>NC_052147.1:110307119-110607119 GCF_902713615.1 Scyliorhinus canicula | reverse complement strand
AAGACGCTGTTTTTGAATCTGCTGGTGCGTGTTCTCAGACTTTTATCTCCTGCCCGATGGAAGAGATTGGAAGAGAGAATAACCCGGGTGGGAAAGGTCTTTGATTATGCTGCCTGTTTTCCCAAGGCAGCGGAAGGTGGAGACCAAGTTAAACGATGGAAGGAGGGTTCACATGATGATGGGGCTGTGTTCACGACTGTAGTTTCTTGGGCCAGGCAGTTACCATACCAAGCTGTGATGCAGCCAGATAGGATGCTTTCTATGGTGCTTCTGTAAAAATAGGTATGAGTCAATGTGGACATTCCTGAGGAAGTATAGGCACTGTTGTGCTTTCTTGGTCGTAGCGTCAATATGGGTGGACCAGGACAGATTTTAGGTGATGTGCACACCGAGGACTTTGAAGCTGTCAACCATCTCCACCTCGGCCCAATTGATGCAGACAGGGATGTGTACGACACGTTGCTTCTTGAAGTCGATGACCAGCTCCTTAGTTTTGCTGACATTGAGGGAATGATTGTTGTCATTGCCCCATACCACTAGGTTCTCTAACTCCTTCCTGTACTCTGACTCATCGTGTTTGAGTTCCGACCCACTATGGTCATGTCATCAGCAAACGTGTAGATGGAGTTGGAGCCACATTTTGCCACACAGTCACGTGTGTATAAGGAGTATAGTAGGGGGCTAAGTACGCAGCCTTGCGGGGCCCCGGTATTGTGGACTATCATGGAGGGGCTGGTTTAGCTCACTTGGCTAAATCGCTGGCTTTTCAAGCAGGCCAGCAGCACGGTTCGATTCCCGTACCAGCCTCCCTGAACAGGTGCCGGAATGTGGCGACTAGGGGCTTTTCACAGTAACTTCATTGAAGCATACTCGTGACAATAAGCGATTTTCATTTTTTCTTTTTCATTTCATTTCAGGAGGTGTTCCTTATCCTTACTCATTGTGGTCTATGGGTCAGGAAGTTAAGGATCCAGTTGCAGAGAGAGGAGCCAAGTCCTGGGTTTTGGAGTTTAGTTATGAGCTTGGCTGGGATTATGGTGTTGAAGGCAGAACTGTAGTCAATGAATAGGAGTCCTTGTTGTCAAGATGCTCCAGGGGATGTAGGACTAGGGCGATAGCGTCTGCCTGTGAAACTCAGAATTCTGTATTAAAACTGAAGTCTAATCTACACCTGAAAGGGGGGGGGGGGGGGAGAATCCTAGAGGAAGTAGTGGGAAACTTTGCTCTGCCTTCATGAAATATGGTTATGTAGCTCTAAAGGAGATTTATTCAAACTTCTGAATCATCTTCACAGGGTTACAATTGAATATGCTCGATCACGATCAAGAGGAGGATGGCGCAGAGGAAGCGGAATGCCACAACACTTCAGTTATCGCAGACCATATGGTGGTGGAGGAGAGGGAAGGTGAGAACCTTTGTCAAATGCTTTGTAATAATAACACTTGTGTCCTTCAAAAGGAAATGTTGGACTTGGGTTGAAATTGAATGCTTGCAGGGCATAAAACAAGCACTGACCAGTGGCATGTGGAGTTTAAAATTATTCTCGTGAAAGGGGAAAGATTGAATACAATTGAAACACTCAACCGTTGTGGGGGCATTGAGGTGCAGTGGTTAGTGCTGCTGCCTCATGGCACCGAGATCCCAGATTCGACCCCAGTCCTGGGTCACTGTCCGTGTGGAGTTTGCACATTCTCCCCATGTCTGTGTGGGTCTCACCCACACAACACAAAAGATGTGCAGGATAGGTGGATCGGCCACACTAAATTGCTCCTTCATTGGAAAAACAATAATGGATACTCTAAATTTATTTTAAAAAGGAAACACTCAACAGTGAGCAGCGAGTTGGGAGAAAAGGATAATAGAAAAAAGACAAATTTGCATAATAATGGGGGTAATGTTTGTAATGAAAGCAAGATATACTGTTCCTAAAATATAAAACTATGGTTAGCACAAATGGACCAAGTCAAGATAACAGTAAATGAAAATTTAATGCAGGTTCACTAAATATTTGTATGATCATTTTCACACTGTAGTGTTCTAATCTGATCTAAGTGGTTGAAGAGTTGACTACAATAATCAAAGAAAAGCTAGATACATAAATGACTTACCTTTTAAAAAAATTTTTTTTTATAAATATAGATTAGCCAATTATTTTTTCCAATTAAGGGGCAATTTTGCGTGGCCAATCCACCTACTCTGCACATTTTTGGGTTGTGGGGGCGAAACCCACGCAAACACGGGGAGAATGTGCAAACTCCACACGGACAGTGACCCAGAGCCGGGATCGAACCTGGGACCTCGGCGCCGTGAGGCGGTTGTGCTAACCACTAGGCCACGGTGCTGCCCTAAATGACTTACCTAACTCCATTAGATGACACTAAATCTGAAGTTATTTTTGCTGCTCTATTTTGGTGGTAGTTGAATCCATTTTAACGAACATCCAAGGAGAGGGGTAGAAACCACTATCTCAACCTAATAACCCGGATTAGGCCAAATGCAAAAGGATTTTCCCAAAAGGAATCTTTCCCTTCAATAAAACATGTTCCAAGGGCAGCATGGTGGCGCAGTGGTTAGCACTGCTGCCTCACTGTGCTGAAGACCCGGTTCGATCCCGGTCCTGGGTCACTATCCTTGTGGAGTTTGCACATTCTCCCCGTGTCTGCATGGGTCTCACCCCCAAAATCTAAAGATGTGCTGGATAGGTGGATTGGCCCCGCTAAATTTCCCCCTAATAATTTTTTTAAAACATGTTTCATATCCCTTAAAACCATACTGAAATATTAAAAGTGCATCCTTGAGGAAAAGCATTGTGAAAAATTATATTTACAAAGCCACTGCTTTTTCCAGCTCCTTGTTTTTGAAGTTCTTCTGTAAACAAGTTTCTTATTGTTTTACGATGCATTTGCATTACAACTTAAAGCATGTTCTTGATGAGGAAAGTTAGGAGGAAGCTCAAGTGGCGTATGAGCATCCGCATGAGCTGGTTGGGCCAGACGTCTGTTTCTGTGCACTATACCCTGTGTAATCCATTCACATAGCAAGTTTTATAGCTTGTCCCATTATCATACCCACTTTATTTTATGATTTTATTTAAAATACCCAAGGTGCTTGGTTGAGCCCTTGGTCCCACTTCTAATATGCCTCATTGCTAGATTTCTGTTTCTCCTTCTCAGTTACAACTCCTCTTCACTTGAATGCATTTGCTCTTTGTTGCATATTGTTCTGCGTGCCTTCCAGTATCTTACCCAGTTGTGGAATTTCCATAGACTATTTGGTTTTGAGAAACATCACAACCAAGCCTAGACATACCCTTGTGGCATTCACACAATAATAGTTTCCAGCAATGGTCACAGGAGTAATGATTGAGAATAAGAACGTGGGCTATTTCTCTTTCCCTCCTTATATCCTGTCCTGCAGAATTGCAGCAGTTGTGCTGCCTCATTTGAAATTAGATTACCCAGAACAGTACTACTTGTGCTGCTAAAGTCAGGAACATTACTTGTTTTAAAGTTTTTTAAAACCTCTTGTGCAGCAGCAACTTGCCTTTTGGTTCCTTGTGATTGAAGAACTAACTATTAGGAGAGCTCTTCTCAATCAGTAGAAACATGCTGGAATGAAAAAGTCTGGAAGGCGGCTCTTACTGTTTGCGTTTGAGTATACGCACTCTGTCTGTGGTGGGCGTTAGGCTGACACAGTGGTTAGCACTGTTGCCTCATAGCGCCAAGGATCCTGGTTCAATTCTAGCCTTGGGTCATTGTCTGTGTGGAGTTTGCAAATTCTCCCCGTTCCTGCATGGGTTTCCTCCAGGTGCTCCAGTTTCATCCCGCAGTCCAATGATGTGCAGGTTAGGTGGATTGGCCAAGATAAATTGTCCCTTTAAAATAAAAAGCTTTGTCTGCAAAACAAAAACAAAAAAAAAAAAAACGGCTCTTCAGATCTGCACTGGAATTGCCACTCAAACGCAGTCAGTATAATACTGGCTTAAAGAATTGAATAAATTGTTCTTGTTCCTTTCTCAGAGGTGGCCGTCCAGTTCGTACTGAATACAGAATTATTGTGGAAAACTTGTCCTCCAGGGTTAGTTGGCAGGTGAGCACTGTGGTTTATTTTTTAAAATCCCTTTATTGTATAATATTTTGCAAAATACTTGAATCACACAAGTCTGAATGTGCTCAGACGGCAGTGCCTAGTCTGAAGTGTCAAAGCTTTAAAAAAAGGGTTTGATCAAGTCTACCAGAACCTATAACTCTTATACTTAACGGTTCTGGTTCTGTTTTGAAGAATGTACTTTGAGTATGATACTTTGACCAACACATCAAGTGCCAGAAACCAAAACAGCTGATGTCAGATAACTTGTTTTCCTGTTAGGTCCCTATCTGCTACCTCTTGTCAACACATTTCCTCCTCCACCTGGGACAATGGCATGGCCTGAGCTGTAGACTTCTCCATGGCCAGCATCCGTTCACTTCGTGATCAGACAACTGGAATTGTGCACTTTTGTACGGTGGGTCAGTTCCTGCCTGTTTTTACTTTTCCCTCTGAGATGGAATGCTCTGCTGGTACTCAGTGGCCCATCTAGCAGACTGGGGATGGAACTCTAGTCTAGATCGTCTGATTAGTTCGGTGCTCTACCCTCAAAGTTGCAGGGCCACTAAATATAACTTCATGAGTGGCTTAATTGTTTTTAAACCTAAAGTATTGTAGGTAATGCAGTTTATGCTAAAACTGATTATACTAACTTGGGTATTTTTGATAGTTCTGTTATAAGACAAATGCAGTGGGGAAATCAATGTTCACGTTTGTTGCTGTGTACAATTATTGTACTACAGGGACCCAACATTAATTTTCTGATGACTTGGCATTTCACTTACCTAAATTTAACCTTCCATTACCTGCACTCTGCGTCCTGAAATGTATTAGTTGTGCAAAACAAGCTAAACATTAAATGTGAAATGTGATGTATTTTCTAACACATTTATTAATATTATATATTAGTGTTCTCTTCCTTAGTTTTTGCTGGAAACCTTGTTTAGTAGCTGGTTACCACCAGAGTAAATGCAGTTTCAAAATGCTGAATGAATATGCGAGTCTCAGTTTGCCTCTGGAAGTGGAGACACGGCATACTGCACCTAAGATTGCAAAACACAAGATGCACATGGTAAAAGATACTTTTTGGCAAAGTAATGTGGTGAGTCAGCAAAAGTTACTGATGGGCCCTGTTACTAATTTAGCTAATAATTTGTGGAGTATAGTGGGAATTACATATTGCCGAATTATACTCAGTATCTTAATTTAAAATTTGGGATAGTCTCACTGGCATATCACCAAGTGGCTAAACAGAGTGCTATTAAAATGTATCCACAGAATGGAATAAATTAATTCGTTTTTAATTGAAAAAATTGCTTTGTTTCATATTTAAAACATATATCCTGCGTTGAAAGAAAATTTATTATGAGCTTAACATCTTTGTTTGGCATAGTGAATTGTTATGTAACAACACATTGAGATGTACTTGTGCTATTGTGGTTTCAATGAATGGCAGTCTTTTGAATGTGTGCTCAATAATGTACATGGTAACCCTAATAAATCTGCCGATTTATTTTGGATTATCCTAGAACAATTTTGTTTGATATTACATCAAGAAATGCTTTTACCATGTTCCAACATTCTTGAGCGTTTTAGCATACTATTTAGATAATGTGTCCTTCATCCACATTGATATCTCCTGAATTGGTAAGTGTTTTGACTAATGTTCTTTGATCCTGAACTCCCCATGATTTGAATCAATTGCCTTTGTGCAACAGAATGCATTTTTTGTGGCAAGCTTTTCTGTAGATAATGTGCAACATTGGTCTTGAAATTCCTTTTCTAATGATCTTATGAGGAATGTGATGAGTCTTTGAGAGACCGTTTGGATAGCTATCGCTATCCAATAGCTGAAGTCTTTTGGTGGCCATGTTGCTTGTTTGACCTTAATTGATGTCAACATTGACAAATGTTTGGGTATTCTAAACAAACCTCCATCCTTCAGATACTTTTTTCTAAACCACATGCATTTCGGAAGTTGGTATTTAAAGACAGATATATCATGTATGTATGAAACTGGTACGAGCAGTCAGTGTGCTTGGGGTAGATTAATCTTTGCATAAAACTTCACATGAATCTTTCGAACACACTGGACTCGCCGCGGGGACAGGAGTGAGGGGGGGGCTGGCTCGACCCCAGGAAAATACCGACAGGTTTGGAAAATGGTCCCTAAGGCGTCTTAATTCACTTTCCACCTCCGTGGAGCGGGTTGCAAATTCCTGTGAAGGCCACCACTGGAAAACTGGCCCAAGGGTGGGACGGCGTCGACGAACAGCCCCTGACGTGCAATTATACATCACAGTACACCACCAGTCTGGGTGGAAAGATTCCAGCCAAGATGTATCTTGACTTATCTGGTATCACTTTTGCTTCTGAGTCAGATGATTCTGTTTTCAACTCTAATCTAGGATGAGCAGAACGTTGCAATATCAGGGCTGCCATAAATCAGTTGAAGTGCAAAATTGAGGCCCTGCCTCTTCAAGTAGATCAGTGGTCTCCAAATAGCAGATCGACAGGTCAATCCCTAGGTTTCAAATAATCAATTTTCGTTGCATGATGAACTGCACCAAGTTGCGCAAGCCTCTGGATTCCCGTAATGGCAAGCACTTATCAGCTCATTGCGTGCTGAACCATGCCAAATTGCACGAGAATCGGAATTTCTCCTAATGACAAGTGAATCGCCCATTGCCTGCCAAATCGCACCAAATTGCACAAGACTTGGGATATCTCATAAGTGACAAAAGAATCAGCTCATTGCGTGCTGAACTGCGCCAAATTGTACGTGACTCTGGATTCTCATAATGATGAGCTAATCAACTCATTGAATGCTGAACGATGCCGGAAGTCTGCAGGATTTGGGCAACGGGATTCTCGCAGGCACGAAAATTTGGAATAAGCTGATTGAAGACAACTTGATGAGCAAGGAGCCAGGGACCTCCAAGAGGGCAGAAAAATTACCATTTTCACCGGGAATGGGAAATTCTTTTTTTTACGAATGTCAAAGGCAAGACCATTTGTCTCATTTGTCAACAGTGTAGCCTTGAGTAAAAGATTATTTGGAACGGCATCACAAGATGATGCATGCAGAAATTTAAGAATATTTCTCTTTAAACAGTGCGATTCGGATGAAGAAATTTGGGGAGCTAAAGGGAATTTTGAAAGCTGAACAGTCATTCTTTTCAAAACCTGTGGTTAAGACAAGGCTAGCAAAGAGGCACCTTTATACATTTGCCGTCCGCTAGAAAAACATAAGAAACCATTCACTGATGACAAAGTTATCAAGGAGATTATGACGTTGTTGCCAACACTTTGTTCAAAGACTTGAAAAACAAAGATGAAATTGTGACAGCCACCAAGAACATGTTTGGCACTTTAACAGTAGCCAGAAGGGTGGAATTGTTGTCCAAGGATGTGTCTCAGCAAAAACACCAAGACTTATCAGGCTGTGAATGTTTCTCACTGCAGTTTGAATCAGTAGACATGACTGATACAGTCCAGCTGATTGGTTTTGTTCGCCTGCCGTTCAGAGACTTAAAAACGAAGGAGAACTTTATCATTCATTTGCCTCTCAAAGGACAAGAGGTGAAGATGTCTACAATGTATTAAAAAAATATGTGACTGAGAAAAACATTCCGATCAAGAAACTGGTTTCAATCACAACCAATGGTGGGACCGCCAATGCTGGGTGTCAAAGCAGGCTTTGTTGCACTTTACAGAAATGTTCCTGACTTCCCCTCCTTCCGCCAGCAAGTGCTAGCGAGCAACATTATTGACTTTTCCTATGTAATGACAGTTGCTGTCAAGATTGTTAACTCGGGGCAGCACGGTGGCACAGTGGTTAGCATTGCTGCCTACGGTGCTGAGGACCCGGGTTCGAATCCCGGCCCTGGGTCACTGTCTGTATGGAGTTTGCACATTCTCCCCGTGTCTGCGTGGGTTTCACCCCCACAACCCAAAAGATGTGCAGCTAGGTGGATTGGCCACGCTAAATTGCCCCTTAATTGGAAAAAATAATTGGGTACTCTAAATTTATTTTTTAAAAATAAGATTGTTAACTCAATTCATGCCAGAGCTCTGCAACATCCCCTGCTCAAACCGTTACTTGATGAGTTTGATGCCACCTACAGTGAACTAATCCTTCATGCAGATGTACGGTGTTTTTTAATATAAATTTAGAGTACCCAATTATTTTTTTCCAATTAAGGGACAATTCCGTGTGCCCAATCCACCTAGCCGCCACATCTTTGGGTTGTGAGGTGAGACCTATGCAAGCATGGGGAGAATGTGCAAACTCCGCACGGACAGTGACCCAGGGCCAGCATCGAAACCGGGTCCTCAGCGCCGTGAGGCAGCTGTGCTAACCATTGTGCCACCTTGCCACCTGATCTGAGGTGGTTAAGTTGAGGAAATGTCCTCCAGAAATTTTTAGATCTGCTCCATGAAATTGTCACCTTGTATCAAGAAATTAGGTCTACAGCGAGCTGTCAGATAATGCATGGTTGCTAGACTTGACATTTGCTGAATCGTGAACTGCAGGGTAGCGACAGAGATTTGTCACACATGATAAGTGCAGTGAATGTGCTCAAGTTTAAACTGGGCCTGTGGGTGTCTCAGTTAAAAAATAAAATTATTGAGCACTTCTCAAATCTGGAGAAAATCCAAAAACCGGTCAAACAGGAAGGGTTCCATCCAAATAAAATCTGTGACCGCCTGGACATATTGGGAAAAGGAATTTGGCGGGTGATTTCAGGAGTTAAGCAAGATGGAACAAATCACTGTTTGTCTCAAACCTCTTTCTTCAAGTGGACATTGGAGAACTGACAGCAGAATTTCAGCAGGTATTTGAAGAAAGCAGTGGACTTGATGCGGCAATCATCACCATGCAAAATGACAGAGAACTTAAAGTTAGGTCAATGATAAAGACTTTTGGGAACTTGTAGGCAGAGAGAAGTACCCTTTTCTGACATCCCGCACACTCAAGATGAAGGCCTATTTTAGTTCCACATACCTCTGAGATGAAAGTCATCAAGTCCAAGTATCGCACTCATCTCACAGATGCCCAGATCTGATGGACTGTTTGAGACTAGCTTTCTCAAACTATGACCCAGACTTCACAGCACTCAGATAGTGTGGAAGCACAAGTGCCACACTAAGAATAGATGAGTGTTATGCACAGTGTAAATTTTTGGGGGTTTTCATAAAGTCAATTTTTTTTAACAGGAGACCTTGTTTGTATTTAGATTTTAAAAGTGATCTTGTGCTTAAAAATGTTGGAGATGGGCGCTGGTAACAGCGCCGTTGCCACTCCCTCCAACGAGGTATACCACGAGCCCGGTGGTGGCGGCTACCCTCAAAATTTGGAGGCAATGGAGACGGCATAGGGGGGAGGTGGGGGGCTCGATTGAGTCCCCGATACGGGGGAACCATCGGTTTGTTCCAGGGAGCATCGATGGCGGATTTCTGGACTGGCACAGGGTAGTAATTAGGAGGTTGAGGGACCTGTTTGTGGATGGGAGGTTCGCGAGCTTGGGGGAGTTAGAGGGGAAGTTTGGGCTCTCCCTGGGGAACATGTTTAGGTACATGCAGGTTAGGGCATTTGCCTGGCGGCAGGTGGAGGGGTTCCCTCTGCTGCCCCCACGTGGGGTACGGGACAGGGTGCTCTCGGGGGTGTGGGTTGGAGGAGGGAGGATTTTGGACGTATACCGCGTAATGCAGGAGGTAGATGAGGCCTCGGTGGAGGAGCTGAAGGGTAAATGGGTAGAGGTGCTGGGTGAGGAGATCGAGGAGGGGACGTGGGCGGATGCCCTGGAAAGGGCGAGTTCTTCCTCTTCCTGTGCGAGGCTTAGCCTCATACAGTTCAAGGAGCTGCATAGGGCCCACATGACTGGGACGAGGATGAGTAGGCTTTTTGGGGGCGAAGGCAGGTGTGCTAGGTGCTCGGGGAGCCCAGCGCACCACGCCCATATGTTTTGGGCATGCCCAGCGCTGGGGGAGTTTTGGAAGGGGGTAGCAAGGACGGTGTCGAGGGTGGTGGGATCCAGGGTCAAGCCAGGATGGGGACTCGCAAGTTTTGGGGTTGCAGTGGAGCCGGGAGTGCAGGAGGCGAAAGAGGCTGGTGTCCTGGCCTTTGCGTCCCTAGTAGCCCGGCGGAGGATCTTACTTCAATGGAAGGATGCGAGGCCCCCAAGGGTGGAGGCCTGGATCAATGATATGGCGGGGTTCATCAAATTGGAGAAGGTGAAATTTGCCCTGAGGGGATCAGTGCAGGGGTTCTTTAGGCGGTGGCAGCCTTTCCTTGACTTCCTGGCAGAACGGTAAGGAAATAGGCCGGCAGCAGCAGCAACCGGGGGGGGGGGGGGGGGGGGGGGGGGGGGTTTGGTTCGGTGGGAGGGAGAATTGTGTACATGGGTTTGTTGGATGTGGCGGGTGCTATCTCTTTCCTTTTTGTTGCTTGCTTTTTTTGTTTGTGTTTTAGTAGTTGCTTTTGTAGTTGGGTGGGTGTTGTTCTTGGGTTTTTACCATGGTTGTTTTGTTAATATTGTTTTGTTGTTTATATTTTGTGAAAACCTTAATAAAAATTATTTTTTTTTTTTAAATGTTGGAGATGGGGCGGCATGTGGCACAATGATTAGCACTGGGACTGCGGCGCTGAGGAACCGGGTACGAATCCCGGCCCTGGGTCACTGTCCGTGTGGAGGTAGCACATTCTCCCATGTCTGCGTGGATATCACCCCCACAACCCAAAGATGTGCAGGTTGGGTAGATTGGCCACACTAAATTGCCCCTTAATTGGAGAAAAAATAATTTGGTTTTCTAAATTTATTTTTAAAAATTAGAAAAAGGTTGGAGACCACTGAAATAGATGTGAAAGACCCTTTACTTGAAGAGCAGAGTCCTTCCAATGCCTTGACCAATATTACTTCCTCGATCAACAGAGCCAACAGGACCATAATCCAATTTACTGTTAGTTACACTTTGCAAATTGGTGGCTGCATGTAGCCGCATAACAACAGTGCCTGCACATGCAGAGCAATTAATTAATTGAGAGGTGCTTTAGGATGTCCACAGACTTAATAGGACGCTAATTAAATCAAAGTTTTTTTTTCTCTTGTGTTGTTTATATAAGGTGTCACAATGTTGCACTAATAAAGCCAAAAAGGTTTTGAGTTTCAGTATTTGTTTACAAAACAATGAATCAGCTGCTATTTCAAGACCCCTGTGTTCCAGCTGTTCAAAATTAAATTTGTACAGTAATTTAGCATCCAGAGTGATCTGACTTTATATATTTTGAGAGATATCTTGCACTTCTTTTGTTCCACATGTCTACACCATCACATAGCCCATCTATGTCCATAATATAACCTGACTTTGCCCCTGCCGTTGTCGTCATTCTGCTGAAATCTTCATTCATGCCTTTGTTACCTCTGGACTTCATCATTATTCTAATGCACTCCTAGCCCGTCTCCTACTTTCCATTCTCTGTAAACTTGGTCATCTTTTACTCTGCCACCCATGTCCTAACTCTCACGAAGACCCATTTACCTATCACTCATGCACTCAGTAAATCTTGATTTTAAAATTTTCATCCTTATTTTCAAAGCCCTCCATGACCTTTGTTGGCAATTTGTACTCGAGATGCCAATAATGTTGTTGTTTTTAATGAGTGGAATACTATCCCACCAGCATCACCAACAATGTTGCCAAGTTTGGGGTATCTACTTTATTCAGATATTAATCTGACAGTTATTAATGAGGATGTTGCTTTCAGAGTCGCCAGGTTTCAGATGATACCACCACAAGGTTTAACCGGATATCGATCAAAGACCCAACAACCAGTTACTTAGTTCAAGTTCAATGATAGTTTATTTACACACAAGAATTACTTCGGGGCAGCACGGTGGCCTAGTGGTTAGCACAACCACCTCACGGCGCTGAGGTCCCAGGTTCGATCCCGGCTCTGGGTCACTGTCTGTGTGGAGTTTGCACATTCTCCCCGTGTCTGCGTGGGTTTCGCCCCCACAACCCAAAAATGTGCAGAGTAGGTGGATTGGCCAGGCTAAATTGCCCCTTAATTGGAAAAAATAATTGGGTACTCTAAATTAAAAAAAAAAAGAATTACTTCGACATGCAACATAAAACACTACAAGCTAAATTACACCGAACACTACAACAACCTGTACATAACTTCAGGCACCTGGCTTAATGCAGAGGAACAAGGCCTTTGTTCGGATCTTGCGTGGCCGGGTCTGAAGAAGTGATTTCGTTTCTGCTGGGCTCATCCATCTAATAACGGTCGTTGATCTTGAATTTGCTTCTGGTTGTGGTGCTGCAATTGGTATCGGGCGTATGCCGGGCCAAGAGAGTGCCGGTGCGCCGGGGCCAAAAGAGACTGAACACATGGCAGTGTCTCTTTTCATCCTTTTGGGCTACCTGGGTGAAGGGAGTCGCACCGATGAGTCTGTATCTGATATCAGAGTACAAGTCTTTTGTTCTGGGGAAATGGGCCATTGGAATGCAAATCGGCTGGGGGTTTCGATAGTGTCTGGTTATCTAGTGGCAAATATACACTTAAGCTCTGAGTTTATCTGGATCTTGCATTGGCCATATTTCCTGTGATTCTTTGTCAGTGGCCATACTTCCCTTAGGTTTTTTTTAAAAATAATTTTTATTGAGATTTTCCAAAAAATATCAAAAACAGAAAATAACAACAAGAAAACAGTATTAACAACAACAAAAAGAAAAACACAATAACCCCCAGAACCAAACCCACCCCCCAGTAACTACAAAAAGAAGAAATAGATAAGCACCCTGCATATTCAATAAACACATATGCACATTTCTCTCCCCTAGGGACGCAAAGGCCAGAACACCGGCCTCTTTCGCCTTCTGCACTCCCGGCATCCGCCCACGTCCCCTCCTCAATCTCCTCACCCAGCTCCTCTTCCCATTTACCCTTCAGCTCCTCCACCGAGGCCTCATCCACCTCCTGCATGACGTGGTACACGTCCAAAATCCTCCAACCCACACCCCCGAGAGCACCCTGTCCCGTACCCCACGTGGGGGCAGCAGAGGGAACCCCTCCACCTGCCGCCTGGCAAACGCCCTAACCTGCATGTACGTAAACATGTTCCCCGGGGGGAGCCCAAACCTCCCCTCTAACTCACCCAGGCTCGCAAACCTCCCATCCACAAACAGGTCCCACAACCTCCTAATACCTACCCTGTTCCAGCCAAGAAACCCGCCATCGATGCTCCCTGGTACAAACCGGTGGTTCCCCTGTATCGGGGACTCCAACGAGCCCCCCCACCTCCACCCTATGCCGTCTCCATTGCCCCCAAATTTTGAAGGTAGCCGCCACCACAGGGCTCGTGGTATACCTCGTTGGAGGGAGCGGCAACGGCGCCGTTACCAGCGCCTCCAGGCTCGTGTCCACGCAGGACGCCATCTCCATCCTCTTCCATGCTGCCCCTGTCCCGTCCATTACCCACTTACGCACCATCGCTGCATTGGTAGCCCAATAGTACCCACAGAGGTTGGGCAACGCCAGCCCCACTCCACAAACACCCTTCTCACCCTCGGTGTCCCATGCGCCCATACAAATCCCATAATACTCCTGTTGACCCCCCTAAAAAAGGCCTTCGGGATAAGGATGGGGAGGCACTGGAACAGGAACAAAAACCTCGGGAGCACCGTCATCTTGATGGACTACACCCTGCCCGCCAGCGACAGCGGCAACATGTCCCATCTTTTAAACTCCTCCATTTGCTCCACCAGCCTAGTACGGTTAAGTTTGTGAAGGGCCCCCCAGCTCCTAGCCACCTGGACTCCCAGGTACCGAAAGCTCCTCCCTGCCCTTTTCAGTGGGAGCCTACCAATCCCCTCCTCTTGATCCCCCGGGTGCACGACGAACAGCTCACTCTTGCCCAGGTTGAGCTTGTACCCAGAAAAGCCCCCAAATTCCCTAAGAATCTTCATCGCCTCCAGAATTCCCCCCAGTGGGTCCGCCACGTATAGCAACAAATCATCTGCGTATAATGACACTCGGTGCTCCTCCCCACCCCGCACCAGACCCCTCCGATTCCTCAACTTCCTCAGCGCCATGGCCAGGGGCTCAATTGCCAACACAAAGAGCAAGGGGGACAAGGGACCCCTGTCTCGTCCCCCGGTACAACTGAAAGTACTCCGATCTCCTCCTATTCATGGCTACGCTCGCCATCGGAGCATCATAAAACAGCCTCACCCAACTGACAAACCCCTCCCCGAACCCAAACCTTTCCAGCACCTCCCACAAGTACCCCCACTCAACCCTATCAAAGGCCTTCTCCGCGTCTAATGCTACCACTATCTCCACCTCCCCTTCTACTGCCGGCATCCTTATAACATTCAGAAGCCTACATATATTGGTGTCCAGCTGCCTTCCCTTCACAAACCCCGTCTGGTCCTCATGAATGACCCCCGGCACACAGTCCTCTATCCTTGTGGCCAAGACCTTTGCCAACAGCTTGGCATCCACATTTAACAACGTGATCGGCCTATATGATCCACACTGCAGGGGGTCCTTGTCCCGTTTAAGGATCAAGGAAATCAGCGCCCGTGACATAGTCGGGGGCAAAGCCCCCCCCTCCCTTGCCTCGTTAAAGGTCCTAATCAACAGGGGGCCCAGCAGGTCTGCGTACATTTTGTAAAATTCGACCGGGAACCCATCCGGCCCCGGTGCCTTCCCTGACTGCATGCTGCCTATCCCTTTGACCAGCTCCTCCAGCTCAATCGGCGCCCCCAGCCCCTCCACCTGTCCCTACTCCACCTTCGGAAATCTCAGCCTGTCCAAAAAGCACCCCATTCCCCCCCTCCCTCCACCGGGGGCTCGGACCGGTACAATTCCCCATAAAAGTCCCTGAAGACCCCATTAATGTCCACCCCCCTTCGCACCACATTGCCTCCCCTATCCGTCACTCCACCAATCTCCCTGGCCACGTCTCATTGTCGGAGCTGATGCGCCAGCATCCTACTCGCCTTCTCCCCATATTCGTACACCGCTCCCTGTGCCTTCCTCCACTGAGCTTCCGCCTTTCTGGTGGTCAGCAAGTCGAACTTGGTCTGAAGGTTACGTCACTCCCTCAGCAGTCCCTCCTCCGGAGCCTCCGCGTATCTCCTGTCCACCCTCACCATCTCCCCCACCAATCTCTCCCTCTCTCTTTGCTCTCCCCTCTCCCTATGGGCTCGGATGGAAATAAACTCCCCTCTAATCACCGCCTTCAATGCCTCCCAAACCGTCCCCACCCAGACCTCCCCATTATCAATGGCCTCTAAGTACCTCTTGATACACCCCCGAACCCGCCCGCCCACCTTCTCATCCGCCAGCAGTCCCACCTCCAGGCGCCAGAGCGGGCGCTGGTCCCTCTCCTCCCCCAGCTCAAGGTCTACCCAGTGCGGGCCATGGTCCGAAATGACTATGGCCGAATACTCGGCATCCTCCACCCTCAAAATCAGCCCCCTGCTCAGAACAAAAAAATCGATCCGGGAATAGGCTTCATGCACGTGGGAGAAAAATGAATACTCTCTGGCCCTCGGCCTCGTGAACCTCCAAGGATCTACCCCTCCCATCTGATCCATAAACCCCCTCAACACCTTAGCCGCCGCGGGTCTCCTGCCCGTCCTGGACATGGATCGATCCAGTGGGGGATCCAGCACTGTATTAAAGTCCCCCCCCCCCCCCCCCAGTATCAGGCACCCCGTCTCTAGATCCAGAATGCGACCCAACATGCGCCGCATAAAACCCGCATCGTCCCAGTGTGGGGCATAGACGTTCACCAGCACCACCCGCTCCCCTTGCAACTTGCCGCTCACCATCACATACCTCCCTCCACTGTCAGCCACCACCTTTGACGCCTCAAACGACACCCTTTTTCCCACCAGAATCGCCACCCCCCAATTTTTTGCATCCAGCCCCGAATGAAACACCTGGCCTACCCAGCCCTTCCTCAGTCTAACCTGGTCCGCCACCTTCAGGTGCGTCTCCTGGAGCATAGCCACGTCCGCCTTTAGCCCCTTCAGGTGCGTAAACACCCGGGCCCGTTTGACCGGCCCATTCAGCCCCCTCACATTCCAAGTTATCAGCCGGATCAGAGGGCTCCTTGCCCCCCTCCCCGCCGACTAGCCATAACCCATCCCCTGCCCGCCCCAGGCCAGCGCCTCCCACTCGGCCCGTTCCCCACAGCGGCAAACCCCCACCCCGGCCCCCCCTGCATACTCCAGCTCCTTCCTGGCCATTTCAGCAGCAACCCGGTAACCCCCCCATCCCCCAGGCTAGGACCCCTCCCAGCCACGTTACTCCCTCCATAGCACTCCCGTGAGCCAGCTAACTTCTGCTGACCCCGGCAGCTCCCGCCACACCTCCGACCCCTCCCAACTTGGGGCTACTTCTCCTCCCCCAGACCCATCAGCAGACCCTCCTCCTCCCCCTCCCGCTCTCGCGCGGGAAAAAAAGCCTGCGCTTCTCGGCTCCGACCCCGCCCCCATCCACCCTCAGCGCGGGAAACAGAAGAAAAGCGCGCGCTTTCCCCCTGCCCGACCCCGCCCACGCAAAAAAGACAGCACCCCACCCGCCCTAGCAACAACACACAACCATCTTAAAACAGCATAAAACAGAGACCCTTCCCACCAAAGGTTAACACAGTTATTTACAAACCCCCGACCCTCAGTGAGAGTCCAACTTCTCGGCCTGCGCAAAGGCCCACGCCTCCTCCGGAGACTCAAAATATAAGTGCCGGTCCTTGTAAGTGACCCACAGATGCGCCGGCTGTAACATGCCAAACTTCACACTCTTTCTGTGGAGCACCGCCTTCGTCCGGTTATACCCAGCCCTCCGCTTAGCCACCTCCGCACTCCAGTCCTGGTAGATCCGCACTACCGTGTTCTCCCACTTGCTGCTCCGCTCCTTCTTGGCCCACCTAAGCACGCACTCTCGGTCAACGAACCGGTGGAACCGCACCAGCACCGCCCGTGGCGGCTCATTTGGTTTGGGCCTCCTGGCCAGTGTTCTGTGGGCCCCCTCCAGCTCCAGGAGCCCCTGGAAGGACCCAGCTCCCATCAGCGAGTTCAGCAAAACGACCACATAGGCCCCCAGGTCTGGCCCCTCCGTGAGGCCCAGGATCCGCAAATTCTTCCGCCTCAACCGGTTCTCCATCTCCTCGAACCGCTCCTGCCACTTCTTATGGAGCGCCTCATGCATCTCCACCTTTACCGCAAGGGCAGCAGCCTCATCCTCTCTTTCAGAGGCTTGTTGTCGGAGCTCCGGGATCTCCACCCCCTGGGCTGTCTGCGTCGCCAGCAGCTTGTCCGTATTCGCCTTCAGCGAGTCTAGCAGCTCCATTTTTAGCTCCCGAAAACAGCGCTGGAGAGTCTCCTGCTGCACCTGCGCCCACTGCCTCCATTCCTCGAGGCCTCCGCCGGCCGCCATCTTGATTTTCTTCCCATGCCTTTTCTTAGGCGCTGCCACCGCTATTTTGCTGGCCCAACTCCTGGTCAAGACCATACACCACTGGGGATCCGCTGCAGACACCTTCCCACGTCGGGAACCGTCGAGCAAGTACCGCTGGGGGCCCTTAAAAGAGCCCAAAAGTCCGTTCCTGGTGGGAGCTGCCGAACATGCGGCTTAGCTCCGCAGAGCCGCAACCGGAAGTCCTCCCATACTTCCCTTTGTAAGTGGCCATACTTCCCTTTGTAAGTGGCCATACTTCCCTTTGTAAGTGGCCATCCCAGGTTGCTACATCCAGACCTTTTGATCCCAAACGTGAAGCGTGGTGCATCACACTATTGATCCTTCATCCATCTTTGGTGTGCCGGTTACCCTTGGTCAAAGACAGGTTCTACACTACTCTGTCCTATGTTTTTGGTGCATTTACCTAAGTTTTTAATACATCACACATTCATAAATTCCAAGGGGCCACTATAAAACATTTAATCATTACACATTTATTTACACAAGGGGACCTCTAACTGTCATTACCTAAGCTACACTCATGCTGCTGGTAAATATCAAAAGGAACTTATAATACAGTACAAAAATTTTAAACAACAGCAGCATCACATTTCTACTTAAGTTATTACACTCATAGAAAAATACGAACTTTATTTCATCAGTAAAAAGGTTTAAAAAGTTGGTGGGGTTTGGTGGATTCCAAGGAAAGGGGCTCGAAGTGTATATATTGGGGAGCGGGAGGCTCTTCGCCATTTGCGGAGTCTTAGTGTCTGAACGACACTGCAGAGTATTGCTATTAGCAAGAGGGCTTCTACTGTATAGGAGAGGGAATACCACTTTACAATGTTTTCGCACCATGTGGGGGTATCACTGTGTATCTCTATGTGTGCTGTGGTGTCCGGGTTAGGGGTATCATGTGTGGTTATGTTCGGGGTGGTGTGGGGGTAAATGCGTACAACGCGCGCAACTGTAGGGATCCAACGATGATAACAATGGAGGTCATCAGTTCTGTCTTCACCACCTTGTCTTTTTGTACTTCATTCTTAATATATATTTCTGGGGGTGCAAGCATAATATCTGTTATTACCCTTGGTAAATATCTTGTTTTGTTTGTCTTACTCTTCTGAACTTCAATTACCCATTAGAATCGTCACCGTGTAACTCCCTCTTTTTCTTTTTGAAATACCATTTTGGAGATGAGGCATCCAAGGAAAAAAGAATTCTGTTAAAGTGCAAGGAATCTCGCAGCTTGTGGTCGATGCATATAGCAGCAAATTTTGTTACAACCAAGTGTGTTGAACATATAAATAGCAGTTGGGGTAATGACCAAAGAGTCGCTGAAAGTAAAGAGTTGAGTGCTGAGACTGTGGCAAAGAGCATTCTTTAAACCACATGCAAAGGAACAGATAAGGGGAAACAAAGACCTGCCAAGGACAGTAAGGAGTGTTAAGAACTTTTCCAAATTACTCGCAATGACGGGAACATGGGGTGCGTGTGAGCTGCGGCAGGGCAAGAATGGGTGGACTTCCTCGGGTAGGGCGGTGATCAGTGCCGTTGCTCCACAGCCTGGGTGACCTTACACGAACGGAAAGAATTTGTAATATATGGACTCTGACAATGTGCAGAAGAGTAATCATAGCTGCATCAAGAAATTTAGTAAATGGTCGACATTAATTAAAACATGTGAGATTGGAAGAATAAACTGTATCAAGAAATTCCATGTCGAAGTGACATTAACTAAAACCATGTAAGATCAGAAAGAAAGAAAGTAAGAAAGCGGGCAGGCTCCATCAGGGAATAGGACACCGTCATTCACATGCTGTTCTTTTTTCTCATCATCTGGACCCTGAGGGTTCAGTATGAAAAAGTGTCACAAAAGGGTTACCGTAACGGGGGTCAGACTCTGAGTCATCACCATCTCCCGGTTGCCAAACTCGTGTCTGGCGTTTTCGTGCCGTGGCCACGTGGGCCGTTGTGTGATCCGAATCATTGTTCCTTATCAATCGATACGAGTTATCGCAGTGCCAATGGGGAATTCTTTGGTCATGAGGGGCGGTAGCTGCAAAGGGCAAATTTCTCTCGTCGGGCAGTGGCTCTGGCTGTGGCAATGAAAGGGGGTCTAGAGGGCCAAACATGTCTTGGTCATGGTTCCAGGAGCTGGAGCGACTGGAGCCTCAGCAGTTGTGCCATTGGTCGTTGATAAGTCTGAAGTGCTGTCGCTTGCGTCTGAATCACATTCAAGGCAGAAAGTCGTTCCTGTGGACGGAGACACAGTCGGGTCCGTGGACGTGCTGTCCTGGCTGGCGGAGGGTCGGTTTAGGTTGTCAGTGGGCAGGGCGTTCTCGTCTGCCATTGCCAGGGAGACGTGGTGTGAGTGGCTGCATTGGGTTCCATGAACTTTAAGCTGGTTGATATGGAACCAACCTGATTTTCCATTAGGGTACGTTATTTTGTATACAGAGGGGCTCACTTTATCTGAAATGGAGTAGGGTCCTGCAAATTTAGGGGAGAGGAACAAACTTAGGTTGTATAGGGAAACCATCACTTGCTGACCGACTGTATACTCTACTGGGTGGACTGTTTTATCAAAGCAGGCCTTCCTCTGCTTTTTCCTAGCGCCTAGTCGGACAGCTGCAGCGAGCTGGGCTGCTTTAATATTTTCTGTGACCTGTTGGACTGCTTTTTCGTGGGTGAGGGCGGTGACTGTGGGGCTGGCCAAATCAAGTCCTAATAAATATTAAGTTCCTTTCATGGGTCATCCAGTCATGAGGGTGTGAATCCTGTGGAACTTGATACTGTGTTCCTAATAAACACAAGGGAGAATGTGAGAACTGTGTCCCATGTGGTGTTGTGCTGTTGCACCATTTTCCTAATAGTAGCTTTCAGGGTCCGATTCATATGTTCCACAATGCTGCTGGATTGTGGGTGATAAGCAATATGGAACTTCTGTTTTATGCCGAACATTGTTGGGTCATTCTGCATTACTCTGCCTGTAAAATGAGAACCTTGATCCGACTCAATACTGCGGGGGAGTCCCCTTTGTGTAAATATCTGCTGAGTTAAAATCTTGGCTGTTGCCTTAGCCGTGTTTGTCCTGACCGGATGACCCATGAAAGGAACTTAATATTTATTAGGACTTGATGGTCCTGGAGGGAAATGCTTCCACCCATTTTGTGAAGGTGTCGATCACTACCAACACATATTTAAAACCTTTTCTGCAGAGGGGGAGGGGACCAATGTAATCAAGCTGTAAATTCGTCCATGGGCCATTAACAGGTCGGGTGTGCCTGAACTGATCTTTCCTGGAGTATCTTTCTGGATTATTTTGTGCGCAAATTAAACAATTGCCAACATAATGCGTGACGTCTGCTTTTAAATAGGGCCACCAGCACAAAGATCTTAAGTGGGCAATGGTGGTTTCAGTCCCCTGATGTCCGTGTCCATAGTGTAATTGGCAAATTATCTGGTTTCTGTCCTGGGTGGGGACCACATAAATTCCATTCTTTAAAATTATTCCGTCCTGTACCATCAGTGTGTCCTTGGATTTGTCGTAGGTGGCTGGGAAGGTGACGTCTAAAATTTGTCTTAAGAGTGTCACCTGCCTTTTGGGCCTGGGCTAAATCTTTGATATTTGTCTGTGAGACCTGGACTGCGTGTATTGGCTCACTCTCGGGAGGAAGGGGGGGGGGGGGGGGGGGGGGGGGGGTGCCAAAAGTGACTATGTCGTGATCCTGCCTTTGCTAGGGCGTCTGCCTTTACGCTACCGGGTGGGGACGAACGATGATGACTTCTGACTTTTATTATGCCATATGTGCGGTCTTTAGCTGTTTCGAGAATGTTCTTCAATAATGGGGCTGAGGACTTCTGGTGGCAGTGATGCAGCAATAAGCCACACATGTGGGAGCTCCCGTTTTAAAGAGATTTTTCGGCTCTTTTGAGAGCCCAAAACGGAAATTTTTCGACGTCTCCCGGTGGGGGAAGGTGTGCTGAACGACTTTCCCTGCAGTCCATGCCTCGAACTCGGAGTGGAAAGGTGGAAAAAACAGCAGCAGCTCCTCAGAAAAAACGGGAGAAGGGATCCAAGATGGCCACCGACAGAGCTCCAGAGGAGTGGAGACTCTGGGCCCAGAAACAACAAACTTATCTCCTGCGCTGCTTTAAAGAATTCAAGGATGAAGTACTGAGCTCTCTGCAGGAAACAAACAGAAGGCTGTCAGAGATTCAGTCCACCCAGGGTGCTGCCATCAAGAAGTTGCAGACGCAGGCCATTGAACGAGAGGAGGAGGCCGTGGTCCTCGTGAGTAAGGTGGAGGGGCACGAAGCACTCCACAAGAAGTGGCAGGAACGCTTCGAGGAGCTGGATCACCGCATGAGGTGGAAAAACCTGCGGATCTTGGGCCTTGTGGAGGGGCTGGAGGGATCGGACCTGACAGCCTATGTGGCTGTAATGCTGGGTTCGCTAGTGGGGGCCGGGTCTCTCCATCTGCCCCTGGAGCTGGAGGGAGCACCCAGAGTACTGGCCAGGAGGCCTAAGGAGAATGAACCCCCGCGTGCGGTGCTGGTGAGGTTCCACCGGTTCAGTGATCGGGACTGCGTGCTGCGCTGGGCCAAGAAGGTGAAGAGCAGCAATTGGGAGAATTGGGTAGTGCGGATCTACCAGGACTGGAGTGCGGAGGTGGCTAAGCGGCGGTCCGGATTTAATCGGACGAAAGAGGTGCTTTATAGAAAAAAGATAAAGTTCGGAATGTTGCAGCCCGCGCGCCTGTGGGTAACTTATTTGGACCGGCACCATTATTTCGATTCCCCGGAGGAGGCGTGGGCCTTCGTGCGGACGGAGAAACTGGACTTTGAACGAGGGGTGGGGGTTGCGAGGTCGGCTGTAAGATATTAGTGCTGGATTCGGCTGTTGCTGTGTTCTCTTTTTCTTCTGTTTTTTTCTTCTTGTTTTAGTACTTTTGCAATTTTGATATGGTATTTACGGGGGGGTGTTCTGCTATGTTTTTGTGCTTGGGGCATTGTTTGGGCTGTGTATCTTGCGGGGAGGGTGGGGGGGGGGTATGTTGTATTCTATGTCGGAGTGGGGGTATGGAGGGGGGCTGATATTTGGGAGCTGCGTCAGAAGGGTGTGGTGGGGCAGGGCGAAAGCGCGGGCTTTCCTCTGGTTCCCGCGCTGCGGGGCTGGGGGGCGGAGATGGTGACGGGGGAGGTGGGGCCTTAACTGGTTCTTCCCCGCGCTGGAGCGGTGCCAGGAGGAGGGATAGATTGGGGGATGATCCCACTTCGGGACGGGTCGGGCTATTGGCGGGAGTTTCCGGGGTCAGCAGAAGTTAGCTGACCCACGGAAGTACAATGGAGGACGGTTCGCGGCTGGGAGGGTTCCTAGCCTGGGGGGAAGGGAGGGGGGAGGAAAGGGGAAATACCGGGTTGCTGCTGGTAGGGTCAAGAAGGAGCTGGTGGGGGGCTGGGGGGACAGAGGTGAGGGGTTGTCGCTATGGGGACGGGGTCGAGCAGGGGATGCTGGCCTGGGGCGGGCAGTCGACGGGCTATGGCTAGCCGACGGGGGAGGGGGGCGGGACGCCCTCTGATCCGGTTGGTCACCTGGAATGTGAGAGGGTTGAATGGGCCGGTGAAGCGGTCAAGGGTACTGGCTCACCTGAAGGGGCTAAAGGCGGATGTGGCAATGCTTCAGGAGACCCACCTGAGGGTGGCGGACCAGGTCCGCCTGAGGAAGGGATGGGTGGGGCAGGTTTTCCACTCGGGGTTGGATGTGAGGAACGGGGAGTGGCGATTCTGGTGGGGAAAAATGTGTTGTTTGAGGCATCGGAGGTGGTGGTGGATAAGGGGGGTAGGTATGTGATGGTTAGGGGCAGGCTACAAGGAGAGAAGGTGGTACTGGCTAGTGTGTATGCCCCAAATTGGGACGATGCGGGCTTTATGAGGCGTATGTTGGGACGGATCCCGGATCTGGAGGCGGGAGGTCTGATCATAGGGGGGGACTTTAATACGGTGTTGGATCCTTCACTGGATCGGTCCAGCTCTAGGACGGGTAGGAGGCCGGTGGCGGCCAAGGTACTGAGAGGGTTTATGGATCAGATGGGTGGAGTGGATCCATGGAGGTTTGTGAGGCCGAGGGCACGTGAGTACTCTTTCTTCTCCCACGTACATAGGGTCTACTCTCGGATAGATTTCTTCGTGGTGAGTAGGGGACTGATTCCGAGTGGAGGAGGCCGAGTATTCGGCCATTGCAATCTCTGACCACGCTCCGCATTGGATAGAGTTGGAGATGGGGGAGGTGCGAGACCAACGTCCATTGTGGCGGTTGGATGTGGGGTTGTTGGCGGAGGAGGAGGTGTGTAGGAGGGTCCGGGCAAGTATTGAGGGGTATCTTGAGGTGAATGATACGGGGGAGGTTCAGGTGGGGATGGTCTGGGAAGCCCTGAAGGCAGTAATTCGTGGGGAGCTGATATCCATCCGGGCACACAGGGAGAGGAGCGAGAGGAGTGAGAGGGAGAGACTGGTGGGAAAGATGCTGGAGGTGGACAGGAGGTATGCAGAGGCACCAGAGGAGGGACTGTTGGGGGAGAGGCGCAGCCTGCAGGCTAAATTTGATTTGCTGACCACTAGAAAGGCTGAGGCACAGTGGAGGAAGGCACAAGGGGCAGTGTACGAACATGGTGAAAAGGCGAGTAGGATGCTGGCTCATCAGCTCCGTAAGCGGGATGCGGCTAAGGAGATTGCTGGAGTGAGAGACAAGAGTGGGAATGTGGTGCGGAAGGGGGTAGAGGTGAATGAGGTCTTCAAGGACTTTTACGGGGAACTGTACCAGTCGGAGCCAACGGGGGAGAGGAGGGGAATGGAGAGGTTCCTTGACAGGCTTTCTTTCCCGAAGGTGCAGGAGGAGAAGGTGGAGGGGCTGGGTGCGCCGATTGAGCTGGAGGAGCTAGTTAAGGGGATTGGGCAGATGCAGTCAGGGAAGGCACCGGGGCCGGATGGGTTCCCGGTGGAATTTTATAAAAAGTTCGTGGACCTAGTGGGCCCCTTGCTGGTGCGGACACTCAACGAAGCGTGGGAAGGGGGGACTTTGCCCCCGATGATGTCACGGGCGCTGATCTCGTTAATTTTAAAGAAGGACAAGGACCCCCAGCAGTGTGGGTCATACTGGCCCATATCTCTCCTCAACGTGGATGCTAAGGTGCTGGCAAAAATCCTGGCCACCAGGATAGAGGACTGTGTGCCAGGGGTTGTGCATGAGGACCAGACAGGTTTTGTGAAGGGAAGGCAGCTGAACACGAATGTGCGGAGATTGCTGAATGTCATTATGATGCCGGCGATTGAGGGGGAGGCAGAGATAGTGGTGGCGCTGGATGCGGAGAAGGCCTTCGATAGAGTGGAGTGGGGGTACCTATGGGAGGTGTTGGGGAGGTTTGGATTTGGTGAAGGATTCATTAGATGGGTAAGGCTGCTATATGAGGCCCCGATGGCGTGCGTGGCCACGAATAGGAGGAGGTCGGAGTACTTCCGGCTTTACCAAGGGACCAGGCAGGGTTGCCCCTTGTCCCCCTTGTTGTTTGCACTGGCAATCGAGCCGCTGGCGATGGCATTGAGAGATTCAGAGAGGTGGAGAGGCTTGGTGCGAGGTGGAGAGGAACATAGGGTGTCGTTGTATGCCGACGACCTGTTACTGTATGTGGCGGACCCGGTGGGAGTGATGCCGGGAGTGATGGAGTTACTAGCCGAGTTTGGGACCTTCTCAGGTTATAAATTAAACTTAGGCAAGAGCGAGGTGTTTGTGGTGCACCCTGGAGACCAGGAGGAAGGAATTGGTAGGCTCCCGCTTAGGTGGGCAGGGGAGAGCTTTAGGTACCTGGGGGTGCAAGTGGCCAGGGACTGGGGGACTCTCCACAAGCATAACTTTACCAGACTGGTAGATCAGATGGAGGAGGAGTTCAGGAGGTGGGACATGCTGCCATTGTCGTTGGCGGGGAGGGTGCAGTCCGTCAAAATGACAGTGCTTCCGAGGTTCTTGTTCCTTTTTCAGTGCCTGCCCATATTTATCCCCAGGGCCTTCTTTAGGAGAGTGACCGGCAGTATTCTGAGCTTTGTGTGGGCACATGGGACTCCGAGAGTGAGGAGGGTGTTCCTGGAGCGAGGATGGGATAGAGGCGGGCTGGCGCTGCCCAACCTTCTGGGGTACTATTGGGCAGCCAATGTGTCAACGGTGCGTAAATGGGTGATGGAGGGGGGAGGGGCGGCGTGGAAAAGAATGGAGATGGCGTCATGTAGAGGTACAAGCCTGGGTGCCATGGTAACGGCACCGTTGCCGCTCTCCCCCAAGAGGGTTATCACGAGCCCGGTGGTGGCGGCGACCCTAAGAATCTGGGGACAGTGGAGACGGCATCGGGGGGAAACAGGGGGCTCGATGGAGGCTCCACTGGGTGGCAACCATCGGTTCATCCCGGGGAACACGGATGGGGGATTCAGGGGATGGCAAAGGGCGGGCATCAGCAAATTGAGGGACCTGTTTATTGGCGGTAGGTTTGCGGGCCTGGGGGAACTGGAAGATAAATTTGGCCTTCCCCAGGGGAACATGTTCAGATACCTGCAGGTAAAGGCGTTTGCTAGGCGACAGGTAGAGGGATTCCCTTTGCTGCCCTCGCAGGGGACGATGGACAGAGTGCTTTCGGGGGTGTGGGTAGGAGAGGGGAAGGTGTCTGACATCTATAAGGTAATGCAGGAGGTGGAGGAGTCGTCAGTGGAGGAGCTGAAGGCTAAATGGGAGGAGGAACTCGGGGAGCAGATAGAGGACGGGACTTGGGCGGAGGCCTTGGAGAGAGTCAACTCCTCCTCCTCATGTGCGAGGCTTAGTCTCATCCAATTTAAGGTGCTGCACCGGGCCCATATGTCCGGGACTAGGATGAGTAGGTTCTTCGGGGGTGAGGACAGGTGCACCAGATGTTCGGGGAGTCCTGCGAACCACGCCCATATGTTCTGGGCATGCCCAGCACTGGAAGAATTCTGGAAGGGGGTGGCGGGGACGGTGTCGAGGGTGGTTGGATCCAGGGTCAAACCAGGGTGGGGACTCGCGATTTTTTGGGGTTGGGGTGGAGCCGGGAGTGCAGGAGGCGAAAGAGGCCGGTGTCCTGGCCTTGCGTCCCTAGTAGCCCGTCGAAGGATTCTGTTACAATGGAAGGATGCAAGGCCCCCAAGCGTGGAGACCTGGATCAGTGACATGGCGGGATTATAAAATTGGAAACGGTCAAATTTGCCCTGAGAGGATCAATACAAGGGTTCTATAAACGATGGCAGCCTTTTCTGGACTTCCTGGCTCAGAGATAGGTAACTGAGTCAATAGCAGCAGCAACCCAGGGGGGGGGGGGGGGGGGGTGCATTATTGTAGTGTTTATTCTGTAACTTTATAGTGTGTTAATTTGCGTTGTTGTTAAAATGCTGGGTTCATGGGGATGGGGCGAATGTATATGATTGTTAATATTATTGTTATTTTCGGTATTTTACTAAGGTGCGTTATTGTTGTATAAAATCAAAATTTCTCAATAAAAATTATTTTTAAAAAAACTTTTTTTTTAAATAATGGGGCTGAGGGTAGGGGTTTACCATCAGCGGATATAAATCCTCTAGATTCCCACAAGAATTCCGTCAAACTGTTCCAGACATATAAACTTTCCGAATATATATCTGCGGGGGTCAGGAAAGAATCTGTGTGCTGCACTACATATGCAATTGTGGCTAGTTCGGCTGCCTGTGATCCTAAGTGACCTGGCAATTTTAGCAATATCTCTTCTAATACGCATCCCTGCGCGTCTTACACATAAATACCGTATCCTGTTGTTCTTTTTCCATTATCAATGGTGGAGGAACCATCTGCATAAATGTTTAAAGAGTTATCCGTGGTTGGATGATTCTGAGCTTTACTACCTACACGTGGGTGTAGTGATTTTGGAAGAAAGGGTCCTGTGTGGTGTTTGGCTGCAATGATCTGGCACTCGTGGGGTTCCTTCATACTGTAAATTGTCTGCTAAAAATGTGCAAGTCTTTGTCCGTTTAACTGTGATGCCCCTTCCTTGTAATAATAGTGTCCAGCGAGCTGCTCTGATCTGGATAACTGAACCATCCTTTAACCTACCATATAACGAATGGAGGAGGCGTCAGTAGAGGAGCTGAAAGCTAAGTGGGAGGGAGAACTGGGGAAACAGATCGAAGATGGGACATGGGCGGATGCCCTGGAGAGGGTTAACTCTTCCTCCTCATGTGCGCTGCTTAGCCTCATCCAATTCAAGGTGCTGCACCGGGCCAACATGTCCGGGTCTAGGATGAGTAAGTTCTTTGGGGGCGAAAGAGGCCGGTGTGCTGGCCTTTGCGTCCCTAGTAGCCCGGCGGAGGATCTTGCTACAGTGGAAGGATGCGAGACCCCCAAGCGTGGAGACCTGGATTAATGACATGGCGGGTTTTATTAAGCTAGAGAAGGTCAAATTCGCCCTGAGAGGATCGGTACAAGGATTCTTTAGGCGGTGGCAGCCTTTCCTCGACTTTCTAGCTCAACGATAGGGTACTGGGTCAGCAGCAGCAGCAACCCGGGGAGGAGGGGGGGAAAGGGGAGGAGGGGGGGAAAGGGGAGGAGGGGGGAAAGGGGAGGGATGGGGGGGGGTTTAGGGGGTTAGTGTTTAAGTTAATTTGCTTATTGGTAATTTATTCTGTTTATTGGGGTTGGGGGGGTGGGGGGTTTGTTTTTTGCGTTGTTACGGGTGCCGGGGGGTGTTTATTATTATCATTATTGTTATTATTGTATTTTGTTGATATATATTTTTCAAAAAATTTCAATAAAAATTATTTTTATAAAACCTACCATATAACAGTAGCTGCGTTGGGGTGTACTCGGTTAAAATCGTTATGGGGTTGAGGCCTGTGATATATACAAAATATTGAACTGCCCAAAAGACTGCGAGCAAGTGCCGTTCGCAGGCTGTAAATCCTTGCTCCACTGGATCCAAAATTCGTGAGGCATAGGCTACGGGTCCTAAATGATCATGTCTTTCTTGGAGTAGTACGGCCGATAGGGTTCGGTCGGTGGTTGCTACTTCTATGGCGTATGGAGAGTGTGGGTCTGGTACCTGCAAAGCAGGGGCTGTGCCTAGCGTGCGTTTTAATGCATCAGTGGCGTCCGTGTGCTGTGGAAGCCATTCCCATGGGGCATTTTTTTAAAAAAAATAATTTTTATTGAAATGTTTACAAAATATAAACATCTCAACTCTTAACAAAACAACCGCGGTAACACCCCAAGAACAATACCCACCCAACTTCAAAAGCAACTACAAACAAAAAAAACAAAACAAAAGAACACCCAAACAACAAAAGGGAAAGAGATAACACCCGCCACATCCCACAAACCCATGTACACAGTTCTCCCTCCCACCGATCCAAACCCTCCCCCCCCCCCCTCCCTCCCTCCCTCCCTCCCCCCGGGTTGGTGCTGCTGCCGGCCTATTTCCCTACCGGTGGGGCGTTCTTTTTAAGGAGCTCGGAAAGTGGGGCTGCCTTTGTGGCAAAACCATTTATATGGTTCCAACAGTAACCAACTAATCCTAAAAATGACCGGAGTGCAGTGACATTGTGGGGCAAGGGCAATTTAACTATCTATTCAATCCATTTATGTTCTATCTCTTCTTTTTCCGTGTGTGATAGTGGTGCCTAAGTAAAGGACCTTTTCTTTTAGGATCTGGGCTTTTTTCGGGTTAACTTTACATCCAATTGAGTGTAGGAGACCTAATAATTCAGGAGGAAGCTTAACGTGCTCTTCCTTTGTCAGTTTGTAGGAGCAAGTCGTCCAGATACTGAATGAGGCATTCAGGTCGGGAAAATTTGGATAGTCCGTTTGCCAATTATCGGTGAAAAATGGAGGGGGAGTTGTGGAAACCATGCGGAAGGCATGCCCATGTATATTGCTGTCCTTGGAACATGAAGGCAAATTTGTATTGGCAATTCTTAGCTAAAGGAATGGACCAAAAGCCATTGCTAATGTCCAGTACCGTAAAATACTTTGACTGTAGTCCCTGCTTTGGCATTGTTTCGGGACTCGTGGCAACAGTGGGGACTGCTAATGGAGTTACTTTATTGAGTTCTCTCTAATGGTTAGTCTCCATGAACCGTCTGGTTTTCTTACGGGCCAAATTGGGGCATTGTTTGTTGAGACTACGAGCTGAATTACGCCTTGGTCTGGCAAACTTTGAATTACTTTTGCAATTTCTCTTTCGGCTTGCTGTGGGAAACCATATTGCTTCTGGGGCTTGGGATCGGGACCTGTAATGGTGACTGTTCCTGGAATCTTTCCACAATCGTGCTTGTGCTGGACGAAGGATGTTTTATGACTTCTTCGGACCTTTCTAATCATCTTATCTGCGGTAATCGTTTGTGGGTCAAACCAATAATCTCCCACTGAGCATATTCTGTGTTCATAGTCTCCTACTGTGAGCGTGGCGGGGGCTCTTGCTGTTCTGGCCATTTTCCAAACACACTTATTTACGGGGTCATAGGAAAGGTTGTGTGAGCTCATGAAGTCGATTCCTAAAACGTGCTCTGCTGTTTGGGGCAAATCCACCAAAACAACGGGGTGTCTGGTATTTATGTTTCCAAGTTGGATATCTGTGGGGGCCGTAATGTATCCCTGCTGTACATGTCCTGGAAATCCACTAAGAGTGATGGTGTCTGTGGTGGGCCATTTGTCACGCTGAAACATTGTGGAGGAGTTTAAAGTGGTGTGGGACCAGACTGTGCCTGTGACTACTGGTCTGCCTGATTTGTCCCAGAGTGTGTCGCAGACCCAAGTTGGGGAGTCCGAACATAGTCAATCTGTGCTATTTGTCGAATTATCTGGACGGGTGCTAACACTGTGCATGGGCCTAACATTGTTTCTAAGTGGGGCGTTCGGTTGCTGGTTCGGGGGGCGTTGCATTCGCGGGCGTAATGTCCCTGCTGTCCACAATTATAGCATCCTCGTGGTGCCTGTGCTCTGGGGTGCTGGCCTTTATTTCTACCCTCATTTACCCATGCGTGGTGCTGATGTGGCCTTACTGGGTTCATATTGGCTTCTGCCTTCTCCTGATCTGCCTTCCTGTGTACGGATTGTTCCCAAGCTCTGGAGAGTCTCTTTAAAACCCACACTTCATTATGTGTGGCATCTGCGTGGTCGTAATTCACACAGGCTTTTTGACCTGCTTCTGTGGTGTGGGAGACTAAGTGTGGGTCCATTTGGTTGTGTTGTTGACATTTGAGTGTGCGCTGACTAAATCCCCAAAGGCCGCTTTAAAGTGTATCCAAAGGTGCCCTGCATATGCAGTTGGATGCTCTCCCTTTTTTTGTCTACAACGGTTTAGACCTTCTACGGGGTCTCCTCTGTTGTAACCAATTGCGTCTAAAACAGCTGCCTTGGTGTCCTGGAAGCTTCCTCCTCCTACATTCTGTGGGTCTAGTAATGCTGGGCTAACAAATGGGTCAAGGCTCATTACTATAAGCTTCACTTCCTCCAGTTTGTCCAGACCGTACATAACTTTGTTGTCTTACTCGCTCAAAGAAATGGTGTGGGTCTGCTGTGGGTTGAAATGGTTCTATTTTGTCGCACACATCTCTCAATTGTGTGATGGTTAGTGGCGTGGTGTACATGAAATCGGGCTCATTGTCAATCGGTGACTTGCGTTGCGTGGTGACTGGATTCATGGGGTTGTGTGCTGCCCGTGCAATCGGTGGTGCGGGGCTTTCCTTTTCGAGGCCTGGGGGTTCTATTCTGATTCTCCGTGACTTCTACATATCGATGGGCAGTTTCATTGAGTTCCTTCCAATAGGGGCCATTTTCCCAATCTAAATTTGGTCCAAAGGTGTCTCTGAATCCGTTGTGCACTGAGAGCAGTGACTGTAATCTGGCTATTTGTTGCCTACATTTGGCGTGATCCACTGAACTCTGCCTTTGTTCCGTTGTGGAACTCTGGAGTGCTCGTAAAGCTGCCTTCAAATCTGCGCATTGTTTCTTTAGCTGTTCTAACTGCCGTTCCGTCTCTTCTCTTACTAAAACTGCGCGTTGTGTATCTTGGTAGGCCTTATCGTATTGTGTCTGAAAGCTGCTTGGGTGAACTATACAAGATTGGTGTGCCCGTTTGACATCAGCCATCTCCTTGTCTTTAGCTTCTAGCTGCTCTCGGAGTTGCTCATTAACTTTCTCACATTCACTAAAATTTCCCTCACTCTTCTCCTCTTTCTCTACAAGCTGTCTGCGGAGCGTCCTCACGACCTCCTCTGTGCCTCACAATTGTGCCAGACAGGACACGGTTGCCATCGGCTTACAAACTTTTCCTACATTCTTTTTATGTATCTCGGTTAGGTTATCCCACTAGGTTTGTCCTATACTACCTGCACCTGACTTTTCATTCGAACAAAATTTGGACCAGAGGGGCCATCCTTTCCCCTTCAAGTACTTTCTCAATTCCCCTTCCCATATGAGGCACTGCTCTACTCTACTGGTCGCTGCGACCTCGGGTTCCTGCGGATTCATTAGGCGTTCCATTGCCTTTGCTGCTATTGCTACTGGTATCTCTTTTCCTCTAGCGTAAATTTGGGACAAAGAGGAATAGGGCGGCGATTCGAACAGCGGGTATGGCCTGAGCTATTTTCCGGTTCACAATACTCCTGATAGTTTTACACAACAAAATCTAACGAGTTTACCTTATATCCCTGTTAGTATGCATGCAAGTTAATACACACTTCCGAATCTTGGAGATTTGATCGATATGGTGGTTTCTTTCACTTTTCCCAATTCGATTTCTAATTCAAACGTTTTGTGGGTTCTCTTAGAGTGACAGAAGCACTTCTAGGTCGAATCCCACCAGAGTCGCCAATAATGTTGCCAATTAGCACCGGAGACGCCAATAATGTTCTTTTTAATAAGTGGAATACTATTCCACCAGCCTCACCAGTAATATTGCCAGTTGTGGGGTATCTACTTTATTCAGATATTAATCTGACAGTTATTAATGAGGATGTTGTTTTCAGAGTCGCCAGGTATCAGATGATACCACCACAAGGTTTAACCGGATATCGATCAAAGACCCGACAACCAGTTACTTAGTTCAAGTTCAATAATAGTTTATTTACACACAAGAATTACTTTGAAATGCAACATAAAACATGACAAGCTAAATTACACCTAACACTACAACAACCAGTACTTAACTTCAGGCACCCGGCTTTAGGCAGAGGAACAAGGCCTTTGTTCGTTTCTTGCGTGGCCGGGTCTGAAGAAGTGACTTTGTTTCTGCTGGGCTCATCCATCTGGTAGCGGTCGTTGATCTTGAACTTGCTTCTGGTCGTAGTGCTGCAATTGGTATCAGGCAAAGGCCGGGCCAAGCGTGCTCTGGGGCCAAAAGAGATTGAACACATGGCAGTGTCTCTTTTCATCCTTCGGGATTTCGCACTCTTTTTGGCGGTCCTTAGCTTTGGACCCAATAATTCGGCAGGCTTCAATTACTGCCTTTGATTTTAGCCAATAAAGGGGCGGGTGCCTTGATGGCTGGGCGTGTCCTGAGCGGTCATTGACCTTGGCTGTTTGGGCTTCCTGGGTGAAGGGGATGGCACCGATGAGTCTGTATCTGTATTTGATATTGGAGTACAAGTCTTTTGTTCTGGGGAAATGGGCCATTAGAATGCAAATCGGCTGGGGGATTCGATAGTGTCTGGTTAACTAGTGGCAAATATACACTTAAGCTCTGAGTTTGTCTGGATCCTGCATTGGCCATATTTCCTGTGATTCTTTTCAAGTGGCCATGTTTCCCTTTGTAAGTGGCCATGTTTCCCTTTGTAAGTGGCCATGTTTCCCTTTGTAAGTGGCCATGTTTCCCTTTGTAAGTGGCCATGTTTCCCTTTGTAAGTGGCCATGTTTCCCTTTGTAAGTGGCCATGTTTCCCTTTGTAAGTGGCCATGTTTCCCTTTGTAAGTGGCCATGTTTCCCTTTGTAAGTGGCCATGCTTCCCTTTGTAAGTGGCCATGCTTCCCTTTGTAAGTGGCCATGCTTCCCTTTGTAAGTGGCCATGCTTCCCTTTGTAAGTGGCCATGTTTCCCTTTGTAAGTGGCCATGTTTCCCTTTGTAAGTGGCCATGTTTCCCTTTGTAAGTGGCCATGTTTCCCTTTGTAAGTGGCCATGTTTCCCTTTGTAAGTGGCCATGTTTCCCTTTGTAAGTGGCCATGTTTCCCTTTGTAAGTGGTCATGTTTCCCTTTGTAAGTGGCCATGTTTCCCTTTGTAAGTGGCCATGTTTCCCTTTGTAAGTGGCCATGTTTCCCTTTGTAAGTGGCCATGTTTCCCTTTGTAAGTGGCCATGCTTCCCTTTGTAAGTGGCCATGCTTCCCTTTGTAAGTGGCCATGCTTCCCTTTGTAAGTGGCCATGTTTCCCTTTGTAAGTGGCCATGTTTCCCTTTGTAAGTGGCCATCCCAGATGGCTACACCTTACCCCTCCTTATCGCTGTAATCTCCACCAGCTCAAAACCCTCTCGGTTATCACTGCTCATCTAATTCTGGCTTCTTTTGAGTTTTCCTAATTTTAATTGCTCTGCCATTGGTGGCTATGGCTTCAGCTGCAGCTGCCCAGATTCCAAGCTTGGGAATTCCCTCCTTAAGTCTCCTCTCCTCTCGATCTTGCTTTTCTCCTTTAAGACATTGCTTAAAACCTACCACTTTGATTAGCTTTTCGTCATGTGACCTAATATCTCTATTTAGCTTGGCATCATTTTATTTTATAATGTTCCTGTGAAACACCTTGGGATGTTCTATTACATTAAAGACACTACATAAATATAAATTGTTCTTGAAGTTGTTGTTGCCACTTAATTCATTTATGCATGGGCTTAGTTTAAAGCTGATTGTTAGAGATTCTTAGCCAACGATAATAATAAAAAAGTGCTGGAAGTAACCAGTAGGTCAGGCAGCTTCTGTGGAGGGAGAACCAGAGTTACTATTTCAGCTTGATGACCTTTCATCAAAACTCACCTATATGCTTGGCCAACTGTTGTTCTCCCAAGCACGTGTGAACTCTCTTTTTAACTGGCTATTGTTTGGGTAACCACTTGGTTTGAGGATTGGTTTTCCCTTCTTTTATATATGATCAGGTAATCTAGTTGACTTTATATATGGTCTCCTTCATTTGTTTGCAGGTTGCAAATATTTTTTGACACCAATAGAAGCTCTGGCTTGACTAATTTGACTGCAGGCTGATATGCATAATGTATTTGATATTCAAATTTAATGAGTGCCTGAGAAACGAGGGGGGTATTGGCAGTAGCCTTTATCAGGATAACCTTTTCTGCATGGTTCTTGTCAACCAGGTATCCCACCCTTGTCTCAAAAGGGTTTTTGCTTCTGATTGAAGTAATAGAATTTCAATGGTGGGTTGTTTGGAGGAACAGTGTAAGAAAAGGAAAGCCAATACTGCCTAGGAATTCTGTAGCGGTTTCCATTTCCATGAAAGAATGTGGATCCAGAAACTTAAGAAGCAGATTTCCTGAATGCCTGAAATGCACAAGATCATCAGCTAAGTATTGAAGAGTGGCTCTCTGGTAAGGCAGCACAGGTGCTTAAATGACATCTGCTATGGCTTATAAGGTGACTTGCCTCGGGCTGATACAAAAAAAGTAATTAAATCATACTTTTAGTTTATTTTTCTCGTACATATTTCACAAATTAACTTACAAGGTTGGTGCCAGGAGTGAAATTTATTTTACTCTTTGCCACGTCCAAAGTGAACAAAATTCCATTTAAATGCTTTCTTTTTAAAGTAATGGCTTTGTGGTGCCATTTATGACCAATAAGTAACCAAAAGTCCTTTGTAAAAATGTTTTTTAAAGTTTTAAATTCAAGTAGCAATTTTTGAAACAATCATATTTTCTTATCTTAATATTTTGAACCAAGGTGAACAAAAGTTCACCCAATTTGGAATGTCTAGAACTGTCACCAGACGGGCAGCATGGTAGCATTGTGGATAGCACAATCGCTTCACAGCTCCAGGGTCCCAGGTTCGATTCCGGCTTGGGTCACTGTGCGGAGTCTGCACATCCTCCCCGTGTGTGTGTGGGTTTCCTCCGGGTGCTCCGGTTTCCTCCCACAGTCCAAAGATGTGCAGGTTAGGTGGATTGGCCATGATAAATTGCCCTTAGTGTCCAAAATTGCCCTTAGTGTTGGTGGGGTTACTGGGATATGGGGATAGGGTGGAGGTATTAACCTTTCGTAGGGTGCTCTTTCCAGGAGCTGGTGCAGACTCGATGGGCCGAATGGCCTCCTTCTGCACTGTAAATTCTATGAAAATGTCTGAATCAGATTTAATGTTTTAATGTGTATTCTGTAAATATCAAAGTGTGAACCTTTAAATGAATAAATATTCTTCTTGTACATAGGATTTGAAAGACTTGATGAGACAGGCTGGAGAGGTTACATTTGTGGATGCACACAGAAACAAGAATGAAGGGTAAGTTGTTTTGCTTTGCCAGTTAACTTTATTTGTACATTTTTGACCCTTTAATTGGCAACAATAGATGCATTGTTATCTTTCTGCATGTCCCTTCCTAATGTTTCACATGTGATAGCTGTTAGTTACTTAATGAGACAGGCATTTGATGAGAAGTTCGATAGGAAGTTGCCATAAAAAGGAATGGAAGGATAGGTTGATAGTGTGAGATCAAGTAAAGTTGGAGAAGAGGCGGCATGTTAGAGCAGTGGTTAGCACTGCTGCCTACGGCACTGAGGACCCGGGTTCGATCCTGGCCTCGGGTCACTGTCTGTGTGGAGTTTGCACATTCTCCCTGTATCTGCATGGGTTTCGTTCCCACAACCCAAAGATGTGCAGGTTAGGTGGGTTGGCCACGCTAAATTGCCCCTTCATTGGAAAAAGAAAATAATTGGGTACTCTAAAAAAATTTTTAAAGTAAAGTTGGGGAAGGATCATGTGGAGGATAAATACAAAGAACATGAGCGGGATTCTCCATTGGCTGACGCTGAAATCGCGAAACGCGATTGGGCAGAGAATAGGTTCCAACGCTAAAATCGCGGCGGGTGCTGATTTGACGCCAAATCACAATTCTCTGTCACCTCGACAGAGGCGTCAATGCGATCCACAATGCATGTACAATAATGCATATCGTTACAGTTTGCATATCATTAGTGGACCCGACCCGTATTCTCCGGGGGCTCCACAATGCTCCACTTCCGATGGGCTGAGTTCCTGATGGTGCAGTTCATGTGTGCTTTTAAAAATTGTGAAATTGGCATCATGGCTGCTGAGGGAGAGAAAGAGGGTATGGAAAGTGTCCAATATCGCCATAGTGTGCTGATAGTTTTGCCGCAGGCCGGGGGGCTTCTGCCAGGGGCAGGGGGTGTAGCGGAGGGTGGCCAGGAGGTAGATTGTGGGATCAGGGTGGACGAACAAGGAACACCATTGCCGCAGCCAGCAAGGCAGCCATGCAGCTACACACTCCACTAACAACCCACTGTGAACTTAGGGCCACGAGTCATATGTGTCCCCCAGGCCACCCCCCTAGGAGGCCTGTGGCCCCAGCTGATCCATCAGCTGTATGGGTGCGCTCCAGCACAACCAGTGCCATCTTGTTGGCTAGGATGAGTGTGTGTGGGGATTGTAATGTGTATTTGCAGCTGCAGTTTGTCAGTCTCCCAAGTGTCAATCACGGACCTGGCGAATCGCATACTGTTTTTCAATAGAATCGATTGTGTTCCATGTGGCACTGGTCCTAGCCCCTCCACAGTAGCAGAATTGATCAAGGTTCGGCGCCATGTTTGCTGTCGTGAAAGTCCACAAATGCATGCATCGGGGTCAACACCTAGTCTCAGAAACGAAGAATCCCGTCCCATTTGTTTCTGGGCCGTAAAAATCTATTTGACTAATGTTCACTCGTCAGTGTTGTAATTAATCTTTAAAATTGTTTCATTAGAACTTCTACAAGTGTCTGGCTATTTCAAACGATCTACTGATGATGTGATTTTAATATAATGCAATTATTTAGGATGAGAACAAAGAACATTACAGCTCAGGAACAGGCCCATCGGCCAACAAGCCTGTGCTAATCCAGATTGCTTATTTAGACCTACCACTTATTGCCCAAATCATCTGTATCCCGCCATTCCCCGCCCATTCTATCAAGATGCATCTTAAAACAGGCAGCATGGTGGTGCAGAGGTTAGCACTGCTGCCTCATGGCGCCGAGGTCCCAGGTTCGATCCTGGCTCTAGGTCACTGTCCGAGTGGAGTTTGCACATTCTCCCCGTGTTTACGTGGGTTTCGCCCCCACAACCCAAAGATGTGCAGGCTAGAAGGATTGGCCACACTTAAGTTGCCCCCCAATTGGAAAAAATGAATTGGGTACTCTTTTTATAAAAAAAAAAGAAGATACATCTTAAGCGTTGCTATATTGCCTTCCTCCACCACCTCCACTGACAACACGTTCCATGCACCCACCACCCTCTGTGTGAAAAACTTCCCCTCTCATCTTCAACCTGTGCCCCCTTATAATTGAGTCTTCGACTCTGGAAAAAAGCTTCTGACTATTCACCCTGTCTATACTCTCAATTTTGCAGACCTCAATCGGGCCTCCCCTCTGTCTTTCCAACTAAAACAATCCTCTCCTCATAGCTAACACCTTCCAGACCGGGCAACATCCTGGTGAACCTTCTTTGCACTCTCTCAAAAGCACCCACGTCCTTCTGGTAGTGTGGTGACCAAACTGTACGCAATATTCCAAATGCGGCCCAACTAAAATTTTATACAACTATAACACGACTTGCCAACTCTGGTACTCAACGTCCCGGCCGATGAAGGCAAGCATGCCATATGCCTTCTTGACCACCTTATCCGCCTGCATTGCCACTTTCATGGAACTATGGGCCTGAACGCCCATACTCCTCTGTCTGTCAATGCTCCTAAGGGTTCTGCCATTTACTGTATAATTCACACCTGAATTTGATCTTCCAATGCATCACCTCCACCTCTCATTTGTCCGGGTTGATTTCTGTCTGCCATTTCTCTGCCCAACTCTCCAATCTACCTGCTGTATTCTCTGGTAGTCCGCTTCACAATTTGCAACTCCACCTATCCTTTTTTTTTAAAATAATTTTTATTGGAATTTTTTACAGAACATATAAAAATATAACAACAAGTATAGCAAAAAGCAGTAATATGCAACTAACAGCCCCATAACACCCACAATTCCCCCCATACCATAACATCACATGTATCACACTCCCCCCCCCCCCCCCCCCCCCCCCCAACAAGAGAACTTAACCATAAATTAAAATTAGATCAATCAAATTTAAATAAAATAAGCCAACATAATCAACGTCCCCCCCACCCCCCCGGGTTGCTGCTGCTACTGTCCCAGTACCCTATCGTTGAGCCAGAAAGTCGAGGAAAGGTTGCCACCGTTTAAAGAACCCTTGCACCGATCCTCTCAGGGCGAATTTAACCTTCTCAAGCTTAATGAAGCCCGCCATGTCATTGATCCAGGTCTCCACGCTTGGGGGCCTCGCGTCCTTCCACTGTAGCAAAATCCTTCGCCGGGCTACTAGGGACGCAAAGGCCAGCACACCGGCCTCTTTCGCCTCCTGCACTCCCGCCTCTACCCCAACCCCAAAGATCGCGAGTCCCCATCCTGGCTTGACCCTGGATCCCACCACCCTTGACACCGTCCTCGCCACCCCCTTCCAGAACTCCTCCAATGCCGGGCATGCGCAGAACATATGGGCATGGTTCGCTGGACTCCCGAGCACCTGGCACGCCTATCTTCACCCCCAAAGAACCTACTCATCCTCGTCCCAGTCATGTGGGCCCTATGCAGCACCTTGAATTGGATGAGGCTAAGCCGCGCACACGAGGAGGAAGAATTTACCCTCTCCAGGGCATCAGCCCATGTCCCGTCTTCGATCTGTTCCCCCAGTTCCCCCTCCCACTTCGTTTTCAGCTCCTCTACTGACGCCTCTTCCACCTCCTGCATAAGCTTGTAGATATCGGATATCTTCCCCTCCCCGACCCAGACCCCCGAGAGCACCCTGTCAGTCACCCCCTTCGCGGGGAGCGCAGGGAATCCCTCCACCTGCCGTCTAGCAAATGCCTTTACCTGCAGATATCTAAACATGTTTCCCGGCGGGAGCCCAAATTTCTCCTCCAACTCCCCCAGGCTCGCAAACCGTCCGTCGATAAACAGGTCCTTCAGCTGTCTAATGCCCGCTATATACCATCCACGAAATCCCCCATCCATGTTCCCCGGGACGAACCTATGGTTCCCCCTTAATGGAGCCTCCATCGAGCCCCCCACTTCTCCCCTATGTCGCCTCCACTGCCCCCAAATCTTGAGGGTAGCCGCCACCACCGGACTCGTGGTATACCTCGTGGGAGGGAGCGGCCACGGCGCCGTTACCAGGGCCCCCAGGCTTGTATCCCCACAGGACGCTCTCTCCATCCGTTTCCATGCTGCCCCCTCCCCCTCCATCACCCACTTACGCACCATCGACACATTGGCCGCCCAGTACGCACCATCGACACGTTGGCCGCCCAGTATCAACTCCACCTATCTTAGTTACTGCACTCGATATTTCCATCTTTTCCAACCCGTTCTCTAATGCAAAGATATTTACCTGAAGTCTCAAAAATTATCATCTGAAAGCAGTGTATGCTAGCATGGCAGTCGCTGTGGTTTAATAAAATGCTAGAGCTAATAAGAAGGAGAATGTGTATTGATTTCACATACTGGAATTAAATGTTAATGCAGCATTTCTTAGTACAAAACTTTGAAACGTTTATCTGACTACTGCAGAAATAGACATAAAGATTGTGAAATGCAATCTTTATATAACATCCCTACAGTCAACTAATGAAATAGATTATCACGCAAAAGTTAAGATGGTTAAAGTTAAAACCTTGTAATAGCCTGCTCTTTGAGCATTCATCTTTAAAATGTAGTTTTCTGTTTTCTTTAAAATACGTGAGACATTTTTTTTAAAATTCTGTTTATGTGGCTAGCGTAAGATCCATCATGTCAATTTCAACATTAATGGCTTAAACAAAATATTGTACAACTTTGTCCTGGCTTCCAGTTCACCTATCTATCCACCCAAATGATCCTTCTGAAATCTCAAATGCTAAGAAGATCACAGTAATTTAGAAGTTAGTCACCCTGTGCTTTATGGGAATAGGAGGACAGTGAATAAAGGATGTATTTTGATATTAAAGAGAAGGCTATTATATTTGTTTTGTCTTGGGATATACTTAATTTTAAATGTTAAAAAGGAAAGGAGCATGAAAATAAATCTACCTTCCCTTAAAAATATTCAGTGACCCTACTTCCACCGTTTTCTGAGGCAGAGTTCCAAGTTGCAAAACCCTCTGAGAGAAAAGAGTTTTCCTCATCTCTGTCCTGTAAGGGCGGTCCCCTAATTTTAAAACAGCAACCCCCACCCCCACCCCAACCCCAAAAGTTCTGGATTCACCCACAAGAAGAAACATCCTTTCAACATCCACTTTGTCAATACCATTCAGTATCTTACATACTTCAATCAAGTCATTCCTCGCTCTTCCTTTTTTTAAATGTATTTTATTACAAACATGTATCAAAGCAGGTTACAGCGAATAAACACCCCGGGAAACATACTTCCCAACAATCAACTATACAGTCTATACAGATTTTTCCCCTTTTTCACCCTCTCTCCCCTGTGCCGAACAGCCCCTCAAACATGGTCACAAACATCCCCTACCTTTCCTCAAACCCCCCTGAATAGCCCCTTAACTCATACTTTATCTTCTCCAACCGCAGGAAGTTGTACAGGTCACCCAACCAGGCCGCTATCCCCGGTGGCGATGCCGACTGCCAGTGCAGCAAAATTTGCCGCCGTGCAATGAGAGAGGCGAAGGCCAGACATCGGCTGTCCTCCTCTCCATGAGCTCTGGGTTCTCTGAGACCCCAAATATCGCCACCAAAGGGTCCGGAGCCACCTTCTCCTCCACTATCCTGACTAACACTCCCGCCCAGTATCTTCCCAATTTTTCACAACCCCAAAACATGTGCGTGTGATTCGCTGGCCCCCGCCCACACCTCTGATACTCATCTGCTACCCCCTGAAAGAACCCATTAATTCTCGCCTGAGTCATATGCACTCTGTGCACTACCTTAAACTGTATCAGGATCACCCTTGCACAAGAGGAGGTCCCGTTTACCTTACGCAGTGCCTCACTCCATACTCCTCAATTGATCTCCCCTCCCAACTCCGCTTCCCATTTCTCCTTGATCTTCACCACCTGCTCGCCTCCCTGCTCCCCCAGCTATTTGTATATATCCCCAAAACTTCCCTCCCCTTCCACATCCAGCAGCAGCAGATTCCTCACTTTTCTAATCTCCAGTGGAAACAAGTCTAGCCTTTAAGACCATAAGACATAGGAGCAGAATTAGGCCACTCAGCCCATCGACTCTGCTCTGCCATTTAATCATGGCTGATATTTGTCTCATCCCCATTCTGCTGCCTTCTCCCCATAACTCCTGATCCCCTTATTAATCAAGAATTTATCTATCTCTGTCTTAAAGACACTCGGTGATTTGGCCTTCACAGCCTTCAGCGGCAAAGAGTTCCACCGATTCGCCACCCTCTGGCTGAAGAAATTCCTCCTCATCTCTGTTTTAAAGGATCATCCCTTTAGTCTGAGATTGTGTCCTCTGGTTCTAGTTTTTCCAACAAGTGGAAACATCCTCTCCACGTCCACTCTATCCAGACCTCGCAGTATTCTGTAAGTTTCCAACCTATCCTCGTAAGACAACCTGCTCATTCCAAGTATCAATCTAGTAAACTTCTTCTGAACTGTCTCCAATGCATTTACATCCTTCTTTAAATAAGGAGACCAATACTATACACAGGTTATTGGCTTATTTAAACTCACTCTTTTTCATTGATATCATGAAATATGTAAGCACAACAGGACAATAATATTGGATAATTTTAAACCAGAATAAGGGTGATGAATGTGGGAGATTCTTTTTAGAATGCATCTAGAACTGCTTCGTAGATCAATAGTTTTCAAGTCCAACAAGGTAAAGAATAATTGCTTGCTTAATGTTGGTAAATGAAGCTGTTGGTGAATGTTGATGTTGGTGAATGTTGGTGAATTAGCCACGGCTAAATCGCTGGCTTTGAAAGCAGACCAAGGCAGGCCAGCAGCACGGTTCAATTCCCGTAGCAGCCTCTCCAAACAGGCGCCGGAATGTGGCGACTAGGGGCTTTTCACATTAACTTAATTTGAAGCCTACTTGTGACAATAAGCAATTTTCATTTCATTGCATTTCAAGTGGGCCAAATGACTGATGTAAGAGTAGGTGAGCAATTTGGCAGAAAGTCTAGCAAACAGGCTGAGAGATTAGTGCAAAATCTTCAAATAAACTTAGAAAGGAGGCATGCAATCAAATTAGGACAAAAATACAGGCAGTCCCTGGATTTATGACACAATTGGTCCCAAAAACAGTGTTGTAAGTTTGAACTGGTTTTTCCATGGGAACAATGTTGTAAATGGGGGAACTGGTTTCTGAGCCAAGGCATGAAACCCTATTTTCCTTGAATAGTGAAAGGTTTGTGAGACCTAGTGTTACGACACCCTGGACTAGTGCGCAGTCAATTCCAGCCCCACAGACCCCGCAGTCCCGATACAAGTGAATTAACCAATATTCATATAAAATTTGCAGAATCCTTGACCCTTTGATTACTCAAAAGTTACAGCCACCAGGTTTGTAAGTTGAACCCAGTAACTGTTTATTTATAACAGAAATCAAGTTGAAATATGCAGTAATTATAACCGAATAATGGCCAGCTAATCATCTACTCCCTTTTACCATCCAACCTTTTGCCCAGACACACACACACACACACACACACACACACGGAAAGGGTGAAAATAAGAAGAGGATAACCTGCTAGAATGCTTAGTGATCAAAGCCACCGGTGTAGTATTAGAGATGATCCTCTGCCAGCAGCAGATAGTCCGTACTCCCAAACAATAGGATTTCCTCTGGAGAGGCACTTTAACTTTTATTAACCAGGGCTTTCATTCACACGAGGAGCCTCAGGCCTGTTTCATTCTTTCTTGTTTCCAACTTTACCAGAATGACCAACAGCCTTACTGAGATGAGAACAGAGTTCCCACACGAGATTTTAAAAGGGTTTTAAACATCTGAACCCTGCTGAAGCAGATGGCTTTACTTTGGTTTCCTTGCAGTTCAGTCGGGCTGTGCAGAGAGAGAGATTTACCTCTGATCTGTAGAAAAAATTCATTAGGTGTGAGAGAAATCAGAGCTGTGACTCTCCAGGTTTCTGATATCAAAACAAAACTGGAAAAGCAGTGTCACAGAGGAAGGAACATTCCAGAGAAAAACCCGACCAATCAGCAGAAGCCTTTGATGAGGCCTGGCAGTCCAAGTCAGTTCATTGGCCAACAGCCAAGACCATCGAGGTGTGTCAGCACTAATCTCCCTGGAATCTGCTGAGGTGAAATGTAAATAGCTTCATGCAACCAGCCTTCCCTTAGGGTCATAGGTCGATCTTCAGTTTAAACTAGCTACTCGAATTAAAGGCAAAGTCCAGCTTAAAGGCACCGGTCCATTTATTGTCCATGTACAAAAATTCTAATAGCAAAGCAGCAGAAGTTAAAAGGGAAAGAAACAAGAGACCAGCAGGGATTAACAGGAGGATCCTTGCATTTCAGTATAATTGCCTTACATTAGTGGATATCCCATGATATAATAGTGCTACACTTTGACACTTTTATACTGTACCTGAGAATAATAATCTTTATTGTCATAAGTAGGCTTACATTAACACTGCAATGAAGTTACATTGAAAAGCCCCTAATCGCGACATTCCGGTGCCTGTTCTGGTACACAGAGGGAGAATTCAGAATGTCCAAATTACCTAACAGCACGTCTTTCGGAACTTGTGGAAGGAAACCGGAGCACCCAGAGGAAACCCATGCATCCATGGGGAGAACATGCCAGACTCTGGGCAGATAGTTGACCCAAGCTTGGAATCGAGCGTAGTTTGCCCTTCATGAAGTTGTTAAAGGCGGAACATATATGAACATAAGAGTTGGTAGAGACTAACTGTTCGCTGGCATGGTGTCGTAAAGTTGAGACACACATTGCAAAATCAAAACGGTGTCAATTTATAAACATCGTAAGTACCATTCATCGTAAATAGAACATTGTAAAGTTGAGGAAAGCCTGTACTGAGAAAACCATTAAGAATATAGAATATTTGGATGGCACAGTGGCTAGCACTGCTGCATATGGCACTGAGGACCCGGGTTCAATACCGATCCATGTGGAGTTTGCGCATTCTCCCCGTATCTGTGTGGGTTTCACTCCCACAATCCATAAATGTGCTGGGTAGGTGGATTGACCACGCTAAATAAGAAAAATAATTAGCAGTAATATAGAAGGAAATAGTATGGGCTTTATGTAAGCATATGAGAAGTAACACCTGAAGATTTCATTGTTCACGGATGGAAGGCAATCTAATTATGATGGGGTCCGATATGATAGAGGCATTAAATAAATATTTTGCACCAGGTTTTACAAAAGATGGTCCAAGTCAAAATGGAGATATACTAGAAGAGATTTGACATTATTAGAAATAACTGCAGAAAAAGAACTGCTTCTAAAAAAAGTGGTGGAACTTGAGGTCAATTGTCACCAGGACTTCATGGTATACAGTCTAGGCTGTTAACTCAGCAGGTTTTAGCTTCTACCAGAGGCTAAAAGCATGGAACATAGAAAAGTTATGGCAGTGAATTACAGACCCTCTGAAAAAATTCTTTAATTCTCTGTAAACCAGTCAACTACTTCAAATCTATGTTTCCTCTTTATTGGCTTCTCTGTTATCCACTCTGTTTAGGACCCACGGAATATTATAAAATCTTTTTTCTCAAGAAACAACCTCGTCTAACCCAACTTTCCTCATAGCTAAAATTGTGCATTCCAGCCAACATCTTCAGAAGTCTCCTCTGTACCCTCCCTTGTGTGATCACATCCTTCCTGTAATGAGGTGACCAGAACTGTACGGCAATAATTTGGCTGTGACATAATGGGTGTTGTACGCAGTTCTAGCAAACGACCCCCCGCCCCCATATACTAGTCTTCGGCTAATAGACGGAAAACCTTCTTAAACACCTCATCTACCTGTCTTGCTACCTTCAGCAATCTGTGAATATGCACCCTCAGATTCCTCTGTTCCTCCACACTTCTCGGTATCCTACCATTTATTACATATTCTCCTGCCTGATATTTCCTCCCAAAATGCATTACTTTGCATGTCCCCACATTCCGTTCTATTTGCTACGGTCTTCCCACTTGAGCAGCTCATTGATATCGTCCTACAATCTTCTTTCTCGCTATTAACCAATTAGCCAAGCATTAATTTTCTGTTTCATTTGCAGATTTCTTAATTTTTTTCCCCTTACATTCAAGTCTAAATCATTGTTATTAAAAAGAAAATGACTTCGCACCCCACTGAAAAATAGCCATCTGGTCACAAATAGCCACATCAATCATGACCCTTTGACTGCTGCCACTGTGCCAATTTTGGATCCAACTGGCCACTTTTGGATCCAACTGGCCACTTGCTCTGGCATCCCTTGGACTTTTAATTTCCTGACCAGTCTGCCATGTGAAACCATTTTTTAAAAAAATTAAAAAATTTAGAGTACCCAATTCATTTTTTTCATTGAACGGGCAATTTAGCGTGACCAATCTACCTACCCTGCACATCTTTGGATCGTGGGGGCGAAACCCACGCAAACGTGGAGAACGTGCAAACCTCACACGGACAGTGACCCAGGGCCGGGATCGAACGTGGCACCCCAGTGCCATGAGGCTGCAGTGCTAACCACTGAGCCACCGTGCTGCCCCGCCATGTGAAACCTTGAAAGGGTGGATGCTGAAAGGATGTTTCTCCTTGTGGGAGAAACTAGAAAAGTTTAGAAATAAGGGATCTCCCATTTAAGACAGAAATCTTTTCTCTGAGGGTTCTGTGAGTCTGTGGAATTATCTGTCTGAGTGGTGGAGGTAGGGTGATTGAATATGTTTAAAGCAGAGTTAGATTCTTGATTAACAAGGGAGTCAAAGGGTTTAGGAGGTAGACAGGAAAGTGACATTGAGGCCACAATCAGATCAGCCATGGTCTTTTCAAATGGGGGAGTAGGCTTGGAGGGCCGAATGGCCTACTCCTGTTCTTAATTTGTATCTAACTGCCCCTTCTCTTAGGCTTGCTATGTTCTCCTGAATGTGTTTGTCTTTCATTCCTTTCTCACTGATTTTATCTCAGTTAATGCATATATCCATAATTATTGAGCAACAATTTCTCCTTTGCCTTCCGTATTCCTAATTTGCTGCCTTCCACTTCTAGGTTTGCTTTTTCTATGAGGAACTCAAAACACTGCCAAGCTAGTTCAAACCCTCCCCACCATCTTATTGGCCCTGGCAGTAATTATTAAATTCTTCAATGTGCAAATTATGCTGTGGGGCTCGAGAGTAGTCGATGTAGTGCTTTCGTTCAAGAAGGATAAATGGGTGATTAGATCAGTTAGTTCCACAATAGTTATGCATTGCTCAGATTTGGAACCTAGTATTCAAAAGAACATTAAAGCCATAGGAAGCAGAAATTATAAATTGACCAGATGATACAAGGGAGAGGAAGTTATATTTATAGTTATGAAAAGAAACTAATGCTATTGGGACTATTTCCACTCGAGTAGAGGTGGCGAATAAGAGATTTAACCAAGTCTGTAAAATTTTAATGTGAGGAGTTATGTCAAGGTGAACCGTGAAATACAATTTCCTGGTGCACGAATCAATGACAAGGTCATCAATTTAAAACTGTCACAGAACGGAAGGAAAAAGCTTGGAGAAAATCTTCAGTGCTTTAGCACAGAGTGGGTGCAGTTGAGATCATTGACCAAACACTTGAAGTTGAGCAAAATAAAGGAGTATGGAGAGAAAGCAAGGCAGTAGGATTGACTTTTGTTTGGTCAGTAAAGAATCAGAAGTGATGGGGCTGAATGGTTGCCTCCAGTGCTGTAAGCTTATCTGGATTGCATAGAACGAATGAATGTCTCAAATGAATCTAAGATTTTGGAGTCAAGTACAATGAAAATGCAACTGAGAATGTTTAAATATGAAAGTACTTGTGCTGATTTAGCACACTGGGCTAAATCACTGGCTTTGAAAGCAGACCAAGGCAGACCAGCAGCACGGTTCAATTCCCGTACCAGCCTCCCCGAACAGGCGCCGGAATGTGGTGACTAGGGGCTTTTCACAGTAACTTCATTGAAGCCTACTTGTGACAATAAGCGATTTTCATTTTCATTAGCTAACAGTTTACTTGTGTACATAAAGCATGAATGTGATGATGTGTAATATTTAATTGAAGAGTGGCAATTGTGGTCACGTTGATAATTATGCTTACGATACTGAAGTAATCATGTTTTGCCAAAGTAAGCAAAATACTGTGGATGCTGGAATCTGAAACAAAAACAAAGGGCGCAGGAAAAACTCAGCAGGTCTGCCAGTATCTCAGGAGAGAGACACAGTTAACGTTTCAAGTCATAGACTCTTCATCAGAGGGGAGAATGTGTTAAAGCTGTAGAAATTGCAACAAAAAGTAGCCACTATATTTTGCAATTGCATCAAAGGATTTTTTGGGGATAGCTTGTATAACTTTGTCAATGCTACTGTCAATACTGTATAAGTTCACACAACATAGAATAGTTTTCTTTACATAACGCAAGTCTGCCATTACATTGTCACAATATGTCTGCATCAATGTACCTTAAACGTTGACTGATCCAAAAGGCAGCAAATGCATCTATATCCAAATCTAAGAATGTCATCTAGAAGATTTTTTTTTTGTGTTTTGCAAATTGTATTTTATAACATTTAATTTTTATACACACTATGTAATTATACCATTCTTGTTAACAAATGGTGCTGAATGATAATTGATCTAGCATTTTTGTGTCAAAGTAAATATCAAGATGAAGATTGCGATTTGGTTTTATTTTGTAATTTATTCAGAGAATGCTGTGAATGAAGAAGTCCATGTTTTCACCAGCCATCTCATGTCGATTTTTGGGGGCTCCAAAATTACTGATATTAGGTAATTTCTGGACCTAGTTCTGGTAAGCACTGCTCAGCTTCCCGAGCATTGTTAACAAAACTAGAATGGTTCCCAAGTCAGATTTGGAATGCTTTGCAAAGATGTGAGCAATAGGTGACTGACTGAAATAGTACCCAAAGCTCTTCAAAAAGAAAGTTACAAGTTTTGGTCGCAGGTTTCATTGTTTATTATAGCATGATAATGTTTTGAGTTCACCGTCTAAAATGTCCTACCAAATCACCAATTAGTTTCCTTAGCAATTCTGGAGCTAATAGCTCAGTGTCCCTTTCCTGATAGGACTTTCTGCTGTCCTTTTATAGAACTTGCCTTGGATTTCTGTTCACCGCCTCTGTTTGTATTCACAATTCTATCATCTATCGTAAAAAGAAAGTTGCCGAAGTTCTCTATTTTCTTCAGAAACATAACTGTAAACTAAGTCTTGTGGTTTTCAAATCCTGTTGACTGAACTTCAGTGTATTCAAACTTTCCACGCATTAATATCTTCATGATCTGCAAGCTTCTTTTTCATCCTCCTCTTCTCCATAACGTACCAAGATAAATCCTCTTTCCTCCACGCTGAGCCCTCAAAATTGTAGCTCCCTCCTGGGCTGCCTGCTATAAATCCAGATTATTCTATCATTTTACAAGACCCACATCGAACACAGCACTCAAGATGCAGCCTTCTTGGAGCTAGATAGAGCTTCAGGGTCACTTACTGAGATGCAAGTTATAATATGGAATTGTCGTCTTCAATTTGTTGGTTGAGTCAGGCATTTCATTTGGTATCTTACAAACATACAATTTAGGAGTAGGAATAGACCACTTGGCCCTTCAAGCCTGCTCCGCTATTGAATAAGATCATGACTGATCTGATTGTAACCTCAAGTCCACATTCCTGCCTACCACTCAAAGCTTTTTACATTCTTGTTAATCCAGAATCTATCTACCTCTGTCTTAAAAATATTCAAAAACTCTGCTTCTACTGCTTTTTGAGGAAGTATTAAAAGACTCTACTTCCATTGCCTTTTGAGGAAAAGAGTTCCAAAGACTTGCTACCTTGGAGAGAAAATAATTCTCCGCATCTCTATCTTAAATGGATCACCCCCTTATTTTTAAATAATTCTAGATTCTTGCACAAGTGGAAACATCCTCCACATCCACCCTGTCAAGACCCCATAGGATCTTGTATGTTTCTATTAAATTGCCTCTTACTCTTCTGAATTCCATTGGAGACAAGCCTAGCCTGTCCTATATCTTTCTTCATAAGACAACCCGCGCATTCCAGGTATTAGCCTAGTAAACCTTCTCTGAACTGCTTCCAACACATTTACATCCTTCCTTAAATAAGGAGACCAATACTGTACACAGTACTCACGATGTGGTCTCACCAGTGCCCCGAATAATTGAAGTATAGCCTCCCTACTTGTGCATTTAATTCCTGTCGCAATAAATTATAATACTGTTAGCTTTCCTGATTACATGCTACACCATCATGCTATCATTTTGTGATTTGTGGACCTGGACACCCAAATCCCTCTTATTTTGGAGGAGTTAGAGTAATGTTCAAACAAGATTATTTCAGTTTAATCGCTGTCATGTTGACTGTTCAGGCATGTTTAGTAATTCTGTGGAAAGGTGACACATGAGAAAATTCTGTGGCAACAAGTAAATAAGAACGGGAGAAAAAACGTGAACTTGGTGCGAACTACACGCTTGATTGAACGCTGTTCAGCATGTTGCATATTTTTATTATAAACTTTTTATGATCGGCTGAGTCATTATAAAATATGTTAGAATGGGCAGCAAGCAGGGTAACGCTCAAAGCCAGTGACAGCTGAACCCAGCTCATTCTCCTAAACTGCACATCTTTTTGGGTTGTGGGGGTGAGACCCACACAAGACACGGGGAGAATGTGCAAACTCCACACGAACAGTGATCCGGGGCCAGGATCAAACCCAAGTCCTCGGCGCCGTGAGGCAGCAGTGCTAACCACTGTGTCGCCCATATTAATAACTTTGTTCATTTTAGTTTTGGCATATTCATTGCTTAATTTTAAATAGTCTCTGATTTGGCAGCAATCAAGATGGATGTGCACCTTCTTATTCACTTGGCTCACTTTGGTACAATTCTAATTCCACGAGTCCATTCTGGAAAAGTAAATTAATTTGGATTACCAATTCAGGAATGCAAATATATCGCATTAATGATAGCATAAAGACACTTTGAGATAGGTAGCTTGATCAATCACCCGTGGGGTAACTGCTGGTGTTACTCTGTGCTGGCAAGTACCCTTTGACCAATGGAAATATTAGTGAATACAAGAACATTTCAGTTGTTTTAGTTGTTCATGGTATTTTTGTTCATTCGATATGTGTAAGATACAATAGTGGAAGCCGTTTAGATTTTTTTGATGATCTTGGTCCAAGGGGAAACAGTCAATTTACCCAAATACAAACAGCTTATTTGCAAAAAGGTAAAGCTTTTTGGGGGATTCTAGGGTATGTGCTGCGAGTGCTGGATATATGAGCACATGTTCTGACACTTAGTTGTGTCTTCCAGCAATAGAACAAAGAACAATACAGCACAGGAACAGGCCCTTCGGCTCTCCAAGCCTGTACCGGTCAGATTACCAACCTTGGCCGACACCCTTAGCACTTCCTTGTGCCATAATCCCGCTATACCCACCCTATCCATGTATCTGTCAAGATGCTTTTTGAATGCCGTTAATGTATCGAGATGCCTTTTGAACGCTGTTAATGTAATCGCTTCCCCATTAGTTGTTTTAAAAGATATGCCTTGAGCATAGTGGAAGGATCTACTCAGGCCATATGTTCAAATCACGTGTCATATGAAGGCCTGTTGTTCCGGTCAAAAGAAAGTTATTTTGTTGCGTGCTGAGAAGCTTTAGGCCATAAAATTATGTTTAGTTATATAATATTCCACAAACTTTACCTGCATTGCAACTTGAAGGAAGGTAAAAATGATCAAGTTGTCCTTTGCCCTCCTGAATGGTCTCGGGGCTACGGTTTGCATCCGTTGAGATCCTCGGGGTAATGAGGTGAATCAACAATTAAAGCAGACCCTCTCCTCCAAACAATACCTCACAATTTTCTTTTGGGCTTTGTAAAACGTAATAACTTCATTTATTGACCCCCAGTACAGTCGACCACACATTAACCCAGGATGCTTAATGACATGTAAAGTTCTAGGTGGGTCCATCAGCAACACCATTTAATCTGCAAGAATCAGTGTCACAATAGTTTAGATGATACAATAGTTTAGACACTGCAAGCTTTGCCATACATTGTCTTGCGAAACATCTTTGATTATCACAGCCGATAGGATAGGCGACAACCTGGTCTCACTCCCACTTTAAGAGCCTCATCAAGCTTAATGTGGATCTTTGAATTATAGAGTGCCCATCCCAGTTAAAATCCAAGATTCAGCCACATATTCCCAGGGTTCCCAGTTTGTTGATGAAGCACCTTGCAGAAATGAAAATGAAAAATGAAATGAAATCAATCAAGTCCTGTTTTTACACAGCCTTACAATCTCAAATAAAACCATAATTTGTTCTATCCCTTGAGATTGGAATCTAACCTATTCTTTTCTGATTATCCTATCTGACTGTATAGCACCTAATAACAGTCTCCAGCACCTTCAAAAGAGCCACTGGAAAAAACACAGATTTCAGCCAGATTCCTCAATAGATATTATGCTCACTCGAATCCCTCTTCTTGTGGAAAGAAGCCCCAACTGTATTCTGAAATTCTGAGTATTACATGTGCCACTATCTATAGCCTCAAGGGCAATTCCAAGGCAATTTGGCGGTTCCTGTTACAGAAAGGATAGAACCGTGGAGTGTAGAAGAAGTATCTATACATATTGATTATCTTTCCTATAATATTTGATTCTTTATAACTCAATTTTCCAATGTTCTCTCTCCCCTTTTTCTTGAAGGAGTTGATCTGTGTTCTTGTAACGATTGCATGTACGCCAGGTTTCCTCCACCATTTTGCCTAAGTGATCATTCTTCACTCATGATGTGGAGATGCCGGTGTTGGACTGGGGTGAGCACAGTAAGAAGTCTTACAACACCAGTTGGACTTTAACCTGGTGTTGTAAGACTTCTTACCATTCTTCATTCAGACATTGAACATCGACAAATCCTAAAATTAAACTTTGGCAGACCCTGCAACTGTGGAAGGCATCACAACCCAATCTGACCCCACACTTGTCCAACATCCATGTATGTTAACATTGCAGCAGGTATTCACTTTAGCCATCAGGATGAGAACACTTACTGACTTACTGACCGGGCAGCATTGTGGATAGCACAATTGCTTTACAGCTCCAGGGTCCCAGGTTCGATTCCGGCTTGGGTCACTGTCTGTGCGGAGTCTGCACATCCTCCCCGTGTGTGCGTGGGTTTCCTCCGGGTGCTCTGGTTTCCTCCCACAGTCCAAAGATGTGCAGGTTAGGTGGATTGGCCATGATAAATTGCCCTTAGTGTCCAAAATTGCCCTTCGTGTTTGGTGGGGTTACTGGGTTATGGGGATAGGGTGGAGGTATTGACCTTGGGTAAGGTGCTCTTTCCAAGGTGCAGACTCGATGGGCCGAATGGCCTTCTGCACTGTACATTCTATGACCTATGATTTCCTGCATAATCCTGGGTGACAGCACAGGGTGAGTGTACCTTCAGCACGGACTGGGGATTGAACCGGGGGTGGCCTTCTGTTGAAGCTTTAGTTTATACCAGGCTGTGCACTTACCACCTGAGCAGGAGGCAAAATATTGCATGATTGTCGATATCACGAGATATGCATTTCTCAAAATGTAATTTATTTGTTTTAGGGTGGTTGAGTTTGCCACATCTAGCGATATGAAAAATGCTCTTAACAAGCTGGAAGGTACAGAGATAAATGGTCGAAAAATAAGATTAATTGAAGATCGGAAACGCAGGTAATTACTCAGACTTTTTTTAAAAATCTTTTATTGGCCTTTCTCATAGTTACAAACGGTAGTATATATAAATTGCATTTTTCTTGCCAGCACTAATTTACTTCATTGTACAGAGAGGTTTATTTTGTCCTTCGTTTGACTGACCTTATGTACATTTCGCTGCCCTCTGGGTCGGTCTATAGTTCCTCCCCCTTTCTCGTTGTTTCACCCCCCTTTAGTTACTAAGACTGTTAAGGGGAGGTGATGACATAGTGGTATTGTCACTGGACTGGTGCTCCTGAGACCCATTCTAGGCACCCAAGTTCAAATCCGCCATGGCAGATGGTGGAAATTTAATCCAATAAATATCTTGAATTAAAAGTTTAATGATAACTATGAAGCCATTGTCGATTGTTGTTTTAAAAAAAAATAGCTGATTCACTAATGTCCTTTAGGGAAGGAAATCACTCGCCATCCTGACTTGGAAATATGTTGCTGGGTCAAAATCCTGAAACTGCCTCCCGAGTAGCAAAGTGGGTGTATCTACACCACATGGACTGTAGCGGTTCAAGATGGCAGCTCGCCACCACTGTCTCAAGGGTAATTAGGGACGGGCAACAAATGCTGGCCTAACCAGTGATGGCCACATCCCGTAAAAATTATTTTTTTAAAGAACTATTAGCGTTTTCCCTTTTGATTTACAAAAGTTTTTACTTACTATTTCCATGCGACATACAAGCAACATTGTAGTGGCCATTCCTTCAGCTGCCAGGGCCCTAAGGTTTGGAATTATCTCCCTCGACCTTTCCACCCCTCCTTACTTTCCTTCCTTCCTTGTTTGGCCGAGCTTTTGGTCATCTTCCCCAATGTCATCTCATGTGGCGGAGTGTCCAATTTTATTTACAATGCCTCTGTGAAATGCCTTGGGACATTGTTGTTGCTTCACCTTTAGGAGGAGGAGACGATCACAGCTTAATCTAATCCTGAACTTGCGTAATATCACGCATGCACTTTCCGGTCAGACTGCTCAATATTATTGAGGAGTGGGAACTTCTGCACCACCCCAACCCCCCCTTTCCCCTTCTCCACCATTGCTGTGATCAGCTAAAATCTGTAGGAACTCTGATTTGCTATGGAGATGGTCATTGACTACCCTCAATAACACCAATATCTCTGAGGTACAGGGAATTAATTAATATCCGAATTATCTAGGGCGGCACAGTGGTTAGCACTGCTGGCTTGCGGCGCCGAGGACCCGAGTTCGATTCTGGTTCCGAGTCACTGTCCCTGTGGGGTTTGCGCATTCTCCCCGTGTCTGTGGGTCTCACCCCCATAGCCCAAAAGATGTGGAGGATAATGCTAAAGGTCATGCTAAAATGCCCCTTACTTGGAATTTTCGTTTAAAAGATCAGAATTATTTCAGGTTTTTTTCAACCTTGGCACAGATTGTCCAAATTGCTTATGCTGTGTATGGTACACTCTACATTGTATATGCTTCACAAATGCTATTGGAATAAAATGTTTTTAACTAACCTCCTATGAGATGCCTTTTCTCCATGAATAAACTTTAGAAATCAAGTTTAGGATCATAGATTCCTTGCAATGCAGAAGGAGGCCGTTCGGCCCATCAAGTCTACACCAATTAGGCAGCACGGTGGTACAGTGGTAGCTCTGCAGTCTCACGGCGCCGAGGTCCCAGGTTTGATCCCGGCTCTGGGTCACTGTCCATGTGGAGTTTGCACGTTCTCCCTGTGTTTGCGTGGGTTTCGCCTGCACAACCCAAAGATGTGCAGCATAGGTGAATTGGCCACGCTAATTTGCCCCTTAATTGGAAAAAATGAATTGGGTACTCTAAATTTATTTTTAAAAAGTCTCCAACAATTCACTCCCCCCCCTCCCCCATATATTAACTAACTTGCTGGACACTAAGGGGAAATTTAGCATGGCCAATCCTGCATCCTGCATATCTTTGGACTGTGGAAGGAAACCGGAGCACTGGAGGAAACCTACGCAGACATGGGGAGAAAGTGCAAACTTTACACACATAGTCACCCAAGGCTGGAATTGAACTCTGATCCCTGGCGCTGTGAGGCAGCAGTGCTAACCACTGTTCCACCATACCGTGTTTACTACTTGCAGCTAAATATTTGATAATGAAAAGTCTTGGTAATATACTTTCATTTCCAGGACCAGAAGCAGATCTCATTCTAGAAGTTCCTCAAGATCTCGCAGTAGGTCACCATCACCGAGGCAGTCAAAGTCAGAAAGTAGGTCCAGAAGTCGGAGTCGCAGTAAATCCCGTTCTGCCAGCAGATCGCCAGGCAGAAAAGATCAGCCAACAAAGAAGGCACATTCAAGATCAAAATCTCCTTCTGGATTAACGAACCAGTCGAGGTCCAGGTCACCTTCGGTGGAAAGTGCCGACTAGACAATGTTTGTGAAAAGCTGTTTTCTTCTGTAAACTGAGATTTGCCATGTTTTACTTAAGACTGTTCGTGCGTTTGTGGATGCTTCTCTTTGGTCATCTAGATTTTTGTTTTTATTGAACTGTAAAAGGTGACTTTCTTTATTATACAAAGTCCATTAATGCAAAATAAATTTTCTTGTATTAGAACTGGTTTTAAAGTTCTATGCTGCTTTGGTATTGAATATATAATGGATAGATTGAGTAAACTAATAGCAGAATGTTGTTCGTGAAAAGCTGTTGGCACATCTTAGACTCTCCAGTTCATATAGTTTTTCTGTTAATTATAACCGATGCATTATACTTTTGATTGAAACTAAATAAATATTATCTCACACATTTTATTTTCTTAGACTATTTAATTGCTATCTCCAAGTGAATGGCTTTGAATGAAATGTTTGCCGTTGCCACCTGAGTGACCTTTGAGCATTTTTAAAAAATAATTTCATAAGAGCATGATTTGACTATTTCCATCTTTTTCTTTGTCAGCCTTGGCTTAGCGGTAGCACTTTTGCCTTGGAATCAGACGTTGTGGATTCAAGCTCCAATCCAGAGACGAACATATAATTTAGGCTGGTACTTCAGTGCTACATTGAGGGAACATTGCATTATTGGGTGTGCCTCTTTTGGATAAGATATCAAATCTGTTCTTTCAGGTCGATGCAAAAAGGTCCCAAGGAAAAGCGGGGAAGTCCTGGCTAATATTGATACCTAAAGCAGCTTCTTAAAAATGTGTTCGAGTCATTTATTTTGTTGTTGTTCTGTGGGACCTTGCCATGTGCTGTGCGTACTGGCTACTGTAATTCCTTCATTGCAACAATAATTACACTTCAACTGTAGCTTCTGCACTATCTGACTCCTATTTCCAAATCAGATATTGTCACAATTATTTTTCACAGGTTCTTTGTTTTGCCAGCAAGGGCTGCATTTTGTTTGGTGGAAAATATGGCTGTGACAATGATGAGGTGTCAGTCCTCTGTATAAGTTTGATTGAGCCTTAATTTTGTGTGTACATACATGTTACTGACTAAGAGAAATATGAATATTGCTGAAAAAAGAGATTTTGTCTTGCACTGATCAGAGCAAATGCAAGAATGCCAAATTTCAGAGTCAACAATTTATACTGGCCTGATTGAAATTTTAAAATCTTGCATTTGTCCTGAAGGGTGTAAGACAAAAAGCTCCAGCAATATTTCTCTCCATTAATATTTAAACAAAATATGTTTTTGTAGATTAATTATTCACTGGCAGAAACCTGTACCTAGATTTCAACCAGCTGCACTTAGGTACATTTTGTACAGTGAACCTTTGCATGGGAAATCAAGTAAAATTTTATTTTTTTAAATTCAGAGTACCCAATTCAATTTTTCCAATTAAGAGGCAATTTAGCGTGGCCAACCCACCTAACCTGCTCATCTTTGGGTTGTGGGGGCGAAACCCACGCAAACACGGGGAGAATGTGTCAACTCTACACGGACAGTGACCCGGGGCCGGGATCGAACCTGGGACCTCGGCACCGTATGGCAGCAGTGCTAAACACTACGCCACTGTGATGCCCAAATATAATTTTCTTAAAACAATTCATAAATAAAATTGAAATTGACCTAATTTAAGATCTGTGATTCTATTAGTTGCTGGAACATGAAATGCTTTAGCAGAGGTTGAGGCAAAGATCCATTACACCTAAAGGAAAAAGTGAATGAGCATAGTTTTAGGCTATTGACTTCTAATGCCAACCTAAAAATAGCCATTGCATGGCGAGGTTTTTTATTTTAAAACAAAAATTAACACAATTTTTCCTGGACATATGTTCAAAGCTGAAACAAGGGGCCAACTCATGAAGAGTAGAACGTAAGGTTGGGCTGACGTTTCCCATAATGGGTACAGGAAATTGAGAATCAACACAATTCACTTGACAGGTACTGTGAAGTAATGGAAAATGACTGAACAAGTTCCTAATTTTTTTAACATAAAATAATTTACAGACACATAAGAGAGAAGTTAAAGAAATTTGAGAATTTTATTTGAGCTAAATGTGCCCTATGCAATGTTTGCTCAGTCAGATTTATAGCTTTGCTTTTGAACTTAACTAATTCAGAATATTAGCAGAGAGCCTGCTTTAGTTACCTTGCGGACATCTGATAAATTTACAAAAAGCAATCACAGTAATTGGCAGAAATATCTAGCAAGCAAAATATAGGTGAATAAACCCATGCTTGCAGCCTAATTCAGGAATTGAAAAAATGCTATAAACTAAAATAACTTTTTAATATAAAAGCAAAAGGCAGCACGGTAGCATTGTGGATAGCACAATCGCTTCACAGCTCCAGGGTCCCAGGTTCGATTCCCGGCTTGGGTCACTGTCTGTGCGGAGTCTGCACATCCTCCCCGTGTGTGCATGGGTTTCCTCCGGGTGCTCCGGTTTCCTCCCACAGTCCAAAGATGTGCAGGTTAGGTGGATTGGCCATGATAAATTGCCCTACGTGTCCAAAATTGCCCTTAGTGTTGGGTGGGGTTATGGGGATAGGGTGGAGGTGTTAACCTTGGGATGGGTGCTCTTTCCAGGAGCCGGTGCAGACTCGATGGGCTGAATGGCCTCCTTCTGCACTATAAATTCTATGAAAAATGACTGCAGATGCTGAAATCTGAAACAAAAACAAAATGCTGGAAAATCTCAGCAGATCTGACAGCATCTATGGCAAAAAAAATGGAGCTGACATTTCAAATCTGGATGACTCTTCATCGAGGCTTTGACGAAGGGTCATCCAGATTCAAAATAACTTTTCAATTGTCCCCACTCCCCGTTTGTGAGGGGGTCGGTTAACTCAGTTGGGTGGATGGCTGGATTGTGATGCGGAGCGCCGCCAACAGCCCGGGTTAAATTGTGTTGCGACTGAGGATATTCATGAAGGTCCCGCTTTCTCAACCTTGCACCTTGCCTGAGGAGTGATGACCCTCCAGCTAAATCACCACCAGTCAGCACTCTCAAAAATGAGGAGAGCAGCCTATGATCCTAGGACTTTGGCAACTTTCACTCCCTATTGGTGTATTATCCTCCTAAAGATGTTGACTAATATTTGGGTAGGATTCCTCGAAGTGTAAGTAACCTTTTAGTACTTTTCCATTGTAGCACTGTGTCAATTTAGCCAATTCTTCTGGTCAGCCCATTTGATGGTCATGTTTCATCACCATGGGAACATCAGAAGTTGGGCAAATATACAGGCACATAAAGCCATTGTAAAGTAACTAGCTTTTTCAAATACTTGTTCAGGTGAGCTTTTTAAGACCATAATCATTTCTACTCTTGCAATCTTTCAAATCCTAGAAAGAAAAACATAGAGACTAGGAAAGGGGAGAAATGGAAAGCCAACATGAGCAGACAAGAGAAAGGTTGGAAAGAGGAACCCATTGTCAAAGCAAATTCAGAGCACATAAATTAGAAACGTTAATGATGCTTCAACTGGGGTCAGGCAAAGTTGGCCAGGTAAAATAATTTGGGGTACCTGTTTCTCATCATTATTCTTGAGTGCACTACTCTTGGAAAATAGAATTGCACTTGGTTATACCACTCTATTAATCTCCTGACATTCCATGCATCAAGAATAACACATTGGAGGTAGCAATTAAACACTGCTGATGTCTTTTGAACTGCCCACGGTAATGTCAACTTTCAACAGGTAAAGTAAAACATTGGAGGGGACAAAGACACAGTTTTTATCCTCTGCATCAGCTGCACATTAAACTTTACAAGCATTGTCATAATATACACACAAGTATACGATGGTGCACAGACAGACACTGATTGACACATAGGATGACCAATGAACACATAGAACACAGCAGCCAATCATGAGACAGGACACGGCCACTATAAAGCCAGAGGACACTAGTTTCTCTTGGGATGCAGCCTCTGAGACAGCCAGAGCCTGTGAGCAGCAACATGAACATCCACCATGTGGTAGTAAGATAGTCTGGTCAGGTTAGCCTCAGGTCTCCAGTCAACTCAGCATAGTGTCAACTCACAGTTCAAGTATGTTTAACAGTTGATAGTTCAATAAAATAGAGTTGCATTTCTACAAGTGTTGGAAGCCTGTCTCTCTCACTGCTATGGTAAACGCAGTCCTCGCAGACCCAGCATACCCAACACACCAAGCATCATTTTATAAAAGCATCCCTAAATTGTCATTGTGATAAATGCCAGATAAGCAATCTTTCTCAGTGAACAGACTTGTTAAATAATCACAGTTTGTTGCGACAATGTTAATTGTTAGCAGGGAAAGATCAGACTCCACGAGGGAGTATCTGTTGCAAGAGACAAATGTCTGAACTGACAGGTCTGCTGAATTTCCTAGTTCACTTATAAAGATGGCATCTGTTAAATTAAATTGTGATACTCTGTTCCAATCGTTGAAGTGCAGAGAAAATGGTGTTTCCCATCAAGCACAGGCTCTGACTCCATATGTTTACCACTCAGATCAAAGGCATCATTGGGAAAATAATCCCATGCAGGAGAGTTCATGCACTTCTTGCCATTCAGAGCTTTGTTCTGTATCCAAACAACCCAACTAATCCTTCTGACATTGCTATCCCCCTATCGTCTCCATTACATCCATGATATGAATTTTACCAGCTATATCACTGGCCAGCTTTGTACCAAAGACATGATTTCTGACTAGACTATCTCTTGTACCCACATACCACTGCCCTCCTTCAGAGTTGCCATTCTCTGTGCTGATATGGAACGACTGGATTTTAGGCCCGATAAAATCGGACACTTTAAGGCAGCACGGTGGCACAAGTGGTTAGCACAGTTGCCTCACGGCGCTGAGGTCCCAGGTTTGATCCCGGCTCTGGGCCACTGTCCGTGTGGAGTTTGCACATTATCCCCGTGTTTGAGTGGGTTTCACCTCCACAACCCAAAAAGATGTGCAAGGTAGGTAGATTGGCCACGCTAAATTGCCCCTTAATTGGAAAAAATGAATCGGATACCCTAAATTTATATATTTTTTAAAAATCGGACACTTTAAATTTAAAAATTGGACATTTTAAATCATGCCACAGTCAGCTCTAGCAAGCAGCCTGATGGAAACTCGAATTTGGCCGATTTCAAATACATTGAAACTCAGATAAGCTGCCAGGGCATGTCTGGACCTGCCTTATCAATCACCCATCAGGAGATCAGCGATTTTAAGAATATGCACCAATTTGTTTTGGATTATCCAGATCAAGCCAGATTTTCTGGCACCCAGAGTTCCTGCCGTTACCTTTTATGGCAACAGGTTACATGCCAGCAACACCACCAGGGGGTGGGCTCCGGTGTCCTGTCAAGCAGTCTTCATAATAATAATCTTTATTAGTGTCACAGGTAGGTTTACATTAACACTGCAATGAAGTTACTGTGAAAATCTAATTCATTGGGTGTTGGACCCTCTTCTGAAGCCTCTAGGAGGGGTATAAGAATCAAACACCCGGACCTCCCAACAGCTAAGAGTCCACGCAGAGGCAAACCAAAGGCGGAAGGAAGCAGAGTGCGAGACCCACCTTCGCAACAAAGAAAGACCCTGAGGAAATCGGGACTCAGAGAATCGATCCATGGCTCAACCTATCAATACGGGTAGTATAACGAATCTTGGGAATCTTTAGAATATGGTTTTTGATTAAGGATAAATATTGCTGAATAAAATTGGTTTGACTTTATACTTGTGTTGTCCTTTGTTTTTCTGGCTATTAAAAACATCTAGGTAAAACTTTGATTAAAATTCTGGTCGAAGTTTGAGATTTTACAGATACTACACCTCATTGCCTTCCTGTGCAGAGAACTGGCGGCTAAGCTGACACTGCTTGTGTTGCGTCATTGCCCAAGTCGAATTTCCAAACCTCTTTAACTTCACAGCTTTGCTTCCAAATTTCAAATTTTATTCTCTTGCTCTCCACCTATCACAGAATCTCTTGCTATCAATCTTATACACTGATTGCCTCACCTTTGGAAATAATACAGTGCCTCCCATTTTCACTTGCTTTAGTCAGAGCTAGAGCTCAAACCTCATGTTTGTTCCAATTAAAACAGCCAAAAGTATGTCTCCCTCCTCAGCCAAAACTACCTCAGGGAATGTCCTAGACGATGATGACAATCCTAGATTCCTACTTTTTGTCATAATTAACCATAACCAAAACATATCCTCTGCCTTTCCACTCTCACCTCAAACATCAAAAGCCTGTGGCCTTGAGCAACTTTACAATTGAGACCAATTGTGTAGCTGATTGGATGATTCTCCCTCATCCCCAGTCCCCTGCTCTGACCGTCCCACCCATTCTCGACCAAAAGCTTTGTTTCATATGTGCCCTTTCCAAGCTTATCACTTCCACTGGACTCCCTACTTTTTCTCTACCATTTTAACATAGCTTTTAGCTCCCTCAACTCTTTAGAACTTCCTCCATAAACTCCTCCACTGCACTAACTCTCCTCCATTAAATACTTTTGAAGTTGGCTTTCAGTTATTCCTGCCAATCAATCTACCTGGATCAATGATTCTTACTTGGCTCCAATTTGGAGAATCTTGGAATTCAATGTTAAACTAACATGCAAACGGGCAGCATGGTGGCGCAGTGGTAGCACTGCTGCCTCACGGCGCCGAGGTCCCCGGTTCGATCCCGGCTCTGGGACACTGTCTGTGTGAAGTTTGCACATTCTCCCTGTGTTTGTGTGGGTTTCGCCTCCACAACCCAAAGATGTGCAGGGTAGGTGGACTGGCCATGCTAAATTGCCCCTTAATTTGAAAAGATTAATTGGGTACTCTAAAAATTTTTTAACTACCATGTAAATGTAATATTATCAAACTATGTGATGTATATTTACTTATATTAAAATATGCTGTACACAATCAATTATTTTGAGGTTCAGTGACTTTAACATAGGTAAGCATATGTTACATCGGAAACCACCTTCTCAAGGGCAATTAGGGATGGGCAATAAATGTTGGCTCCTGTAAAAATGAATTTTAAAAAAGCATCAACTCCAATCATAATCAAAATCACTTATTGTCACAAGTAGGCTTCAATGAAGTTACTGTGAAAAGCTCCTAGTCGCCGCATTCCAGCGCCTGCTCGGGGAGGCCGGTACGGGAATTGAACCCACGTTGCTGGACTTGATCTGCATTACAAACCAGCTGTCTAGCCCACTGTGCTTCTATTATATTTTAGAATCCCACTCCGATGGAGGATAGTTAAATTTATTTTTACTTTTTAAATTTAAAGTACCCAATTCATTTTTTTCCAATGGAGGGGCAATTTTCCATGGCCTATCCGAAGCAGGCACCCTCACTGCAGACTTTGGAATAGAGGAGTTGTTGCTGTGGTGGAGAGTGGCTGCTGCTGCTGCTCTCCCTCTCTGTTGCTGTTACTGTTCTGTAAGAAGTCTTACAACACCAGGTTAAACTCCAACAGGTTGTTTCGAATCACTAGCTTTCGGAGCACTGCTCCTTCTTCATTCACCTGAGGAAGGAGCTGCGCTCCGAAAGCTCGTGTTTGAAACAAACCTGTTGGACTTTAACCTGGTGTTGTAAGACTTCTTACTGTGCTCACCCCAGTCCAACGCCGGCATCTCCACATCATGGCTGTTACTGTTGTTAATGCTCAGTTTGCTGCTTTTGTCCAGGGTCGGTTGCTGGTGAGCTGCTTGGAGGAAGGTGAGGTGAGGGAAGGAGAGAGGAGAGAGGGACAAAAAGAAGGTGACTTCAGCACCAAAGTGGGAGCAGAGCCCTTTGGACCACTTGTTTGCTGGGCCCCTCCCAGGCTGAGGGCCCTGCCTGGCCCGGTTCGCCCAATTATCAACATCTGCCTTCAGTAAGGACTAAGGCTTCCATCTTCCATCAAGTATGCTTGTTCCAGAACAGGGGGATCCAGTGGACAGTGGGTGTTTGCTGAGCCCGGGCTGAAGACCTTCTTTTGGCAAGGAGGATGTCAGATTCCACCGGTGTGGTCATTCCAGAGTGGGAGCAAGGACTGTGTTTTTGCTGAGCCCTAAATGGGTTGAAGACCTCGCAAACCAGCACCTATTTCCATCGGTGTGGTCATTCCAGGGGGGAGCACAGACTGTGTTTTTGCTCTGCTCCCTCGCAGGCTGAAGATCTGCTTGTGCTCACTTATCCTCCCACCCTCTAACTTCACAGGAGACTCCCACCTCAGGCACCAATCCATCCATGGTGCCCCATCATCTTGTGCCGCTATCCTCCACCACCCCCCCCCCCCCCCCCCCTTGTGTGTCCCGTCCTTTCCTCACTCTTCCGCATACATTCCAGGGAGAGAGAACATTGTTCCACCTCTCTCTTCCCCTAACCCCCCCACACCCATTTTCCAATCGACACCGACATGACGAGGCTCACAGGAGCTGGTTTCGCTCAGTGGGCTAGACAACTGGTTTGTGATGCAGAACAAGGCCAGCAGCGTGGGTTCAATTCCTGTACCAGCTGAGAATTATGAATTCTCCCTCTGTGTACCCGGAATGTGGCGACTAGGGGCTTTTCACAGTAACTTCATTGCAGTGTTAATGTAAGCCTACTTGTGACAATAAAGATTATTTATTTATTTATTTACGTTGACGTGAATGTGGCACTTGTCCTGATGGCCCTTCCACTAATGACGGTGGCGGGCAGTCCAGAGTCACCTATGCGGGGGTGTTGGCCTCTTAGGCCCCCATTACTCCCGCAGCCCCGCCACTCTTCTGGTTGCTAACCCTGAAACTCGGGGTTAAGTGCTACATTCACCCCACCGTCACGGTAGAGGAGTCCGTTCACGCAATGGCTGGAGTCATCAGCCGCTCGGCCATTGTGGCCGCCTTTCGTATGTACAGGAAGCTCGTGTTTTTGATGAGGGCTGAGAGGGCGGTCCACCTCTCCCTTGAAAAGGGGCTCACGGTGGGCAGGACCTAGGTGACAGTGGACCCCTCTTGAGGCCACCACCGAGAAGGTCATATTCTCCGATGTCCCACCCTACCTCCCTATGGAGCTCCTCCTCCACGACTCCAAATACTGGGGAGGACGTTCCGAGGTGGCGCCACTTCCTCAGGCCCATCTGCTCATTCCGACACCAGGCTTCCGTCCAGGAGGAGGTATTGGAGAGGGGATTCGAATCTCCCATCAAGGTGAGACTTTCCCTATATTTTGGTCTGCAGATGGCATGCGGTGTCACGCCTGCAAGAAGGTGGGGCATGTGCAAAGAATTGCCCCACTCCAAGGCCACCACGGACCCCAAGGCGGCCGCCTACCAGCCAATCGGCTGCTGGTGTGGAAGAGGGAGGGCATTCTCAAGGCCTGTAAGAAGGCGATACAAGGATTGGCCCCAGACACCCCCGACCCGGTTGGCCCCAGACACCCCCGACCCGGTTGGCCCCAGACACCCCCGACCCAGTTGGCCTAGAGAAACCCGCAAACCACGAGGCTGAAAGTGTACAGGCCATCGCCTGAGTTCGGCGCCTGAGCATCGATGAAGGCGGCCATTTTGCGCGCTTTTCCAGGGGTCCCACGCATGCGCACCACAGTCGGGAGAACGAAGCGGCCGAAGACTACTCTGCACAGGTGCGAACAACGGCTGACTTAACTGCGCATGTGCGATGACGCACCAAGCGTCACGACGTCGACGTGATGACGTGCCCCAACTGCGGCACCACCCATTTAAAGCGGCAATGCCCTGCAAGAGGCAGGCGATGTCTCAACTGCAAGAGGCTTGGCCATTATGCGGCTTTGTGCAGGTCAGCACCCCCGATAGGGGGCCAGCGATCCCAGTTCCAATGCAGAGGCATTCGAAGTGTACAGCAAGGGCTGCTGGATTTGGAACCTGATCCCGTCACAGATCCAGAGGACAACTGCCCGGAGTCCCCATATCGAGGGGGCATCATCACCATGCGTGACAAGGCCTCCTCGCATTCAGCAACACACACACCCATCCTCAATGTGGATTATGCGGACGAGTGGCGTGCCACAGTACAAGTCAACGATTGTAGCATCCGGTTCAAGCTGGACACCGGTGCTTCGGCCAATCTAATATGCCAAGCAGATCTTGCTCTTATCCAAAGGCAGCCTACCATTATTCCGCCGGCCTGCCAGTTGCTCGACTACAATGGAAATGCCATCACTGCGTTAGGGTCCTGTCAAATGCATGTATCCAACAAGGCCATCAAGGCCACTTTGCGGTTTGAGATCGTCAAGCCCGGCAAGGCTTTCTGCTTGGTGCCCATGCATGCAAGCTACTCCATCTGGTCCAGCGAGATGTCCTCTGCCAACAGCACTCTTCAGGCCAACATTGAGGAGCTACTATTGCAATACCCGGATGTGTTCAGTGGGATGGGAACACTGCCCTACCGCTATAAAATTCTGCTCAGGCCTGATGCCAGGCCTGTCATCCATGCGCCACGCCGGGTGCTGCCGCCTCTAAAAGACGTCTAAAGGCGCGGCTGCAGGAGCTCCAAGATCAGGGAATAATATCCAAGGTGACGGAAGCAACTGACTGGGTCAGCTTGATGCTCTGTGTCAAGAAGCCCTCTGGAGAACTGCGCATTTGTATCAATCCCAAGGATCTGAACCGTAACATTATGAGGGAACACTACCCGATCCCGAAGTGGGAGGAGCTGACGAGTGAGATGGCACATGCCAAATTCTTTACAAAGCTGGATGCATCGCATGGCTTGTGGCAGATACAACTGGACGAATCCAGCAGGAAGCTCTGCACGTTTAATACACCCTTCGGAAGATATTGCTACAACCGCATGCCATTTGGTATTGTTTCGGCCTCCGAAATCTTTCATCAAATAATGGAGCAAATGCTAGAGGGCATTGACGGTGTGCGGGTTTATGTTAACGACTTCATCATATGGTCCACGACCCTGGAACATATTTCTCGTCTGCAACAAGTCTTCAGGCGCATACATGCCAACGGCCTGAAATTAAATAAAACCAAATGCTCCTTTGCCATGTCGTCAATTAAGTTTCTGGGTGATCAGATCTCCCAGCAGGGTGTACAACCAGACTCGGACAAAGTCAAGGCCATCAACACAATGAAGACCCCAGAGGCCAAGGAGGCGGTCCTCCGCTTCCTGGGGATGGTAAATTTTTTGGGGAAGTTCATTCCCAATCTCGCGTCACACACCACAGCCCTCAGGCACCTGGTGAAGAATTCCACCACTTTCCAGTGGCTACCCGCACATCAAGCAGAGTGGCTTGAGTTGAAAGCGAAGCTAACCACCGCTCCTGTTCTAGCTTTTCTTGACCCAGCGAGGGAGATTAGGTGTATTGGCCATGCTAAATTGCCCCTTAATTGGAAAAAAAAATAATTGGGTACTCTAAATTAATTTTTAAAAAGGTGAGGCTTCAGAAGGGCTGGGTTAGTCAGCTGTTTCATTTGGGATTTGATGGCAGGGCGCGGGGAGTAGCAGTCCTGGTTAGTAAAAGAGTGCGGTTCTAAAGAGAGAAAGTGGTGGAGGACCAGCAAGGTAGGTATGTGATAGTGACAGGGGCATTGGAGGGGAGGCTGGTGGAGCTGGTAAGCGTGTATGGTCCCAACTGGGATGATGTAGGGTTTGTAAAGAAGGCCATCCCCGACTTGGATTCACATGAATTGATAGTGGCTTGAGATTGGAACTTGGTGCAGGAACCAAGATTGGACAGGTCTCGGCCGCGGTCGCTTGTCCAGTCAGGGGGAGCAAAGGCATTGGCTGGACTAATGGTGGAAATGGGAGGAGTGGACCCTCGGTGGTTTTTGCACCCGGGGGAGCGGGAGTATTCATTTTTCTCTTTGGTTCATAAGGTCTATTCGCGGATAGATATTTTGTGGTGGGGAAGGCGCTGTTGGCCGGGGTCAAGGGGTCGGAATATTCGGCAATTGCAATATTGGATCATGCGCCACATTGGGTGGACATGGTGTTGGAGAAGGGGGCAGTGCAGAGTCCGAGGTGGAGATCAGATGTGGGGCTGTTGGGGAACTGAGTGTTTTGTGATAAGATTGGAGGAGTACATGGGGTTTAATTGTACGGGGGAGGGGATGGTTTGGAATACCCGAGGTTGAGGGAGGAGGATAGGGCCATATTGGAGGGGGCGATAGGGGAGCAGGAGATAAAAGACTCAGTTGAGGAAGGTCGCAGGGCCAGATAGGTTTCCTGTGGAGTAATAGAAGAAATTTAAAGGTACGTTGGTGCCGCTGATGGTGGGGATGTTTGAGGAGGCGAGAGGGAAGGAGTGTTGCCACAGACTTTGGGTCAGGCATTGATCTCCCTCTTTCTCAAGAAGGATAAGGATCCGTCAGAGTGTGGGTCGTATAGGCCCATTTCACTCTAGAATGTAAATTCCCAGTGAACTCCCAGTGGGGTGGAATCGAGGAGAGGAGACTTCCAGCGGCGGCCATGAGGGTATAGGTCGCACATTTGGTGGCTCCCGCTCATGACAGACCTTTTGGACCTTTGTCCCCCGACTTTTTTCGGAATTTGTTTGAGGGGTCGGTGGTGGATGAGACTGTGAGGAGGAATTCCACCCAATATATGTAGACACGGTACAGAAGTGGACGAAAGGGTAGGAAGAACCAAATCGAGCAGGCACGTGTAGATTCTGCAGTAAAGGAAAGCATAGCGGATCTGCAGAGTACTGGCTCGGCGGCCCAGTGGACACCGGACCAGCTGGTGGAGTTTATTCGAGAGGGCTTTGCCAAGCAAAAAAAGGAATGCCTGGACCTGATCAAGGAGTCGATCATTCGGCTGGAGCAAAGACTGGAAGCCCAAGATCTGGCGGTCCAGAAGATGGAGGAAACGATGGCTGAGCATGAGGAACACCTAACTATGCTGGAGGCGCAGGTGGGACTGATGAAAAAGCACCAGAAAAGGCTGCAAGACAAGATGGAGGACCTAGAGAATAGGTCCCGCCAGCAGAACTTGAGGATCGTTGGCCTCCCTGAGGGATGTGAGGGAACGGATGCAAGGGCTTATGTGGCAAATATGTTTGAGAAGTTAATGGGCGAGGGGTCGGTTTCTAGGCCACTGGAAGTGGACAGAGCACACAGAATGCTTGCGAGGTCGCCTGGATAAGGAACAGATTTTGCGTTGTGCCAAGGAGACTCGGAGCTGTAAGTGGGAGAATACAATTCTGCGCATCTACCAAGATCTGGGTGCGGACCTGGCCAAGAGAAGAGGGGGATTCAACCGAGTGAAATCGACCCTTTTCAAGAGGAAGGTGAAGTTTGGTCTACTTTATCCAGCTCCTTTATGGGTCACCTATGAAGAGCGGCAATTTTACTTCGAGTCGTCGGATGAAGCAATGGATTTTGTGAAAAGCAAAGGTCTAGATAGAGACTGAGGTGACTGATCTTTGTTGTAGGGACTCTGCTAAAATTGTTCTTACTCTTGCACTACATGAGAAATGCCTTTTGTAACGTTTTTTGGGCTGTTACCAAGTTTTGTGAGTTAACTTTATACGGGTGGGGGATGGTTGGGTGAATCTTTGATGCTTTTATTTGGGTGGGTTTGGGTGGAAATGTGCCTTTTGACTAGGTACATGTCCGAGTGGGGGGAGGGGAAGGGAACAATAGGAGATAAAATATCTGGCACCATGGGGGGAGTCACCAAGCCAGCTGGGTGGATTGGCTCACGGAAGCGCAGTGGGGGGTGAGCATATGTTTTGTTTGTTGAAGGGGGTTGCATTTATTGTGCTGTTAACGGAGGGGGGGAGAATACTTGCAGATGTGGGGGGTAGATATATCATGGTTAGCGGGAAGCTGGAAGGGTTGCGGGTGATGCTTGTGAATGTCTATGCACCAAACTGGGATGATGTGGAGTTTGTAAAATGGATGTTAGGGAAGATCCCGGATCTGGATTCACACAAGCTGACCCAAGGCTGGACCGGTCGAGTTCAAGGACGGGCAGGGTGATGGCAATGGCGAACAAACTAAAATGGTTCATGGGGCAGTTGGATGCCGGAGACCCATGGAGATTTGGACGGCCAAAATCGAAGGAGTGTTCCTTCTTCTCATATGTACATAAAGTGCACTCCCGGAACGACTTTTAAAATTTTGAACAGGGCTTTACTGGCGGGGTGATTGACCCCGGGTATTCAGCGATTGCTGTGTCGGACCATGCCCCACATTGGGTGGATCTATAGGTGAGCAAGGAAGGTGGTCAGTGCCCGCAATGGAGATTAGATGTCGGACTGTTAGCGGATGAGGGGGTGTGCGGGCGGGTGAGGGAATCCATCCAGAACTACCTGGAGATTAACAAAACAGGAGAGGTCTCAGCAGCAACGGTGTGGGACGCACTGAAGGCAGTGGTCAGAGGGGAGCTGATTTTGATTCAGGCCCATAGGGAGAAGGAAGAGAGGGCAGAGGCGGATCGGTTGGTCGGGGTAATACTTCAGGTAGACAGGAGGTATGTTAAGGCCCCGGAGGTAGGATTACTGAAGGAACGACGGAGGCTACAGCTGGAATTTGGCTTGTTATCTACAGGGAAGGCATTTGAGGAAGGCGAGGGGGGGGGCGATACATGAGCATGAAGACAAGGCCAGTAGAATGCTGGCACACCAGTTCAGGAAAAGGGAGGCAGCTAGGGAGATAGGGAGAGTGAAGAACAGAGGAGGGAACACAATCTTGGACCCAGCAGGGGTCAATGGGGTGTTTAAGGAGTTTTACAGCAGGCTATACGAGTCAAAGCCCCCAGCTGCAGTGGAAGGAATGAGGCAATTTCTGGGAGGGCTGGAGTTCCCAAGGTGGATGAAGGGTTGGTAGAAGGGCTGAGAGCCCCGATTGGGATTGAAGAAATAGCAGAGGGGCTGGAGGACATGCAGTCAGGCAAGGCCCAGGGACCAGATGGTTACCCAGTGGAATTTTATAAAAAGTTCTCGGAGATGCTGGACCCACTGTTGGTGAGAACGTTTAACGAGGCAAGGGAGCGCGGTGTCCTTCCCCCGACAATGTCACAGGCCTCGATCTCACTGATCCTGAAGCGGGAGAAGGACCCTGAGCTATGCGGGTCTTACAGGCCGATCTCCCTATTGAATGTTGATGCCAAACTGCTAGCTAAAATCCTGTCCTCAAGAATAGAAGACTGTATTTTCGGGATCCTTAAGGGGGAGGGGAGCAGCCCCAAGTCGTGGTCCACATAGGTACCAACGACATAGGTAGGAAAAGGGATAGGGATGTAAGGCAGGAATTCAGGGAGCTAGGGTGGAAACTTAGAGCTAGAACAAACAGAGTTATTATCTCTGGGTTGTTACCTGTGCCACGTGCTAGCGAGTCGAGAAATAGGGAGAGAGACCAGTTGAACACGTGGCTGCAGGGATGGTGCAGGAGGGAGGGTTTCAGATTCCTCGACAATTGGGGCTCATTCTGGGGTAGGTGGGACCTCTACAAACGGGATGGTCTACACCTGGACCAGAGGGGTACTGATATCCTCGGGGGGGAGGTTTGCTAATGCTCTTCGGGAGGGTTTAAACTAGTTCAGCAGGGGATTGGGAACCTGAATTGTAGCTCCAGTACACAAGAAGCTGAGAGTAGTGAGGTCATGAGTAAGGTTTCAAAGTTGCAGGAGTGTACCAGCAGGAAGGAAGGTGGTCTAAAGTGCGTCTACTTCAATGCCATGAGCATCCGGAATAAGGTGGGTGAGCTTGCGGCATGGGTTAGTACCTAGGACTTCGATGTTGTGGCCATTTTGGAGACATGGATAGGGCAGGGCGATGAATGGTTGTTGCAGGTGCCGGGGTTTAGATATTTCAGTAAGTTCAGGGAAGGTGGTAAGAGAGGGGGAGGGGTGGCATTGTTAGTCAAGGACAGTATTACGGTGGCTGAGAGGACATTTGATGAGGACTCGAATACTGAGGTAGTATGGGTTGAGTTAAGAAACAGGAAAGGAGAGGTCACCCTGTTAGGGCTTTTCTATAGGCCTCCAAAAAGTTCCAGAGATGTAGAGGAAAGGATTGCAAAGATGATTCTGGATAGGAGCGAAAATAACAGGGCAGTTGTTATGGGGGACTTTAACTTTCCAAATATTGACTGGAAACACTATAGTTCGAGTACTTTAGATGGATCCGTTTTTGTCCAATTGTGCAGGAGGGTTTTCTGATGCAGTATGTAGATAGGCCAACAAGAGGCGAGGCCGTATTGGATTTGGTACTGGGTAATGAACCAGGACAGGTGTTAGATTTGGAGGTAGGTGAGCATTTTGGTGATAGTGACCACAATTCGATTATGTTTACTTTAGCGATGGAAAGGGATAGGTATAAACCGCAGGGCAAGATTTATTGCTGGGGGAAAGGCAATTATGATGCGATGAGGCAAGACTTAGGATGCATCGCCTGGAGAGGAAAACTGCAGGGGATAGACACAATGGAAATGTGGAGCATGTTCAAGGAACAGCTACTGCGTGTCCTTGATAAGTATGTACCTGTTAGGCAGGGAGGAAGTGGTCGAGTGAGGGAACCATGGGTTACTAAAGCAGTTGAAACACTTGTCAAGAGGAAGAAGGGGGCTTATGTGAAGATGAGACGTGATGGTTCAGTTGGGTCGCTTGAGAGTTACAAGTTTGCTAGGAAGGCTCTAAAGAGAGAACTAAGAAGAGCCAAGCGAGGACATGAGAAGTCTTTGCAGGTAGGATCAAGGATAACCCTAAAGCTTTCTATAGGTATGAAAGGAATAAAAGAATGACTAAGGTAAGAGTAGGGCCAGTCAAGGACAGTAGTGGGAAGTTGTGCGTAGAGTCCGAGGAGATAGGAGAGGTGCTAAATGAGTATTTTTCATCAGTATTCACACAGGAAAAAGACAAAGTTGTCGAGGAGAATACTGAGATACAGGCTACTAGACTAGAAGGGCTTGAGGTTCATAAGGAGGAGGTGTTAGCGATTCTGGAAAGTGTGAAAATAGATAAGTCCCCTGGGCCGGATGGGATTTATCCTAGGATTCTCTGGGAAGCTAGGGAGGAGATTGCTGAGCCTTTGGCTTTGATCTTTAAGTCATCTTTGTCTACAGGAATAGTGCCAGAGGACTGGAGGATAGCAAATGTTGTCCCCTTGTACAAGAAGGGGAGTAGAGATAACCCCGGTAACTATAGACCAGTGAGCCTTACTTCTGTTGTGGGAAAAGTCTTGGAAAGGTTTATAAGAGATAGGATGTATAATCATCTGGAAAGGAATAATTTGATTAGAGATAGTCAACATGGTTTTGTGAAGGGTAGGTCGTGCCTCACAAACCTCATTGAGTTCTTCGAGAAGGTGACCAAACAGGTGGATGAGGGTAAAGCAGTTGATGTGGTGTATATGGATTTCAGTAAAGCGTTTGATAAGGTTCCCCACGGTAGGCTATTGCAGAAAATACAGAGGCATGGGATTCAGGGTGATTTAGCAGTTTGGATCAGAAATTGGCTAGCTGATAGAAGACAAAGAGTGGTGGTTGATGGGAAATGCTCTGACTGGTGTCCAGTTACTAGTGGTGTGCCACAAGGGTCTGTTTTGGGGCCGTTGCTGTTTGTCATTTTTATAAATGACCTGGAGGAGGGCGTAGAAGGATGGGTGAGTAAATTTGCAGATGACACTAAAGTTGGTGGAGTTGTGGACAGTGCAGAAGGATGTTACAAGTTACATAGGGACATAGATAAGCTGCAGAGCTGGGCTGACAGGTGGCAAATGGAGTTTAATGCAGAAAAGTGTGAGGTGATTCATTTTGGAAGGAATAACAGGAAGGCAGAGTACTGGGCTAATGGTAAGATTCTTGGTAGTGTGGACGAGCAGAGAGATCTCGGTGTCCATGTCCATAGATCCCTGAAAGTTGCCACCCAGGTTGAGAGGGTTGTTAAGAAGGCGTACGGTGTGTTAGCTTTTATTGGTAGAGGAATTGAGTTTCGGAGCCATGAGGTCATGTTGCAGTTGTACAAAACTCTGGTGCGGCCGCATTTGGACTATTGTGTGCAGTTCTGGTCGCCACATTATAGGAAGGATGTGGAAGCATTGGAAAGGGTACAGAGGAGATTTACAAGAATGTTGCCTGGTATGGAGGGAAGATCATATGAGGGAAGTCTGAAGGATTTGAGGCTGTTTTCGTTAGAGAGAAGGTTAAGAGGGGACTTAATTGAGGCATACAAGATGATCAGAGGATTAGATAGGGTGGACATCGAGAGCCTTTTTCCTCGGATGGTGATGTCCAGCACGAGGGGACATAGCTTTAAATTGAGGGGAGATAGATATAGGACAGATATCAGAGGTAGGTTCTTTACTCAGAGAGTAGTAAGGGCGTGGAATGCCCTGCCTGCAACAGTAGTGGACTCGCCAACACTAAACGCATTCAAATGGTCATTGGATAGGCATATGGACGATAAGGGAATAGTGTAGAGGGACTTTAGAAGGGTTTCACAGGACGGTGCAACATCGTGGGCCGAAGGGCCTGTACTGCGCTGTAATGTTCTATGTTCTATGTGTCCCGGAGGTGATAGGGGAAGACCAGACTGGGTTTGTTAAGGGGAGGCAGCTAACGGCCAGCATTAGAAGGCTCTTGAATGTAATCATAATGGTCCCAGAGGGGAAGGAGGCGGACGTAGTGGTCGCAATGGACGCAGAGAAGGCCTTTGACCGGGTGGAATGGAACTATCTGTGGGAGGTGTTGGGACGGTTCGGGTTTGGGCGGGGTCAGGCTGCTGTACCAGGCACCAGAGGTGAATGTTTGGATGAACTGTCTGACGTTGGACTACTTTAGACTGCACCAGTGGACTAGGCAGGGATGCCCCCTCTCTCCATTGCTGTTCGCTCTTGCCATTGAGCCACTGACTATGGCATTAAGAGCTTCCAGGGGCTGGTCCGGAGTGGGGTGGAACACAGGTATACGCCGATAACCTGCTCCTGTATGTTACCGACCCATTAAGGGGGGATAGGAGAGATCATGAGGATTTTAGGGGAATTTGGCCGGTTTTCAGGGTACAAATTGAACATGGGGAAAAGCGAGATGTTTGCGATCCAGGCACGGGGGCAGTAAGGAAACTGGGAGAGCTGCCGTTCAGAGTGGTGGGAGGTAGCTTCCGTTATTTAGGGATGAAGGTGGCATGAGACTGGGGGCTGTTACATAAACTAAACGACCCGGTTAGTGGAACAAACGAAAGAGGACTTCTGAAGGTGGGATATGCTCGTGTTATCACTGGCAGGGAGGGTACAGACAGTGAAAATAATGGTCCTCCCAAGATTCCTGTTTGTTTCTCAGTGCCTCCACATCTTTATCCCAAAGGCCTTTTTCAAGCGCGTAATTAAGGTGATCTCCGGTTTTGGTTGGATGGGTAAAACCCCGTGAGTGATACTGGGCAGCAAATATAGCCACGATTAGTAAGTAGGTAGTGGGGGAAGGGTCGGTGTGGAAGAAGGTAGAGGCAGCATCTTGTAAGAACATGAGTTTAGGGGCATTGATCACGGCACCTCTGCCGTTCTCGCCGGCCCGGTACTCCACAAGCCTGGTGGTACTGGCGGTCCTGAGAGTCAGGGGGCAGTGGAGGAAACATGCGAGAGCGGAGGCAGCATCGGTTTGGGCTCCAATCTGTAGCAACCATCAGTTTGCCCCAGGGAGACTAGATGGAGGGTTTCGGAGATGGCAAAGAGCAGGGATCGGGAGGATGGGAGATTTGTTCCCCGGTTTGAGGGAGTTAGAGAAGTTTAAGTTGACGGGAGGTTTAGGTATCTGAAGATTCGGGACTTCTTGCGAAGGCAGGTTCCAACCTTCCCGCTCCTATAGCCATGGGAGATACAAGATAGGGTAATTTCTAGAGTATGGGTGGGAGAGGGGGAGGTCTCATGGACTCATGGAGTCAGAGGAAACGCAGACAGAGGAGCTAGAGCACAAATGGGAGAATGAGTTAGGGGAAGAGATAGAGGCAGGTCTTTGGGCGGATGCGCTAAGCAGGGTCAACACGTCCACATCATGCGCCAGGCTCAGCCTGATGCAATTTAAGGTCGTTCACCGGGCACACATGACAGTGGCCCAGATGAGCATGTTTTTTGGGATAGAAGACAGGTGTGCAAGATGTGAGGGAGGGCCAGCAAACCATGTCCACATGTTTTGGGCATGTTCGAAGCTTAGGGGATTGTGGCAGGGGTTTGCAAATGTCATGTCCATGGTGTTAAAAACAAGGGTGGCAATGAGTCCAGAGGTGGCGATTTTCGGAGTTTCAGGGGACCCGGGAGTCCAAAGGGCGAGAGATGCCGACATCTTGGCCTTTGCCTCCTTGGTAGCCCGGAAACAGATACTGTTAGCATGGAGGGACTCAAAGCCCCCGAAATTAGAGACCTGGGTCAATGACATGGCTGGCTTTCTCAGCCTTGAGAAAATCAAGTTCGCCCTGAGAGGGTCAAATCAAGGGTTTGTCCAGAGTTGGCAGCCGTTTGTTGACTTCCTTAGAGAAAATTAACTGTCAGCAGGGGTTAGTCTAGATTACCGTTCGAGGAGGGTGGGACCTGTGAGGGAGGTAGAGGGTCTTTGCACTATGTTTATAGTTGTTTGTATATAGTTTACTGTTGCTGTTATAAAATCACAAATGCCTTAATAAAATATTTTACAAAAAGGAAAGAATGGAGGAGAGTTTGTGCAGGGGGTCTGGGCTGAGGGTGGGTTGGCAACAGTGCTGCTACCGATGGCACCGGGGAAATATTCGCTGTCCGGTGGTAGTGGCGATGTTGAAGATCTGGAGGCAGTTGCGCCAGCACTTTAGGTTGTGTGCGGGGTCAAGGGAAATACCGATTCGGGGGAATCATAGATTTTTGTCAGGGAAGTGGGGTGGGAGTTTTTGGAGATGGCAAGAGAGGGGAGTTAGGGTGTTAAAGGATTTGTTTCTGGGGGATGGGTTTGTGAGACTGGAGGAGCTGGAGGGGAAATATGGGTTTGGGCAGGGGGAGATGTTTAGATAGATACAAGTCCAAGATTTCGCTAGGATGGAGGTACAGAGCTTTCCGATGGTGCCGGCCACCACACTGTTGGAAGAGGTACTGACAACAGGGGGAATGGAGAAGGGGGTGGTATTGGTGATTTATGGGGTGATTCTGGGCGAAGATAAGGTATCACTGGAGGGGATTAAGGCAAAATGGGAGGAAGAGTTGGGGGGTATGGAGGGGTTGTGGTGAGGTGCTGAATGCTTCAGCGCAAGGTTGGGGCTGATACAGCTGAAGGTGGTGTATAGGGCACTCCTCACAAAGGCGAGGATGAGCAGACTCTTTGAGGGGGTAAAGGATGCTTGTGAACGCGGTTCGGGGGTCCACTGCAAATCATGTTCATATGTTTTGCCCAAAACTGGAGGAGTATTGGAGGGAGGTCTTCAGGGTAACCTTGAAGGTGGTGCATGTGAGATTCGAACCAGGTCCCCGAGAAGCCATATTGGGGTCTTGGACCAGCCTGGGTTGGAAGTGGGTGCGAGGACAGATGTCTCAGCCTGCGCCTTGCTGAACGCCCGAAGGCGGGTCCTGTTGGGGTGGAGATCAGCTTCTCCACCCTGCGAGCGGATGGGGAGGAGGGGAGAGCGGGTGGGGAGGAGGGGAAGGGAATCTTGATGGGGAATCTGAGGATGTGGGAGGGGATCTTGGAAAGGGAGAGTGGATGGGGGAGGGGGGTCTGGGGAGGAGGGGGATCTGGGGGCGAGCAGGGTCTGGGGAGGGAGCAGATGGGGTTCTGGAGAAAGGAGAGTCGATGGGAAGTCTGGGGGTGAGTGGATGGGGAGGAGGGGAGAGTGGAAGGGAGTCCGAGGATGACAGTCAGGGGGAGAGCGGGGTCTGGGAATGGAGAGCGGATGGGGAAAGGGGGGGTCAGGGGCAAGCGGGGTCTGGGGAGGGAGTGGATGGGGTTCTGGAGAAAGGAGTCGATGGGAAGTCTGGGGGTGAGTGGATGGGGAGTCTGGGGGAGGGAGAGTGGATGGGAAGTCTGGGGTGAGTGGATGGGGAGTCTGAGGGAGGGAGAGTGGATGGGAAGTCAGGGGTGCGCGGATGGGGAGTCTGGGGTAGGGAGAGGGATGGGAAGTCTTGGGGGAGCGTGGATGGGGAGTCTGGGGATGAGTGGAGGGGGAGTCTGGGGGTGATTGGTGGAGAGACTGGGGGTGAGTGGTGGAGAGACTGGGGGTGAGTGGTGGAGAGACTGGGAGTGAGTGGATGGGGAATCTGGGAGTGAGTGGATGGGGAGACTGGGAGTGAGTGGATGGGGAGACTGGGGGTGAGTGGATGGGGAGTCTGGGGGTGAGTGGATGGGGAGTCTGGGGGTGAGAGAGTGGATGGGGAGTCTGGGGGGGAGAGAGAGTGGATGGGGAGGAGGGGAGATAGTGGATGGGGAGTCTGGGGGAGAGTGAGTGGATGGGGAGAAGGGGAGAGTGAGTGGATGGGGAGGAGGGGGGAGAGTGGATGGGGAGGAGGGGAGAGAGTGGATGGGGAGGAGGGGGGAGAGTGGATGGGGAGGAGGGGGGAGAGTGGATGGGGAGGAGGGGAGAGAGTGGATGGGGAGGAGGGGAGAGAGTGGATGGGGAGTCTGGGGGGGGGGGAGAGTGGATGGGGAGTCTGGGGGGGGAGAGTGGATGGGGAGTGAGAGTGGATGGGGAGGAGGAGAGAGAGTGGATGGGGAGTGAGAGTGGATGGGGAGGAGGGGAGAGAGTGGATGGGGAGTCTGGGGGTAGAGTGGAGGGGATTCTGGGGGAAGAGAGAGTGGATGGGAGTCTGGGGGAGAGAGAGTGGATGGGAGTCTGGGGGAGGGAGAGTGGATGGGGAGGCTGGGGGAGAGAGTGGATGGGGAGTCTGGGGGAGAGAGTGGATGGGGAGTCTGGGGGGGAGAGTGGATGGGGAGTCTGGGGGAGAGAGTGGATGGGGAGTCTGGGGGAAGAGAGTGGATGGGGAGTCTGGGGGAGAGAGTGGAAGGGGAGTGAGGGGAGAGAGTGGATGGGAAGTCTGGGGGAAGAGTGAAGGGGATTCTGGGGAGAGAGAGTGGATGGGGAGTCTGGGGGAGAGAGAGTGGGTGGGGAGTCTGGGGGGGGATGGGGAGTCTGGGGGGGGATGGGGAGTCTGGGGGGGTGGGGAGTCTGGGGGGTGGGGAGTCTGGGGGGGTGGGGAGTCTGGGGGGGTGGGGAGTCTGGGGGGTGGGGAGTCTGGGGGGGGTGGGGAGTCTGGGGGGGTGGGGGGTGGGGAGTCTGGGGGGGGAGGGAGAGTGGATGGGGAGTCTGGGGGAGGGAGAGTGGATGGGGAGGAGGGGAGAGTGGAGGTGATTCTGGGGGAGGGAGAGTGGATGGGGAGGAGGGGGGAGAGTGGATGGGGAGGAGGGGGGAGAGTGGATGGGGAGGAGGGGGGAGAGTGGATGGGGAGGAGGGGGGAGAGTGGATGGGGAGGAGGGGGGAGAGTGGATGGGGAGGAGGGGGGAGAGTGGATGGGGAGGAGGGGGGAGAGTGGATGGGGAGGAGGGGAGAGAGTGGATGGGGAGGAGGGGAGAGAGTGGATGGGGAGGAGGGGAGAGAGTGGATGGGGAGGAGGGGAGAGAGTGGAGGTGATTCTGGGGGATAGAGTGTGGATGGGGAGGAGGGAAGAGAGTGGATGGGGAGTCTGGGGGCGGGAGAGTGGATGGGGAGTCTGTGGGAAGGAGCGCGGGCAAGGGGCAGATGGGGGAGGAGGAGATGGGGGACGCGAGGAGGATGACGTGCGACCGGGGCTGGAAGTGACGCACCGCCGGGCGTTGATTGGCTGCTGCGGTGGGTCAGTCGCCATTTTGTGCGGCGGTTTTTTATTTCCACCTGCGTCAGTGGAAGCCGAGTGTCGGAGCGGGTAAGAGCGGGAGTGTTTACTCTTTGGGGGGGGGAGAGAGAGGGGGAATTTAAAGGCGTTCGTGGAGTGAGGCAGCTCTTGTGTTTATTAAGAGGGGATTTAATTTGAGATCGGGGTTACCCCCCGTAGTACATCCCGCCGGCGGGGTCATGGAACTGTTCACCTCCCTCCCCGGATCGATATGGTATTCAGCCCAAGGCTTTGTATTGTTTAAATTGTGCAGATGGTGCTGGCGGAAACATACCCACCCCCCATTCGGCGAGAAACCGCAGCCTCTGGTTCCTACTCCCCATCTCCCTGCCGTTTCTTGCACAATGGCCGTTCCACGTTGCCCGCATCGTGTTTGTGGGGGAGGGGAATCCGGAGCCCAACCCTCCCGTCTCCTGATGCCATCAGGCCGCAGGAGCTCTTCTCCCCAGAGTATTTGGATGTAAGGGTGATAGTCAACCCCCCCCCCCCCCCCCCCAATGATTTCAATCATCTGTTCTTTCTGATTTTTGACCCTTCGAACACAAGCTGGGACTTCATTTGAACTCCTGAAAGAGTTTACAGTTGTATTCTATGTTTTGAGCGGCACGTTAGCACTGTGGCTTCACAGCGCCTGGGTCCCAGGTTTGATTCCGCGCTGGGTCAGTCTGTGGCGTCTGCACGTTCTCCCCGTGTGTGCTAGGTTTCCTCTAACAGTCCAAAGGTGTGCGTGGGTTTCCTCCTACAGTCCAAAGATGTGCAGGTTAGGTGGATTGGCCATGCTAAATTGCTTTTTAGTGTCCAAAAAGGGTAGGAGGGGTTATGGGGATAGGGTGGAGGTGAAGGCTTAAGTGGGTTGGTGCAGACTTGAGCTAAATGGCCTCCTTCTGTACTGCATGGTTTCCTCTGGGTCTTCCAGTTTCCTCCCACAGTCCAAAGACATGCAAGTTAGGTGGATTGGCCATGCAAATTTGTCCCTTAGTGCCCAAGGTTAGGTTGGGTTACATAGTTAGGATGGGGGAGTGGGCCTAGGTGCCCTTTCAGAGGGTCAGCGCAGACAAGGAAGGAAGGGCCTCCTGCATCTATGTTCTATGAAGTGAGATCCAGGAAGAGATCAGTGGGAGTGTGTGGAGGTCAAGACAATTGAGTAACTTCAAAACTTCTCATTAATTTGACTACACTCATCCCTAATGCAAACTCTTTCTGTGCCAATGCTCACTCGGCACACTGTAATAATGGTCGGCTACAGTGCCTGTCCATGATTGATCTGCCTCGAATTTTAAGGTTCCGTTTCCCATTAATCTTGACACACTCACTAGGGAAAATCCTTTCTCTTCATAGCTTCATGAACTACCGTGGCCATTTGAATGCTTCGATTTGATCACAGCTCAATTTTCTGTATGTGGAAAAAAATATAGATACAAGTATTGCCTACGCAGCCTTCCCATTATGTGGCATGACTTTATTGTTAGTGTCATGTCATTCAACTTGGAGCAATGCCACAATAGATCTGTTTTGATTTGGCCTTTCCATCAAGAATTATAGAACATAGTACAGCACAGAACAGGCCCTTCGGCCCTCGATGTTGTGCCGAGCAATGATCACCCTACCCAAACCCACGTATCCACCCTATACCCGTAACCCAACAACACTCCCCCCCCCCCCCCCCCCCCCATGCAGACACTGAGAATGTAAACTTCACGCAGGGCTGGGATGGAACTCAGGTCCTTAGTGCCCTGAGCAACATCCAAACTTAATCCATCTTGTTTCTAACTTTATTTTCTATGAAATGCCACTAGACAAAATGAGCTCTCGTGTGTTCATTGGTCGACTGAGTCCTCATGCCAGAGAAAGGGATGTGGAAAAATTCTTTAAAGGATTTGGGCGAATAAAGGAAATTGATTTGAAGAATGGATTTGGATTTGTGGTAAGGTTGCTTTTCGGTTCAACAGATTTGAGCACTAAAACATAACCAATAAAATATTCAGAAAAACAATCTTTGGAACAAACCAACTTGTGTATATAAATTTAACTTTTATTGCTATTGTGTCAACTCTTAGGAATTTGAAGATCACAGGGATGCAGATGATGCTGTTTATGAATTGGATGGAAAAGAGTTGTGTAGTGAAAGGTAAAACAAAAAGTTATAATAGCTGCTTTGTAAATGTGATTTAAATTAAAATGGGAATTTCAATTGATTATTTTGCTCCTGCAGAGTTACAGTTGAACATGCCAGAGCACGGCCTAGAGGAGGTCGTGGAGGAGGACGATATCAAGGTCGCTTTAGCCCACGCCGTCCACAGAGTGAGGGAAGGTGAGACACTTTTTTTTTGTGAAATAATTTTAATTGAAAAATTTTGAATTTATACAACAATAACGCACCATAGTAAAATAACAATAATATTAGCAATCATAAACATTCGCCCCACCTCCATGAACAACACAGCATTTTAACAACACAAGTTAGCACAATATAAAGTTACAGAATAGAAACTACAATAAGGAACCCCCTCCCCCCCGAGTTGCTGCTGTTATTGACCAAGATACCTATCTTTGAGCTGGGAAGTCCAGAAAAGGCTGCCATCGTTTATAGAACCCTTGTATTGGTCCTCTCAGGGCAAATTTGACCCTTTCCAATTTTATAAACCCCGCCATGTCACTGATCCAGGTCTCCACACTTGGGGGCCTCACATCCTTCCACTGTAGCAGGATCCTTCGTCGGGCTACTAGGGACGCAAAGGCCAGGACACTGGCCTCTTTCGCCTCCTGCACTCCCGGCTCTACCGCAACTCCAAAAACCGTGAGACCCCACCCTGGATCCAACCACCCTCGACACGGTCCTCGCCACCCCTTTCCAGAATTCTTCCAGTGCTGGGCATGCCCAGAACATAGGGGGCGTGGTTCGCTGGACTCCCCGAACATCTGGTGCACCTGTCCTCACCCCCAAAGAACCTACTCATCCTAGTCCCGGACATGTGGGCCCGGTGCAGCACCTTAAATTGGATGAGACTAAGCCTCGCACATGAGGAGCAAGAGTTGACTCTCTCCAGGGCACCTGCCCAAGTCCTGTCCTCTATCTGCTCCCCGAGTTCCTCCTCCCATTTAGCCTTCAGCTCCTCCACTGACGACTCCTCCACCTCCTGCATTACCTTATAGATGTCAGACACCTTCCCCTCTCCGACCCACACCCCCGAAAGCACTCTGTCCATTGTCCCCCGCGAGGGCAGCAAAGGGAATCCCTCTACCTGTCGCCTAGCAAACGCCTTTACCTGCAAGTATCTGAACATGTTCCCTTGGGGAAGCCCAAATTTATCTTCCAGTTCCCCCAGGCCCACAAACCTCCCGCCAATAAACAGGTCCCTCAATTTACTAATGCCCGCCCTTTGCCACCCCCTAAATCCCCCATCTTTGTTCCCAGGGATGAACCGATGATTGCCACCCAGTGGAGCCTCCATCAAGCCCCCCCGATGCCGTCTCCACTGTCCCCAGATTATTAGGGTCGCTGCCACCACCGGGCTCATGGTAAACCTCTTGGGGGAGAGCGGCAACGGCGCCGTTACCATGGCACCCAGGCTCGTACCTCTACATGACGCCATCTCCATTCTTTTCCACGCCGCCCCTCCCCCCTCCATCACCCATTTACGCACCATTGACCGCCCAATAGTACCCCAGAAGGTTGGGCAGCGCCAGCCCGCCTCTATCCCTCCCTCGCTCCAGGAACACCCTCTTCACTCTCGGAGTCCCATGTGCCCACACAAAGCTCAAAATACTGCTAGTCACTCTCCTAAAGAAGGCCCTGGAGATAAAGATGGGCAGGCACTGAAAGAGGAACAAGAACCTCGGAAGCACCGTCATTTTGACGGACTGTACCCTCCCCGCCAATGACAATGGCAGCATGTCCCACCTCTTGAACTCCTCCTCCATCTGATCTACAAGTCTGGTGAAATTATGTTTGTGAAGAGTCCCCCAGTCCCAGGCCACCTGCACCCCCAGGTACCTAAAGCTCTCCCCTGCCCGCCTAAGCGGGAGCCTACCAATTCCTTCCTCCTGGTCTCCAGGGTGCACCACAAACACCTCACTCTTGCCTAAATTTAATTTATAACCTGAAAAGGTCCCAAACTCAGCTAGCAGCTCCATCACCCCCGGCATCCCTCCCACCGGGTCCGCCACATACAGTAACAGGTCATCGGCATACAACAACACCTCCCCACCTCTCTGAATCCCTCAACGCCATCACCAGCGGCTCGATTGCCAGTGCAAACAACAAGGGGGACAGGGGGTAACCCTGCCTGGTCCCTCGGTAAAGCCGGAAATACTCTGACCTCCTCCCATTCGTGGCCATGCACGCCATCGGGGCCCCATATAGCAGCCTTACCCATCTAATGAATCCTTCACCAAATCCAAACCTCCCCATCACCTCCCATAGGTACCCCCACTCCACTCTATCGAAGGCCTTCTCCGCATCCAGCGCCACCACTATCTCTGCCTCCCCCCTCAATCGCCGGCATCATGATGACATTCAACAATCTCCGCACATTCGTGTTCAGCTGCCTTCCCTTCACAAAACCTGTCTGGTCCTCGTGCACAACCCCTGGCACACAGTCCTCTATCCTGATGGCCAGGATTTTTGCCAGCACCTTAGCATCCACGTTGAGGAGAGATATGGGCCTGTATGAACCACACTGCTGGGGGTCCTTGTCCCACTTTAAAATTAACGAGATCAGCGCCCGTGACATCGTCGTGGGCAAAGTCCCCCCCTTCCCACGCTTCATTGAGTGTCCGCACCAGCAAGGGGCCCACTAGGTCCACAAACTTTTTATAAAATTCCACTGGGAACCCATCCGGCCCCGGTGCCTTCCCTGACTGCATCTGCCCGATCCCCTTAACTAGCTCCTCCAGCTCAATCGGCGCACCCAACCCCTCCACCTTCTCCTCCCGTCGAGGAACCTCTCCATTTCCCTCCTCTCCCCCGTAGGCTCCGACCGGTACAGTTGCCCGTAAAAGTCCTTGAAGACCTCATTCACCTCTACCCCCCTTTCGCACCACATTCCCACTCTTGTCTCTCACTCCAGCAATTTCCTTAGCCGCATCCCGCTTGCGGAGCTGATGAGCCAGCATCCTACTCGCCTTTTCACCATGTTCGTACACTGCCCCTTGTGCCTTCCTCCGCTGTGCCTCCGCCTTTCTAGTGGTCAGCAAATCAAATTTAGCCTGCAGGCTGAGTCTCTTCCCCCAACAGTCCCTCCTCTGGTGCCTCTGCATACCTCCTGTCTACCTCCAGCATCTTTCCCACCAGTCTATCCCTCTCGCTCCTCTCCCTGTGCCAGGATGGATATCAGCTCCCCACGAATCACTGCCTTCAGGGCTTCCCAGACCATCCCCACCTGAACCTCCCCCGTATCATTCACCTCGAGGTACCCCTCAATACTTGCCCGGACCCTCCTGCACACCACCTCCTCCGCCAGCAACCCCACATCCAACCGCCACAAAGGGCGCTGGTCCCGCACCTCCCCCATCTCCAACTCTATCCAATGCGGAGCGTGGTCGGAGATTGCAATGGCCGAATACTCGGCCTCCTCCACTCTTGGAATCAGTCGCCTAGTCACCACGAAGAAGTCTATCCGAGAGTACATGGGAGAAGAAAGAGTACTCGCGTGCCCTCGGCCTCACAAACCTCCATGGATCCACCCCACCCATCTGGTCCATAAACCCTCTCAGTACCTTGGCCCCCGCAGGCCTCCTACCCGTCCTAGAGCTGGACCGATCCAGTGAAGGATCCAATTCCGTATTGAAGCCCCCCCCCCCAAATGATCAGACCTCCCGCCTCCAGGTCCGGGACCCGTCCCAACATACGCCTCATAAAGCCCGCATCGTCCCAATTTGGGGCATACACACTAGCAAGTACCTTCTCTCCTTGTAGCCTGCCCCTAACCATAACATACATACCCCCCCTATCCGCCGCCACCTCCGATGCCTCAAACAACACATTTTTCCTCACCAGAATCGCCACTCCCCGTTTCTTCACATCCAACCCAGAGTGGAAAACCTGCCCCACCCATCCCTTCCTCAGGCGGACCTGGTCCGCCACCTTCAGGTGGGTCTCCTGAAGCATTGCCACATCTGCCTTTAGCCCCTTCAGATGAACAAGTACCCATGACCTCTTCACCGGCCCATTCAATCCTCTCGCATTCCAGGTAACCAACCGGATCAGAGGGCGTCCCTCCCCCGTCGACTACCCGCCCCAGGCCAGCACCCCCTGCCCGACCCAGTCCCCACAGCGACAACACCTCACCTCTGTCCCCACCAGCTCCTTCTTGACCCTACCAGCAGCACCCCGTATTCCCCCCCCCCCCCCCCCCAAGACTAGGAACCCTCCCAGCCGCGAACCGTCCTCCATTGTACTTCCGTGGGTCAGCTAACTTCTGCTGACCCCGGAAACTCCCGCAAATAACCCGACCCCTCCCAAAGTGGGATCATCCCCCAATCTATCCCCCCTCCAGGCACCGCTCCAGCACGGGGAAGAACCAGTTAAGACCCCGCATCCCCCCGTCATTGTCTCCGCCTCGCAGCGTGGGAAACCAGAGGAAAGCCCGCGCTTTCGCACTGCCCCACCACACCCTTCTGACGCAGCTCCCAAATACCAGCCCCACTCCACACCCCCAACCCGACTTAGAATACAACAAACCCCCCCCCCCCCCAACCCTCCCCGCAAGATACAAAACTCAAACAATGCCCCACAGCAAAAAAAAATAACAGAACAACACCCTCATAAATAACCATATCAAAATTACAAAAAAAACAAGGACACAGCAACAGCAGAAACCAGCAATAAAGCATTACAACCGACCCCCCAACCCCTAGTTCAAGTCCAGTTTCTCCGTCCGCACGAAGGCCCACGCCTGGTCCGGGGAATCGAAATAATAATGCCGGTCCGAATAAGTTACCCACATTCCGAACGTTATCTTTTTCCTGTAAAGCACCTCTTTCGTCCGATTAAATCCAGACCGCTGCTTAGCCACCTCTGCACTCCAATCCTGGTAGATCCGTACTACCCCATTCTCCCAATTGCTGCTCTTCACCTTCTTGGCCCAGCGCAGCACACACTCCCGATCACTGAACCGGTGGAACCTCACCAGCACTGCACGCGGGGGTTCATTCTCCTTAGGCCTCCTGGCCAGTACTCTGTGTGCTCCCTCCGGCTCCAAGGGCAGATGGAACGACCCGGCCCCCACTAGGGAGTTCAGCATTGTAGCCACGTAGGTTGTCAGGTCCGACCCCTCCAGCCCCTCCGCAAGGCCCAAGATCCGCAGGTTTTTCCGCCTCATGCGGTGATCAGGCTCCTCGAAGTGTTCCTGCCACTTCTTGTTGAGTGCCTCGTGCCCCTCCACCTTACGAGGACCATGGCCTCCTCCTCTCGTTCAGTGGCCTGCGTCTGCAACTCCTTGATGGCAGCACCCTGGCTCGTGTGAATCTCCGACAGCCTTGTGTTCGTTTCCTGCAGAGAGCTCAGTACCTCAGCCTTGAAGTCTGTAAAGCAGCGCAGGAGAGCAGCTTGTTGCTCCTGGGCCCACTGCTTCCACTCCTCTGGAGCTCCGCCAGCCGCCATCTTGGATTCCTTCCCCTGTTTTTTTCTGGGGAGCTGCTGCCGTTTTTTCCCCCTTTCCACTCCGAGTTCGAGTCATGGACTGCGGGGAAAGTCGATCAGCACACCTTCTCCCACCGGGAGACGTCGAAAAATTTCCGTTTGGGGCTCTAAAAAGAGCCGAAAAGTCCGTTTAAAACGGGAGCTCCCAAATGTGTAGCTTCCTACGTCATCGCCGCCACCGGAAGTCGAGACACTTCTTTTTAAACAGGAGCTGCACTGCTGGCTTACCCAACATGATCCAATGAATTGCTAAGCTGTGCATTGAGAGAGGACACCTGGTTTGATCTCCAGCCTGTGCTAATCTGAGGTAGAGTGGAGTGCCAAAAATGGCCTCAATGCCAATTTTAAGCGAATGGAAATTTAGAGCATAATTTCTGACCAAGAAAGTATTTTATCAATCAAAACAAAAGTGTTGGTAAAACTCAGCACTCCAGGCATAATCTTTGGAGAGAAAAGTTTCAATTCTTCGGACGTGAAAGATGATAAAAATGTGATGGGCTTTATACTGTTGGAAGATGGGGGACATATTGACCAAAAGGGACGGTCTGGGATAGGGTTGGGGAGATTAAATAACAATGGTGTCATGGCAAAGAGAATGGTAAATGTAGTAACGAAAGTGACCTAGTAGTAACAATAAAATGCTCTTGTAAAGAATGTCTCATCATGTTGAACTAAAACATACATTTCCATGCAATCAAAACACATTGCATAGTTTCAGGTATTTCTGAATATTAATATACTTATGGATTACTCTTACAGTGTGGTTATAGATTGATGTAATTGTGAAGTAAGGAAGTGCAAACCAAACGTAAAACGCAATAATTTAAAGAATTCCGCCACCTCCCGCATGGCGTTACCATCAAATGCATCCTTTCCGCATTCCGCCTGTCAGTATTCCACAGATGGTTTCCTCGGGATAACCTTTTTTTTAATATAATTTTTATTGGAATTTTTTGCAGAAAATATAAAACGTAACGACAAACAATGAAATGCAACATAATAACTGTAACACCCCCAGACCGTATCGACGCATGTATCCCACCCCAACCCCAATGAACAACAGAAGAACTTAAAAATAAATTTAAATCAAATAAACAAACATAGTCATCGTCCGCGCGCACCCCCCCCGGGTTGCTGCTGCTACTGTCCCCGTACCCTATCGTTGAGCCAGAAAGTCGAGAAAAGGTTGTCACCGCCTAAAGAACCCTTGTACCGACCCTCTCAGGGCGAATTTGATCTTCTCTAGCTTAATGAAACCCGCCATGTCATTGATCCAGGTCTCCACGCTTGGGGGCCTCGCATCCTTCCATTGTAGCAAGATCCTTCGCCGGGCTACTAGGGACGCAAAGCGCAGCACACTGGCCTCTTTCGCCTCCTGCACTCCCAGCTCCACCCCAACACCAAAAATCACGAGTCCCCATCCTGGCTTGACCCTGGATCCCACCACCCTCGACACCGTCCTCGTCACCCCATTCCAGAACTCCTCCAGCGCCGGGCATGCCCAGAACATATGGGCATGGTTCGCTGGACTCCCCGAGCACCTGACACACCTATCTTCACCCCCAAAGAACCTACTCATCCTCGTCCCAGTCATGTGGGCCCGGTGCAGCACCTTGAATTGGATGAGGCTAAGCCGCACACACGAGGAGGAAGAATTAACCCTCTCCAGGGCATCAGCCCATGTCCCGTCTTCGATCTGTTCCCCCAGTTCCCCCTCCCACTTAGCTTTCAGCTCCTCTACTGACGCCTCCTCCGCCTCCTGCATAACCTTGTAGATATCAGATATCTTCCCCTCTCCGACCTAGACCCCCGAAAGCACCCTGTCGCTCACCCCCCTCGCGGGAAGCGAAGGGAATCCCTCCACCTGCCGCCTAGCAAATGCCTTTACCTGCAGATACCTGAACATGTTCCCCGGGGGGAGCCCAAATTTCTCCTCCAACTCCCCCAGGCTCGCAAACCTCCCATCAATAAACAGGTCCCTCAGCTGTCTGATGCCTGCTCTGTACCAACCCTGAAATCCCCCATCAATGTTCCCCGGGACGAACCTATGGTTCCCCCTTAACGGAGCCTCCATCGAGCCCCCCACGTCTCCCCTATGTCGCCTCCACTGCCCCCAAATCTTGAGGGTAGCCGCCACCACCGGACTCGTATACCTCGAAGGAGGGAGCGGCCACGGCGCCGTTACCAGGGACCCCAGGTTTGTATCTCCACAGGACACCCTCTCCATCCGTTTCCATGCTGCCCCCTCCCCCTCCATTACCCACTTGTGCACCATCGACACATTGGCTGCCCAATAATACCCCGAGAGATTGGGTAACGCCAGCCCCCCCCCCATCTCTACCCCGCTCCAAGAAGACCCTCTTCACCCTCGGGGTCCCATGCGCCCAAACAAAGCTCATGATGCTGCTAGTCACCCTTCTAAAAAAAAGGCCCTAGGGATAAAGATGGGCAAACACTGAAAAAGGAACAAGAACCTCGGGAGAACTGTCATTTTGACGGACTGCACTCTACCCGCCAACGATAGCGGCACCATGTCCCACCTTTTAAATTCCTCCTCCATCTGTTCCACCAGCCTGGTAAAATTAAGCTTATGGAGAGTCCCCCAACTCCTGGCCACCTGGACCCCCAGGTATCTGAAACTCTTCACTGCCCTCCTGAAGGGGAGTCTCCCAATTCCCTCCTCCTGATCACCAGGGTGTACTACAAATACCTCACTCTTGCCTAAATTTTCCTCGGGATAACCTGGTCCACAATGAAGCCCAACACAAACATGGAGGAACAGCATCTCATCTTTTGATTAGGCGCGCTAGCCTCCCAGACTTGGCATTGAGTTCAACAACTTCAGGCTGTGAACTCCCTTCCACTAATCTGTTTTTTCCTCACCATTGTCTCCCCACCCAACTAGAGTTCCCTGTTCTGAGTTCTTTGACACACTGCTTGTTTTGCCATTAACACGTTATGACCTATTTTTTAATGCCATGATCACCACCATTTACATTCTCTTTATCCACAACTTTGTCAATCTTATTGGCCCGCTATCCTACTCCACCCCCATAACTATAAATTTCATCCTATTTCCAGCTTTGAGTCACCCAGATTCAAAACATTAGCTTCGTTCTCTCCACAGATGTGGTCAGACCTGCTGAGGTTGTCCAGTGTTTTCTGTTTTTGTTTCAGATTCCAGCATCCGCAGTAATTTGCTTTTAACTTAAGAATTTCAATTGAAAACTTTGAGATTGCTTGGATTTGGTTCCCTGCGTGCAATTTGAAAAAATGAGATATAGTCATATTAGAGGATTATTTTCAATATAATGTATGAGTAACCCATGTACAAGATGACCCTCACTTCCCCAAATAAGGCCAGGGACCACCAAGTTTAATGCAGGATTCATAGAATCCCTGCAGTGCAGGAGGCGGCCATTCAGCCCATCAAGTCTGCACGCACCTCACGGCGCCGAGGTCCCAGGTTCGGTCCCGGCTCTGGGTCACTGTCCGTGTGGAGTTTGCACATTCTCCCCGTGTTTGCGTGGGTTTTGCCCCTTAATTGGGTACTCTAAATTTATAAAACAAAAAGTCTGCACGTACCCCACCTAGGCCCACTCCCTTGCCGTATACCCATAACCACATCTTTGGACAATTTTGGCAAATTTAGCATGACCAAACCATTTAACCGGCGCATATTTGAGCTGTGGAAGGAAACGGCAGCTCCCGGAGTAAACCCACGCAGATTCGGGGAGAACATGCAAACTTCACGCAGTCGCCCACAGCTGGAATTGAACCCAGGTCCCTTGCATATGAGGTAGCAGTGCTAGTCATAGAACAGCACAGAACAGGCCCTTCGGCCCTCGATGTTGTGCCGAGCAATGATCACCCTACTCAAACCCACGTATCCACCCTATACCCGTAACCCAACAATCCCCCCCCATTAACCTTACACTACGGGCAATTTAGCATGGCCAATCCACCTAACCCGCACATCTTTGGACTGTGGGAGGAAACCGGAGCACCCGGAGGAAACCCATTAACATTTTTTGGTCAGTTTCCTGTTCAACTGGCAAATTGGAAAATTCTAACCACAACAACAGAAGGCTGCAGCCAGGGACTCTTCCACTAACTCCTGGGAAAATCACACTGCAGCAAACTTTAATTTGAGGGCCCAATAGCACTGCGGGAATCAGATTTCAGTACAAGTCCAATAGCTACCACTTGGGGTGCTACAATACCTTTCACCCTTTAAATGTATTCCCGTTGGGCTCCTGTTGTGCAGAGGTTAATATCATGGCTCTGGATGTCTTTGAGTGAATAGCTGTTATAAAGAAACAGTCTGAATTGATGTAGTACTTCTGTTCCCCAGAAAATCCAGGAAGTGATTTATATCTCATGAAGTGCATTAAAATTCACTTGAAATTTAAAGATGCATCCTTTGAGAAGGGGCATAGGGAAATGAAATGTCTCACCTTGAATGTTACTAACACTTCATACAAGGCTATATATGTTCATAGAATTTACAGTGCAGAAGGAGGCCATTCGGCCCATCGAGTCTGCACCGGCTCTTGGAAAGAGCCAACAAGGTCAGCACCACCCTATCCCCACAACCCAGTAACCCCACCCAACACTAAGGGCAATTTATCATGGCCAATCCACCTAACCTGCACATCTTTGGACTGTGGGAGGAAACCGGAGCACCCAGAGGAAACCCACGCACACACTGGGAGGATGTGCAGACTCCACACAGACAATGACCCAAGCTGGAATCGAACCTGGGACCCTGGAGCTGTGAAGCAGTTGTGCTATCCACAATTCTACCATGCTGTTGGTAGTGTAATCCCATTTAAAATTATCTTGGGGTCCGCATTGTTGATGTACAGTGTTTGTTCTTTGCTGGGCACCAATTCATTAGAGTTCTAGGTGATTTGTGAGGTACCAATGTAAGTTGGTTCCTGAACCTTTACATTGGCATCCTTTATTAACATCAGATGGCAAATATCCATAATTTGAAGTTTGCATGATGAGCAGTTATTCAATAAAAGATGAATATGGGAATCCTCGTAACCAGTTCTACATCTCTGTTCATGTGGCTTGTTTCAGAAATGGACCTCCAGTTCGTACAGAGAACCGACTGATTGTTGAGAATTTGTCTTCGCGAGTTAGCTGGCAGGTATGTTGCATTCAACAGTGAATCGTATTTTGTGATCCTGTCACTGTAATAAATGGAAATGAATATAATTTAATATGAAATGTACTTTCAAGATTAGCTGAGATTTTTACAGCTAAAAACAAATGGATATGGCAGTACATATTACTGGTGAGGACCTGTGTAACAGGGACTGAAAATCTTCAAAGTGCAATGTTGCTCAAAGCTTGCACTACTGCGTTACAAGTTAATGAGGAAATTAGAAACACGAAAGCAGGGATTGGAACCTGAAATTTGCCTTGCCCTGTTAGAATGTGGAATTGGCTACATAATTTCTGAGGTTGTTTTGTGTGAGGAAGAGAATACTACAAATGGATTGTGAAGAGCATTACCTACCTCAGCAGGATGCATTTCATAGATGGTGCTACTCTTCATACAGACATAAGATGTCGTTCCATGTTGTCTTCCCAGTAGTATTTGGATTCTGGAAAACTGCAGAAACTTTGTGGCCCGATTTCCGTTTGAACTCTTGCCAGTAGGGCTTGTAATCCACAAGTTTGCCTTTATCTTAAGAAACTTTAAATGACAAATGTGCAATATTGGCAACCAAGTCAAAGATTAGAGGCGGTGATCGAATGTTCTTTAATTTTAAATGTATTTTTCTACCTCCTTGTCCATCACCTTTTTTTCTTTTCTTCGGTTCTGAAGCCAGTGACTCATGCTGGGTATGATTCCACTGAGAGTACTGATTCTCCAGAACTTTGGCCAAGTTGCAATTACTTGTATGTACTAGATGGTGACCATTAACTAGCAATTCTACTTGGCATTTATTGCAGTCAAGCCCCATCTTGACATGTTTTGCTGATATTCATGTTTCTAGCAGAGGTTGCTGATAGTGGTCAGAAATCAACGTCATGATAGATTTTTTTTCTTCCTTCCCAAATGTTTCTTGGTAGTGTGCACTCCCTAATGTTTAGAGAAATCACAAAATTGGCATAATTTGACGCACGTTTTCTTTTCAAAATAATTATGTTTTAAATATTGGCCAGAGGACGGTGGGCGAGTTGTCTAGAAGCTTGGCCCAAAATGCACCGAGATAATTTGCCTCTGTCAAACTGAGGTCACAAACTGACCTAGGGAAGGAAGATGGTAAATGGATTTGAAGGTGCACAATACTGAACTAATTTTAATTTGTCCATTTATAAAATTTTCATTACGTACTGCAACTTTAGGAGTGTTGACAGTTAACATTCATAATTATGTAATTTATCTAAATTGCTTGCTTATTTGAAAACCTTAAATGTGGTTTGGTTTCTGTGTTGAATTATGTGCAAACTTTAACCAAATATTAAAACCTTTATTTACCAGCCTCTCGTATCGTTGGCCTTGTGACGAGTGACGTTTTCCTAATCGCTCTGGCTTGGTCTCTTGGTGGGCCTAGTTGAATTGCCAGTCCTACGTTTCAATCAGTTGGTGATCTGTATTATGCTGGTCTGACCAACATTGGTGGGCACTACCTTAAGAGCCGGGGTTCGTTCCTGCGCCTCTGAAAATGCTGGTAACGAGTTGTCCTAAAGTCGAGTTGAGAGCTGACTCTAAAATGAGGTCCTTGATTGAAAGAAATTCGCTAGTAGGTTTGGTTGGAAGCTCGATTTGAAGTGTGAGGAGCCCTTGGTAACAACACAAGATTTAGCAATTCCTGTTCCCATGGCACCGCCAAAGCCCGCCTTTAGGATGGGTGATGTCCGGGGAGGCTCACGTCGAGTGGGTGCTGAAGAGCACCATCGGGTCGTCAGTCGTGATGATACCTCTGCAAGTTCTTCTTGCATTTGGCTGGTTGAATAGCCTAGGGAATTGTACAGGAAGGTAATACATTTTGATGAAATTAGCTTTGGTTTCTTTCGTAGTAACTTTGTTAGAAGATGACTGAGTAAGTATGCATATTTGTTTTACCTAACTGATCTGATCTAACATAGGATCTGAAAGATTTCATGAGACAGGCTGGAGAAGTTACCTTTGCGGATGCGCACAGGCACAAAATGAATGAAGGGTGAGTACAGAATTAATTAGGTGATGTGTTCACAAAACCTTGATATTTAAATAGGACGTCTTCATTGACCAGTCTCAAACCAGTTTTCAAACTTGCACCAAATAATACTAAAATTATAGTACTTAACCATAAAGTTTTTCCCCCATAAATTTGGAGTAGCCAATTATTTTTTCCAACTAAGGGCAACTTAATGTGGCCAAGGGCAGCACGGTGGCACAGTGGTTAACACTGTTGCATCACGGCGCAGAAGTCCCAGGTTCAATCCCGTCCCTGGGTCACTTCCCGTGTGGTGTTTGCACATTCTCCCCGTGTTTGCGTGGGTTTCACCCCCACAACACTGATTTTTAAAAAAAATTAGAGTGCCCAATTCATTTTTTCCAATTAAGGGGCAATTTAGTGTGTTCAATCCACCTACCTTGCACATCTTTTGGATTGCGGGGGCGAAACCCATGCAAACACGGGGAGAATGTGCAAACTCCAGATGGACAGTGACCCAGAGCCGGGATCGAACCTGGGACCTCAGCACCGTGAGACTGCAGTGCTACCACTGCACCACCGTGCTGCCACAACAAAAAGATGTGCAGGTTAGATGGATTGGCCACGCAAAATTGCCCCTTATTTGGAAAAAATGAATTGGGTACTCTAATTTATATTTAAAAATAACTTGGCACGGCCAATCCATCTAGCCTGCACGTCTTTGGGTTGTGGGGGGTGAGACCCACACTGGCCCGGGGGAAATGTGTAAACTCCACGCAGACAGTGACCATGGGCTGGGATCGAACCCAGGTCCTTGGTGCCATGAGGCAGCAGTGCGCCACCGTGCTGCTCACTTGACAGTAATGTTAATATTTTGACATCAGCTTTGACAGTAATGTTAATATTTTGACATCAGCTTTGTAATATCATCTAAGTGCTGCCCTTGGGAACGTAATCTGTAGTAAATTCTACATGTATTTGTTCATGGAATGTGGCTGTCGCTGGCTATGCTGGCATTTATTACCCATCCCTAAAGAGGGGGCAGTTAAGAGTCAACCACATTGTCGTGGATCTGGAGTCAGATTTAGGCCAAACATGGGTAAGGACGGCAGATTTCCTTTCCTAAAGGCCATTATTGAGCGAGATAGGTTTTTACGACAATCGACTATGGTATCATGCTCATCATTAGACTTTTAATTCCACATTTTTTTATTGATTTCAAATTTCACCATCTGCTGGAGGGATTTGAACCTGGATCCCCAGAGCATTACTCTGGGTCTCTGGTTTATTAGTCCAGTGACAATACCACTACACCACCACCTCCTTTGTATGCTATTGTCCACCACGTCTTCAGACTTCCACCACCATAATATATCTTTATCAGCTTGCTTGACTGATGTCCAATGCTAAATGAGCTGTAATTTCCTCCAGTTAAAATATTGGGAAGATCAAAACTATCATCTTGGCTCTCCACCACAAACTTCACTGCTCACTCTCCCCTCTAGCCACCATCTTTGGTTGGATTGAAGACTGTTCACAACTTGCATTACACTTCTGAGCTGACACCATTATCTAGCTCGTTTCCTTGCCTCAACACTTCAGTTACTGAACCCTGGATTTATACGTTTTGTAACCTTCGGGCTTGGCTGCAGCACATCATCTATCCTTCATAAACTTGAGCTAACCCAAAACTCTGTTTCCCACGTCCTATCCTCCAGATCCACTTCAACCATCAACCTATCTGGTTTTCTCGTCTCCTAACATCTTGGTGTGTAACCTCGTTCATACCCTTTCCTTTTTCTGTAAATTGTTATAACTTTAAATGTTAACTCTTCGTAACTTGAATTCTGGCTGCTTGTGCACACATTGTTATTTAATCTCAACCCTACGACCTGGAATTTTATTTTTTCCACACCATCTCATAAAACACTTGTTAAAAACCTCTTTATGTAACCTTTTAGTTAGCTCCCTTTTGGCATGGTATCAGCTTTTGTTTGATTTCTGATGGAAACAGGAATGTGTCTGAATTGGAAATGTTGAATTTAATGTGAAAATATTAAATATTCTTTTAGGGTTGTTGAATTTGCCTCGTATAGTGATTTGAAGAATGCTGTTGATAAACTCTCTGGCGCAGAAATAAATGGAAGAAAGATCAGATTGATTGAAGAACCTAAACATAGGTAAGTGCCACATAGTGATCTCATTTGGGATTTATTTCAAACTAAAATATTAGATAATTGAATTGTTGATTTGAAGTATCAACTTCCGAGACGTCTTTGCTTCCATTAATTATAAATCAGACCTGCCATTTAGTTTCTGTTGGCTGACTTACTTTAATGTAAGAAGCCTTACAACACCAGGTTAAAGTCCAACAGGTTTGTTTTGAATCACTAGCTTTCGGAGCACAGCTCCTTCCTCAGTTGAATGAAGAGGTGGGTTCTAGAAACATGTATAAATAGACAAAGTCCAACATGCAAGACGATACTTTGAATGAGAGTCTTTGCAGGTAATTAAGTCTACAGGATGAACTGACATTGCGCAACAATCGCCAAGCAGGAATGTTCTCTTCCAGTCGGGGAATACTTCAGCAGTCAAGAGCATTCAGCCTCTGATCTTCGGCTAAGCATTCTCCAAGGCGGCCTTCAGGACATGTGACAGTGCCGAATCGCCGAGCAGAAATTTATAGCCAAGTTCTGCACACGAGTATAGCCTCAACCGGGACCTTGGATTCATGTCGCATTACACTCATCCCCCACCATCTGGCCTGGGCTTGCAAAATCCTACCAATTGTCCTGGCTTGAGACAATTCGCATCTTTAACCTGTGATCATCCCACTCCAGTTATTAACTGCAAAGACTCTCATTCAAATTATTGCATCTTTGACATTGTCTATGTTTCTGGAACCCACCTCTTCATTCACCTGAGGAAGGAGCAGTGATCCGAAAGCTAGTGATTCAAAACACACCTGTGAGCTTTAACCTGGTATTGTACGACTTCTTGCTGTTCTCACCCCAGTCCAAAGCCGGCATCTCCACATCATTACTTTAATGTGCTGAAGAAGAATTCACATTTCTGAATTCTTATTTGTTTCCCAGGAAGATGACCAAGTTTTCAAGCACAATCCTTCGACTGTTATGACTGATGAGGGTTGCACTTGTTCAATTGTGTGTGACAGCAAAAAACAAAGTTTATTAATCTTAAATATTTTGCCACATTGACAGCAGTAGCAAAGACATATCACAATTTAGCAAAAAGTAGCGTGAAACTGAAACGTGCTAATATGAATTAATTTATAATGACTGAGTAGAAACACCTGATTAAGCATACTAAATGGGTTTTCCCTTGATGTATAGGTCTCGCAGCAGATCGCGGTCACGGAGCCGTACATTTTCCAGATCTCGTAGTCGCTCTCGCTCCAGGAGCCGCAAATCCTACAGTAGGTCAAAGAGTAGAAGCCGCAGTAAATCCCGCTCTCGCAGTAGATCTCGTGTCCCTGCTAGGCAACAAAAGGCCCGTTCGGCTTCACCTTCCAAATCACCTGCATCATTGGAGAGGCCAAGAACTCGTTCTCGCTCACGTTCTCGGTCAATGTCAAGGTCACCATCTGTTGCAAGTGCCGATTAAGCAGTGTACTGTTAATATAGTATAAGTGGACTTTTGCCCAAGTAAATTGAAGTTGATGTAAGTAGAATGTAGTGAATATGTCTCAAAAAATATGAATCTTCATGTATTTTATTTGAGACCAGAGTGCTTGCAATTATTGGAATAGTATTGTTTACATATTCAGTAGTTTGAAAATAAATGTATGCACATGATATCCATTTATTCCACCATAATATTCAATTAATATTACTTTATGGGTGCAGCAAAATTTCCATTAATACTTTCCCAGTGATAAATATAATTGCATTTAATTATTTTGTTTTTCCTTAAATAAAAGCTGCAACGTAAACTCATTAAATATGTGCATATAGTTCCTATCTGGACTTGTGGATTTCTTTGTGTGAGTGGTTTGAGTGCTGGCAAATGACATTTTTCCTTGCAAGTGTACAAGGGATTGTGTAATCAGCAATTCTTTTGGTTTTTTTTTTGGATTCCTCATTCAACAACTGAAATACAGGTTTTGGTTTCACAATTTAATTGTAAACTTTTTAATGGGAGCTGAGAGGAGTAGAGTGTATGTACTTGTTTTAGTGTTTCTAAATAGTGACTACAAACTTCATATCTATTGCATTAATTCAATTTTTCTATTTGTAAAGCATATTGGAATATTGGTCTGATGCTGCAGTGGTGTGGTCAGAGGGCCAGCCCTTGGTTTCCCCCTGCATTTTCCTAAATTGGGTCAGTAGGCCTGAATGCCTGATTCACAGTGCACCACATTGATCATTTGAGTTCTCTGTCCAAAGGTAGGTTTGACCCACAGCACCAAGAACTCACAAAGGGTAGGCCAATGAGTAGACCACATGAGTGTCCCTTCTTTATCGCAGTAGGCTACAAAATTGTAGTCAGGCTTGTTCATTAACCATGACCCTTCTGTAAAATTTAATACATGCTGAGTATTTCATAACATCTATAATAGAACTGTCAACTTTGTTGTAAAAATATGCTTGATCAGGCACAGAGGGAGTGCACATTTGCCTCTTTCACTGTTGTGTGCAATCAACATGCACCTCACTTCATTTGCCCTTACTTTACGTGCCTATCATTGTCATACTGTAAGAAAAATATTGGATAGATGGGTAATGGTCAATAACATTTCTTGGGCCGCACCCAGAACCCTGGTGTGGAATGTGGCCTGCAGGTTGCCCACCACTGATTTACAAGTTGATGCTCAATTTGTTCCACTATGTTATGAATACACCTTCCTTGACCATTGAGTTGCATTTGGGATTTGAACCTGGAGCTCTGGCTCAGATGCAGGTATGTAACACTCTGTCTCAAGACCTCACCATCTTTTGACTTCAGTATTTTTAGACCTTGGCAGATTTCATTGAGAGCCTCATTTTTTGTGCCTTGTAATTGTAGTAAATCTCACAATTGGATTACAATGTATGTATTTGTTGGCACATCTCCCAATCCCAGGAGCACCTAACACAGACATTCAGTGCAATTGAGGGTCACAGTGGCATCAAAGGTTATGGGGAGTCTATGCTGGAATAGAAACTTCTGATTGCTCAGCAATTGTTTCCTCAGGAACACTGCTTTAACTAAATCAGGTGGAGTATCAAAGCATACCAGCACAATGACACCCACAACACTAATTGCCACCTTCCTAACACTGCTAACCCCTATCTCCCAAGACTTAGTCCAGCCAATTATAGAAGCTGGCAGTGCAGAGGAGTCGGCTGTATTAGGGACGACAATCTCATTTTAAAACTCTTGTCTGTGAACTGAAGATGGACCTTCAGGGGCGTCTCCCGGCTCATTATTCCAGTCTAACCTCCGCAGACTCTCCAATGGCAGCAAAATCTTATCAGAGTCAGCCAAAAATGCCTGAAATGACAGACCTCGAACTAACCTGTAATTAATAGCACTGTTGCATGCCTTTTGGGGTGAGAGTAGCTGAACAGGTTTGCTACGGGGTGAGTTTGAGAGACCTGACCCAATCTGGGGAGTGTGTATCCTATGTATGGCTTGTAATAAACACATCCTGTTGCTTTTGAAAAGACAATGGCGTGAACAAACTTCTCTGTTTTACAAGTTGATGCTCAATTTGTTCCACTATGTTATGAATACACCATGCCTTTTTAATGACACCAAAGCAAATGTACATGTTCATATGGACATTAACTAGTCATGTGGCCGAGGACCCGGGTTCAATCCTGGCCACGGGGCACTGTGTGGAGTTTGCACATGCTCCCTGTGTCTGCATAGGTCTCGCTCCCACAAACCAAAAGGTGAGCAGGGTGGGTGAATTGGCCATGCTAAATTGCCCCTTAATTGGAAAAAATGAATTGGGTACTCAAAATTTATTTTTTAAAAGATGGAGTGTGAAAGGGCAGCACAGTGGGCCAGTAGTTAGCACTGCTGCCTCTTGGCACCAAGGTTCCAGGTTCGCTTCCGGCTCTGGGTCATTGTCCGTGTGGAGTTTGCGCATTCTCCCCGTGTTTGCGTGAGTTTCGCCCCCACAGATGTGCCGAGTAGGTGGATTGGCCATGCTAAATTGACCCATAAGTGGAAACAATGAATTGGGTACTCAAAATTTATTTTTAGAAAGATGGAGAGTGAAGTGGTTGATTCTGAGACTCGAGTCCTGAATCTGAACAAAGGAAACTAGGGAGGACTTCCGGTTGCGGCGATGCGGAGCTAAGCTGTACGTTCGGCGGCTCCCGCTTTCATTGGTCTTTTGGGCTCTTTTTAGGGCCAGTAGCGGTGCTGGACGGACCTTTCCTGGTGTTGGAAGGCAACAACAATACCTCCTTGTTGGATGGACTGGACTAGGAGCGGGGCGATAAAAAAATCGACACGAGCAGAGAAAGGTGCAAGGGAGGAAGAACAACATGGCGGCGGGCGAGGAACCGGCAGCGTGGGCGCAGGAGCTGCTCCACTGCTGCTTTAGAGAGCTTAAGAATGAGCTGGTGGAACCGTTAAAGGCCTCGTTTGCCACGGCCCAAGGGGCGGAGATGCGCGAGATCCGGCATAAAGCCTCGGGAGAACGAGGATGTAATCCTAGGCCTAGCGGTGAAGGTGGAGGCGCTCCACAAGAAATGGCAGGCGAGGCTTCAGGAATTTGAGAACTGCTCGCGGCACAAGAATCTGCGGATCGTGGGCCTCCCGGAGGGGCTGGAGGGATCGGACCTGGGGGCCTATGTGGTCACCATGCTGAACTCGCTGATGGGAGCGGGGTCCTTCCAAGGGCCCTTGGAGTTGGAGGGGGCCCACCGGATGCTGGTGAGAGAGCCTAATCCCAGCGAGCTGCCATGGGCGGTTCTGGTGGAGTTTCACCGGTTCGTCAACCGAGAATGTGTGCTTAGGTAGGCCAAGAAGGAGCGGAGCAGCAGTTAGGAGAATGCGGAGATCTGTATCTACCAGGATGGAGCGTGGAGGTGGCGAGGAAAAGGGCCGATTATAACCGGTCGAAAGCAGTGCTGCACAGGAGAGTGGTGAAGTTTTGCATGTTACAACCGGCGCGCCTTTGGGTCACCTATAAAGACCGTCGTTATTACTTTGACTCCCCGGAGGAGGCTTGGGCCTTTGTGCAGGCCGAAAAGCTTGACTCAAGAGGGTTGGGTGGTCAGGGATTGTTGTAGAGTGTTTTGTTTTTTTTACTTCCTTGTTTCTTGGAGGATGTTTTGTAGGCCTGTCGGGCTCGGGGAAGGAAGGGGGGGTTGGATGGGGCCTCGGGGGAGGGCAGGATGGCTTGGGTCAGGGCCTGGATAAGGAGCTGCGTCAGAGGGGGCGAGACCGGCCGAGCGGGTGGCGCAGGCTTCTTTCCCATGCTATGCGCTGAGGGGCGGGGCTAAAGTTGGATACGTGGGTTTTTTCCCGCGCTGGGGCTGGAACGGGGGGGGGGGGGGGGGGGGGGGGTTGTGCCTATAGTGGGCAGCGAGGGGAGGAGCAGTGTTACACTGGGGGGTGGTCATTGGGGTGGCGGGAGCAGCCGAGGTCAGCAGGAGTCAGCTGACTTACAGGAGTACATTGAGAGGAGCAATGCAGCTGGGGGGGGGGGGGGGTAAACCGGGTTGCTGCTGGAAGGGCCGAAGGGGAACTGAGGCTTTTAGGAGAGGTCGGGGCAAGAACTTTCCACTGTGGGGAACGGGCCGTGTGGGAGACGCGGGCACATGGCTGGCCTAGGAAGAGCTATGGCTGATCGGTGGGGGGGGGGGAGAATAGCCCCTCAATTTGGCTGGTCACCTGGAATGTAAGGGGTCTGAATGGACCGGTCAAGTGGCCCCGGGTGGTCGCGCATCTGAAGGGGCTGAGGGCGGATGTGGCCATGCTCCAGGAGATGCACCTTAGGTTGGTGGATCAGGTAAGGCTGAGAAAGGGGTGGGTTGGGCAAGTGTTCCATTCGGGCTTGGATGTGAAGAACCGGGGGGTGGCGATTTTGGTGGGGAAGTGAGTGTCGCGAGTGTGGTGGCGGATAGCTGTGGCAGATATGTGATGGTAAGTGGTAAGCTCCAGGGGGAGCGAGTGGTGCTGGTCAATGTGTACGCCCCAAATTGGGATGATGCGGGCTTTATGCGGCGCATGTTGGGCCGGATTCCTGACCTTGAGACAGGGGGTTTAATAATGGGAGGGGATTTTAACACAGTGCTGGACCCAGCACTCGACTGCTCTCGGTTCAGGATGGGTAGGAGGCCGGTGGCGGCCAAAGTGCTGAGGCGGTTCATGGACCAGATGGGAGGGGTGGACCCTTGGAGATTCATGAGGCCGGGAGTTAGGGAATTTTCGTTCTTCTCCCATATCCACAAGGCTTACTCCCGGATTTACCTTTTTGTTCTGAGCAGGGCGTTGATTCTGAGGGTGGAGGGTGCGGATTATTCGGCGATAGCTATTTCGGACCACGCTCCGCTTTGGGTAGACCTGGAGTTGGGGGAGGGGAGGGACCAATACCCGATGTGGCGGTTAGAGGTGGGGCTGCTGTCAGACGAGGTGTGCGGGCGGCTCCAGGGGTGTATTGATGGGTACCTAGAAATTAACGATAACGAGGAGGTGCAGGTGGGGGTGGTTTGGGAGGCGCTGAAGGCGGTGGTTAGGGGGGAGTGATCTCCATCAGGGCGTATAGGGAGAGGCTGGTGGAAGAGATTGTGAGGGTGGACAGGGAGTACGCGGAGGTCCCGGAGGAAGGGTTGTTGAGGAAGCGTCGTAGCCTCCAAGCGGAGTTCGATCTATTGACCACCAGGAGAGGGGAGGGGAGGGGGGGTATGTTGTATTCTATGCCGGAGTGGGGGTATGGAGTGGGGCTGATATTTGGGAGCTGCGTCAGAAGGGTGTGGTGGGGCAGTGCAAAAGCGCGGGCTTTCCTCTGGTTTCCCGTGCTGCGGGGCTGGGGGGTGGAGATGGTGACGGGGGAGGCGGGGCCTTAACTGGTTCTTCCCCGCGCTGGAGCGGTGCCAGGAGGAGGGATAGATTGGGGGATGATCCCATTTCGGGAGGGGTCGGGCTATTGGTGGGAGTTTCCGGGGTCAGCAGAAGTTAGCTGACCCACGGAAGTACAATGGAGGACGGTTCGCGGCTGGGAGGGTTCCTAGCCTGGGGGGGAAGGGAGGGGGGGAAAGGGGAATACCGGGTTGCTGCTGGTAGGGTCAAGAAGGAGCTGGTGGGGGCTGGGGGGACAGAGGTGAGGGGTTGTCGCTATGGGGACGGGGTCGAGCAGGGGGTGCTGGCCTGGGGCGGGCAGTCAACGGGCTATGGCTAGCCGACGGGGGAGGGGGAGAGACGCCCTCTGATCCGGTTGGTCACCTGGAATGTGAGAGGGTTGAATGGGCCGGTGAAGCGGTCGAGGGTACTGGCTCACCTGAAGGGGCTAAAGGCGGATGTGGCAATGCTTCAGGAGACCCACCTGAGGGTGGCGGACCAGGTCCGCCTGAGGAAGGGATGGGTGGGGCAGGTTTTCCACTCGGGGTTGGATGTGAGGAACCGGGGAGTGGCGATTCTGGTGGGGAAAAATGTGTTGTTTGAGGCATCGGAGGTGGTGGCGGATAAGGGGGGTAGGTATGTGATGGTTAGGGGCAGGCTACAAGGAGAGAAGGTGGTACTGGCTAGTGTGTATGCCCCAAATTGGGACGATGCGGGCTTTATGAGGCGTATGTTGGGACGGATCCCGGATCTGGAGGCGGGAGGTCTGATCATGGGGGGGACTTTAATACGGTGTTGGATCCTTCACTGGATCGGTCCAGCTCTAGGACGGGTAGGAAGCCGGCGGCGGCCAAGGTACTGAGAGGGTTTATGGACCAGATGGGTGGGGTGGATCCATGGAGGTTTGTAAGGCCGAGGGCACGCGAGTACTCTTTCTTCTCCCACATACATAGGGTCTACTCTCGGATAGATTTCTTCGTGGTGAGTAGGGGACTGATTCCGAGAGTGGAGGAGGCCGAGTATTCGGCCATTGCAATCTCCGACCACGCTCCGCATTGGATAGAGTTGGAGATGGGAGAGGTGCGAGACCAACGTCCGTTGTGGCGGTTGGATGTGGGGTTGTTGGCGGAGGAGGAGGTGTGTAGGAGGGTCCGGGCAAGTATTGAGGGGTACCTTGAGGTGAATGATACGGGGGAGGTTCAGGTGGGGATGGTCTGGGAAGCCCTGAAGGCAGTAATTCGGGGGGAGCTGATATCCATCCGGGCACACAGGGAGAGGAGCGAGAGGAGTGAGAGGGATAGACTGGTGGGAAAGATGCTGGAGGTTGACAGGAGGTATGCAGAGGCACCAGAGGAGGGACTGTTGGGGGAGAGGCGCAGCCTGCAGGCTAAATTTGATTTGCTGACCACTAGAAAGGCGGAGGCACAGTGGAGGAAGGCACAAGGGGCAGTGTACGAACATGGTGAAAAGGCGAGTAGGATGCTGGCTCATCAGCTGCGTAAGCAGGATGCGGCTAAGGAGATTGCTGGAGTGAGAGATAAGAGTGGGAATGTGGTGCGGAAGGGGGTAGAGGTGAATGAGGTCTTCAAGGATTTTTACGGGGAACTGTACCGGTCGGAGCCAACGGGGGAGAGGAGGGGAATGGAGAGGTTCCTTGACGGGCTTTCTTTCCCGAAGGTGCAGGAGGAGAAGGTGGAGGGGTTGGGTGCGCCGATTGAGCTGGAGGAGCTAGTTAAGGGGATCGGGCAGATGCAGTCAGGGAAGGCACCGGGGCCGGATGGGTTCCCGGTGGAATTTTATAAAAAGTTTGTGGATCTAGTGGGCCCCTTGCTGGTGCGAACACTCAATGAAGCGTGGGAGGGGGGGACTTTGCCCCCGACGATGTCACGGGCGCTGATCTCGTTAATTTTAAAGAAGGACAAGGACCCCCAGCAGTGTGGTTCATACAGGCCCATATCTCTCCTCAACGTGGACGCTAAGGTGCTGGCAAAAACCCTGGCCACCAGGATAGAGGACTGTGTGCCAGGGGTTGTGCACGAGGACCAGACAGGTTTTGTGAAGGGAAGGCAGCTGAACACGAATGTGCGGAGATTGCTGAATGTCATTATGATGCCGGCGATTGAGGGGGAGGCAGAGATAGTGGTGGCACTGGATGCGGAGAAGGCCTTCGATAGAGTGGAGTGGGGGTACCTATGGGAGGTGTTGGGGAGGTTTGGATTTGGTGAAGGGTTCATTAGATGGGTAAGGCTGTTATATGAGGCCCCGATGGCGTGCGTGGCTACGAATAGGAGGAGGTCGGAGTACTTCCGGCTTTACCGAGGGACCAGGCAGGGTTGCCCCTTGTCCCCCTTGTTGTTTGCACTGGCAATCGAGCCGCTGGCGATGGCATTGAGAGATTTAGAGAGGTGGAGAGGCTTGGTGCGAGGTGGAGAGGAACATAGGGTGTCCTTGTATGCCAACGACCTGTTACTGTATGTGGCGGACCCGGTGGGAGGGATGCCGGGAGTGATGGAGTTACTAGCCGAGTTTGGGACCTTCTCAGGTTATAAATTAAACTTAGGCAAGAGCGAGGTGTTTGTGGTGCACCCTGGAGACCAGGAGGAAGGAATTGGTAGGCTCCCGCTTAGGCGGGCAGGGGAGAGCTTTAGGTACCTGGGGGTGCAAGTGGCCAGGGACTGGGGGACTCTCCACAAGCATAACTTTACCAGGCTGGTAGATCAGATGGAGGAGGAGTTCAGGAGGTGGGACATGCTGCCATTGTCGTTGGCGGGGAGGGTGCAGTCCGTCAAAATGACAGTGCTTCCAAGGTTCTTGTTCCTTTTTCAGTGCCTGCCCATATTTATCCCCAGGGCCTTCTTTAGGAGAGTGACTAGCAGTATTCTGAGTTTTGTGTGGGCACATGGGACTCCGAGAGTGAGGAGGGTGTTCCTGGAGCGAGGAAGGGATGGAGGTGGGCTGGCACTGCCCAACCTTCTGGGGTACTATTGGGCAGCCAATGTGTCAATGGTGCGTAAATGGGTGATGGAGGGGGGAGGGGCGGCGTGGAAAAGAATGGAGATGGCGTCATGTAGAGGTACGAGCCTGGGTGCCATGGTAACGGCACCGTTGCCGCTCTCCCCTAAGAGGTTTACCACGAGCCCGGTGGTGGCGGCGACCCTAAGAATCTGGGAACAATGGAGACGGCATCGGGGGGAAACAGGGGCCTCGATGGAGGCTCCACTGGGTGGCAACCATCGGTTCATCCCGGGGAACACGGATGGGGGATTCAGGGGGTGGCAAAGGGCGGGCATCAGCAAATTGAGGGACCTGTTTATTGGCGGGAGGTTTGCGGGCCTGGGGGAACTGGAAGATAAATTTGGCCTTCCCCAGGGGAACATGTTCAGATACCTGCAGGTAAAGGCGTTTGCTAGGCGACAGGTAGAGGGATTCCCTTTGCTGCCCTCGCAGGGGGCGATGGACGAGTGCTTTCGGGGGTGTGGGTAGGAGAGGGGAAGGTGTCTGACATCTATAAGGTAATGCAGGAGGTGGAGGAGTCGTCAGTGGAGGAGCTGAAGGCTAAATGGGAGGAGGATCTCGGGGAGCAGATAGAGGACGGGACTTGGGCGGATGCCTTGGACAGAGTCAACTCTTCCTCCTCATGTGCGAGGCTTAGTCTCATCCAATTTAAGGTGCTGCACCGGGCCCACATGTCCGGGACTAGGATGAGTAGGTTCTTCGGGGGTGAGGACAGGTGCACCAGATGTTCGGGGAGTCCTGCGAACCACGCCCATATGTTCTGGGCATGCACAGCACTGGAAGAATTCTGGAAGGGGGTGGCGGGGACGGTGTCGAGGGTGGTTGGATCCAGGGTCAAACCAGGGTGGGGACTCGCGATTTTTGGAGTTGCGGTAGAGCCGGGAGTGCAGGAGGCGAAAGAGGCCGGTGTTCTGGCCTTTGCGTCCCTAGTAGCCCGTCGAAGGATTCTGTTACAATGGAAGGATGCAAGGCCCCCAAGCGTGGAGACCTGGATCAGTGACATGGCGTGATTTATAAAATTGGAAAAGGTCAAATTTGCCCTGAGAGGATCAATACAAGGGTTCTATAAACGATGGCAGCCTTTTTTGGACTTCCTGGCTCAGAGATAGGTAACTGGGTCAATAGCAGCAGCAACCCGGGGGGGGGGGGCGGGGGGGGGGGGGGGTGCATTATTGTAGTGTTTATTCTGTAACTTTATAGTGTGTTAATATGCGTTGTTGTTAAAATGCTGGGTTGTTCATGGGGATGGGCCGAATGTATATGATTGTTAATATTATTGTTATTTTCGGTATTTTACTAAGGTGCGTCAATGTTGTATAAAATCAAAATTTCTCAATAAAAATGATTTAAAAAAAAAAAAGGAAGGCGGAGGCGCAGTGGAGGAGGGCACAGGGGGCAGTATACGAATACGGGGAAAAGGCGAGTCGGATGCTGGCGCACCAGCTCCGGAAGCGGGAGGCGGCGAGGGAGATAGGGGGAGTTAGGGATGGAGGAGGGAGTCTGGTACGAAGTGCGAGGGGCATCAACTTTCAGGACTTTTTATGAGGAGCTATACTGGTCAGCGCCCCCGGTGGAGGAGGGAGGGATGGACCGCTTTCTGGGCAAGCTAAGGTTTCCGAGACTGGAGGAGGAGCAGGTGGGGGGGGTTGGAGGCATCAGTTGGGCTGGAGGAGCTGGTCAACGCGATGGGGAGCATGCAGACCGGGAAGGCACCGGGGCCTGATGGGTTCCCGGTTGAATTCTATAAAGTTTTCAGACCTGCTGGGCCGCTGCTAGTGAGGACTTTTAATTTTTAAAATTTAAAAAAAAATAGAATTTACAGTGCAGAAGGAGGCCATTCGGCCCATCGAGTCTGCACCGGCTCTTGGAAAGAGCACCCTACCCAAGGTCAACACCTCCACCCTATCCCCATAACCCAATAACCCCACCCAACACTAAGGGCAATTTATCATGGCCAATCCACCTAACCTGCACATCTTTGGACTGTGGGAGGAAACCGGAGCACCCGGAGGAAACCCACGCACGCACAGGGAGGATGTGCAGACTCCGCACAGACAGTGACCCAAGCCATAATCGAACCTGGGACCCTGGAGCTGTGAAGTGATTGTGCTGTCCACAATGCTACCGTGCTGCCCTAATGAGGCAAGGGAGGGGGGGGCTTTGCCCCCGACGATGTCTAGGACGTTGATCTCACTGATTCTGAAGCGGGATAAGGATCCCCTTCAGTGCGGGTCATATAGACTGATTTTGCTCCTGAATATTGACGCGAAGCTGCCAGCAAAGATATTGACCAGGAGGGTGGAGGACGTCGTGCCGCAGGTCATACACGAGGATCAGACGGGTTTTGTGAAGGGGAGGCAGTTGAATGTTAATGTACGGAGGCTGCTGAATGTCATAATGATGCTGGCAGTGGAGGGGGAGGCGGAGATAGTGGCAGTGATGGACGTGGAGAAGGCCTTTGATAGGGTGGAGTGGGGATACCTTTGGGAGGTGTTGAAAAGGTTTGGGTTTGGGGAGGGATTTATTAGGTGGGTGAGGCCTCTGTATGAAGCCCCGTTGGCGAGTGTGGTTACGAATGGGAGGAGGTCGGAATATTTTCGACTACCGGTGGATGAGGCAGGGGTGCCCCTGTCTCCCCTGCTGCTGAGGGAGTCGAGGAACTGGAGGGGGATAGTGCGGCGGGGGGGGGGGGGGGGGAGCATCGGCTGTCGTTATACGTGGATGATTTATTGTTGTACGTGGCAGACCCTGTGGGGGGGATGCCGGAGGTGATGAGGATGCTTGAGGAGTTTGGGGGCTTCTCCGGGTATAAGCTCAACGTGGGGAAGAGTGAGCTGTGCGTGGTGCATCCAGGGGACCAGGAGAGGGATGGGGAAGCTCCTGTTGAAAAGAGCGGAGAGGAGTTTCAGGTACCTGGGGGTCCAGATAGCTAGGAGCTGGGGGACCCTGCACAGGCTCAACTTTACAAAGCTGGTGGAGCAGATGGAGGAGGAGTTTAGGAGGTGGGATGTGTTGCCACTCTCCCTAGCGGGCAGGGTCCAGTCTGTCAAAATGACGGTGCTCCCGAGGTTCTTGTTCTCCAGTGCCTCCCTATCATAATTCTGAAGGCTTTCTTCAGGAGGGTCAATAGGAGTATTATGGGGTTTGTGTGGCCGCAGAAGACCCTAAGGGTGAGGGGGGGTGTTCCTGGAGCGGAGTAGGGATGTGGGGGGGTTGGCGTTGCCCAACCTATGTGGGTACTACTGGGCCGCCAATGAGGCGATGATACGTAGGTGGGTGATGGAGGGGGGCGGCTTGGAAAAGGATGGATGTCCTGTGTGGGCATGAGCCTGGAGGTGCTGGTGACGGCGCCGTTGCCGCTCCCCCCAACAAGGTATACTATGAGTCTGGTGGTGGCGGCTACCCTCAAAATTTGGGGGCAGTGGAGGCGGCATAGGGGGGAGGTGAAGGCTTCAGTCTGGTCCCTGAAACGGGGGAATCACCGGTTTGTACAGGGAGGATGGATGGAGGGTTTCTGAGCTGGCACAGGGCAGGTATCAGGCGGATGGAGGACCTCTTTCCCGATGGGAAGTTTGCAACCCTAGAGGAGTTGGAGGGCAGGCTGGGCCTTCCCCCAGGGAACACCTTCAGGTACATGCAGGTAAGGGTGTTTGTTAGGCGGCAGGTTGCGGAGTTTCCACTGTTGCCGCCAAGGGGGGTTCAGGACAGGGTGCCCACAGGGACGTGGGTCGGTGAGGGGAGGATCTCGACAATCTACCAAGTGATGGAGGAGGAAGCCTCGGTGGAGGAGCTGAAAGATAAGTGGGAGGAGGAGCTGGGAGAGGAGATTGATGAGGGGACGCAGGCGGATGCCCTGGGGAGGGTGAATTCCTCCTCCAGCACGAGGCTTAGTTTAATTCAATTAAAGGTGCTGCATAGGGCGCACGTGACTAGGACTAGCTGAGCCGGTTCTTTGGGAGTGAGGATAGATGCGTCAGGTGTTCTGGGATCCCAGCAAACCACACCCACATGTTTTGGGCATGCCCTGCGCTGGAGGGCTTTTGGAGGGGCGTCGCGGAGACGTTGTCAAGGGTGGTTGATTCCAGGGTTGAACCGGGCTGGGGGCTCGCAATGTTTGGGGTAGCAGCGGAGCCGGGAGTGCAGGAGGCGAAAGAGGCCGGTATTCTGGCCTTTGCGTCCCTGGTAGCCCGGCCGAGGATTCTTCTACAGTAGAAGGATGCGAGGCCCCCGGGCGTGGAATCCTGGATAAATGATATGGCTGGGTTTATCAAACTGGAGAGGGTCAAGTTTGCCCTAAGGGGGTCGGTGCAAGGGTTCTTCCGGCGGTGGCAGCCGTTTCTAGACTTCCTGGCGGAGCATTAGAGGATGGTCAATTTCAGCAGCAACCGGGGGGGGGGGGGGGGATTGGACGGGCTTGTTCTTTTTTCTTTATTGGGCATGTGCATTTGTTCCCATGTTAACTATTTATTGTTTCTGTATTTGGGGGGGGGGGGGGGGGGGGGTTGTTATTGTTATTAATTTATTTCCTCTGCTTTTGTTGGTTAAAACTTGTTGAAAATTTGAATAAAAATTTTTTTTTTTAAACAAAGGAAACTAGGATGAAATGAGGTGTGAGTTGGCTATTGTTGCACGTTTTACTTGAGTGTATTACGCGTTTATTGGAGTGTATTAACACGCCTCCGTTTAAAGGCCGTGTGCTTAACACTGCTACAGCTCTGTGTGTGTATTTTCAGCTCGGAGTCGCCAGGTACCGTATATAGACACCTCACAAGTATTTCAAGGTCAGGTTCAAAGTAATAAAACTATACACCGATTAGTAAGTTCCAACGATCAATATTTATTATACAAATATAATAAATATGCATGCACACGCTAAAGACTAATACCTATTTCTACTATTAAACGACTAAATACTTATCTAAGTAGGAACCAGCAAGGTCAGGGGACAAGGCCTTTGTTCCTTTCTGGGCTGCACCTTCTGTTCGTTACTAGTCGATTAATGTATAGGCAATGCTGGGTTCACGTAGCGAGCGTCGTTTTGGCACTTACTGAACGATGGCTGGTGCTCAACGGCTGGTGATGGAAGACAGGATCAACGGCTGGAGTCGGAGTCAGGATACAACAGCAGATCTGGGTCGAAGTCAAAACAGCAGTCCAAGCCGGAGCCAACAGCAGCGAGGCCGGAGCAAAACAGCAACGGAGCCGGAGCACAACAGACAGAACCATGTGCGGGGTCTATCTTTATAGGGCCCCCAATGTCCGTGCCTTTTCGGGGCGGGCCTTTACCTGCCATGTATCGATTGGGTTATTTCCCAATTGATGTCTTACAAATCCCCCAATCTGAGGGTCTCTTCTCGATGGGTGGGGCGGTCTCTAGGGTCTTTTGTGATGGATACTTCTGGTGCCGTTTCGTCTGGGCGTCCACTCAAAGTATCCATTCAAAACCAAATGTTGCTATTGTGTGTGCCCAGATCTGGATTGCCTCATTACTATGCAAAGCGTTTTGCTATTTACACCTTTGGTTGAGATCTTCCACCTGGCCATAAACTAGTTTCGTTACGTGCAGAATGCTAATTAGCCTTTGCAGACTGCTTGTCCTGGCTAAAACTGTTTTCTCCCTGCAGTCTTAGCAGTTCTCCATTTTGTTAGCCCAGTGTCCATCTTAGGTGGCTACATTCCCTCCTTGTGATCCTCACAATTAAAAATTGTGCAGGATCACCTATGCACGTTGCTTCGAGTGCTTCTGGGTGCCTTCTTTGTGTTCCCTGACCTCGGCAAGTTCCTGGGCGTCTATTCTGTCCTTGACTATGGGAATAAAAATTTTTACCTGACATCTCTACTTGGCGCTATGTCAAAGGGGACATGCATTACCAAAACCGGGAACCTCTACCTATCACAACTATCCTTATCTTACCTTAAACATTTTATTACAGTCTAAACCTTATTCATTCATACCACATTACATAACATTTCCTGACTCGGCAGTCGAGTCCAGGACAATATAATACATGGGTATTTTTTATTCACATAGTGCTTTATTCATTGAGGGGCTGGGGGGATTGGTGGAAACCGAAAATAGGGGATTGAACTCCATAGATGGTTGAGGGGCAGGAACGGGAGGCTCTCCTCTTCCACTTCCTCAACCTGAGGGTCTGTACGATTATGCAGAGGATTGCGATCACTAGCAGTGATTCAATCACATATGACATGGAGTACCATGCCATAAATTTTGTGCACCAGGTCTGAACTTCACTGATCAGAGCTGAGCACGGGGGAGTTGGTGTGAGGGAAACATTGACGGCGGGGGTTGTGGGGGAAACGTGACTCGCTTCCACACATACAAATATAACATTTAACAGTAATGGGTAGGCTTCCATCATGGTCTTCTCTTCGTTCTCTTTCTCTTCCTCCTGTATGGCCGATCCTTGCTGTGAACCCTCTTTCGTCCTTTGAAAGCTATGGGATCAAGCACAGTATCTGTCAATACACAGTTTAAGATCCGTACTTGTTAGTGTATCTGTCCTCCAATTCCAATTGACCCATTAAAATGACTGGCCAAGTCACACCCTGTGACTCCCCTCATTTTTTTTTTTCAAAAGCGAATTTTATGAACAGAATACACCTAACAACTTTCCTCCTGCGAGCCGTCTCGCAGGCTTTGCTCATTTACCATCCGAATGTTCCTGGATGTAAATAGCATGTGGGATGGCGGCCTAAGGGCTGCCTAACGAAAAATGAAAACAAATTTGAAACAAAAGGTCGAATGGGTTGCGTATGGGCCGCTACGGGTACGATTTGAATGGGATCCCCGGGTAAGGCGTGCTGTGCCATACCCGAGCTTGGCTGACCAAAGTGGGTTCTCAGACAGGGCGGGTCCTCAGTGCCGTTTGTCCACTGCCTGAGTAACCTGGATTAAACGGGCAGGAATGTGTTTACCGTAGATTTGCAGCCTCTATTCGCCGAATAGAGGGGCACCTAAAAACAAGGGAGGAGCCAAGATGCTCCTTTTGAAAATTTGAGCTGGGCTTCAGACATTGTAGCCGATAAGGTGAGCTGCTCACCATAGAAAGTTCTCAGAGGTATCTGCGGACAAGCTAAAGTGCGTGCGAGGTGGTCACAATCTTTTCAGCTGAAAAGAAGGTGTCCAGCCTCCAACTGAACCAATAACATTCAGTACAAACAAACATAAACTGACAAACAAAACATACGTGCAGGTTCCATCAGAAAGGACATCGCTTCCCTCAAGCGGTTCCTATTTTACATCATCTGGACACCTCACTTTTCCTCTGTCTCTGTGAACAGGGTCACAAAGGGGTTGCCGTATCGGGATTCAGACACCGTGTCGTCCTGCTCTCCCGGATCCCACACCCTTGTGTGGATCAGGCATGAAATTTTTGAATTATGTGACCGGGGGTCACTTTCGTCGTTGCGGACAAGTCGGTACAAATTGTCCCTGTGCCAGAGTGTTGGGTCTAAAAGTGAATGGGTATTGTCGGGGTAGTCGGGGTCGGGTGGTGGGTCTGGGTTTTTAATGTAAGTGACTTCCATGGGGTCACTGGAGTCGGGGTCATAGTCGCTGCAGTGTGGGCTGTAGTGTTGTGTGCTGTGGCTGTCCTCAGAGTCAGTGTCTGTATCGCTGTCTCTGCTGCGGCAGCTTGTGGGCGTTTCGGGGCGTGGTCTGTCGTGGTCAGTGGGCGGAGTCGTGGGCGAGTCCGATGAAGAACTGGTCTGTGAGGGGGATGGTGGAAAAGTGTCTCTAGTGGGCGGGGTGAGGTGTTCTGCTGCGTCTAGCAGGACATGGTGTGCAATGTTGGACTGTGTTCCATATGCCTTTAGCTGGTTAATATGGAACCACGCGGTCTTTCCATTAGGATATTTTATACTGTAAACTGAGGGGCTAATTTTATCCGAAATTGAATAGGGGCCGGAATATTTTGGTGCCACAAAACCGCTGGGGTTGTATACAGATAGCATTACCTGTTGCCCAACCTGGAATTCTGTGGGGTGTACGGTCTTATTAAAGCATGCTGTGCTTTGTTTACGCCGTTTCCCTAGCTGAACTGCGGCTGCGATCTGTGCAGACCTCACAGTCTCAACTAGGTCTTTAACTGCCTTTTCATGTGTGAGGGCCGTCACTTCGGGGCTAGTCATGTCCAGTCCTAAAAGGAATTCTGCACCTTTCATAGGGCGTCCGGTCATGAGTGTGTGTGGTGTGTATCCTGTGGAAGTTGAAACTGTATTTCTGATGAACATGAGTGCAAATGGGAGCACTGAATCCCATGTTGAGTTGTTCTCTTGAACCATTTTTCTAAGTGTGGATTTTAGGGTCCGATTCATGCGCTCTACAATCCCGCTGGACTGTGGGTGATACGCAATATGAAAGTTTTGTTTGATGCCGAATATTGTCAGGACGTTCTTCATGACACGTCCTGTGAAGTGAGAACCCTGGTCCGAATCTATACTTCTGGGTAAACCCCATCTCGTGAAGATGTGGTGGGTCAGGATCTTTGCAGCTGTCTTAGCTGTATTCGTTCTAGAGGGGAATGCCTCTACCCATTTGGTAAAGGTATCGATTACCACCAGAACGTATTTATAGCCATTCCTACCAGGGGGCAATGGTCCTATAAAGTCGATCTGGAGGTTTGTCCAGGGGCCATTAACTGGTCGAGTATGCCGAAGCTGTGCCTTTTTACAATACCTCTCCGGGTTATTCTGGGCGCAAATAAGGCAATTCTCGATGTAGTGAGTTACATCTGTCCTTAGGTTAGGCCACCAACAGAGCTGCCTGAGGTGCCTCGTGGTCATGTCGATTCCTTGATGTCCATGCCCGTCATGGAACAAAGCAATCATTTGATTCCTGTCCTGCTGCGGGACCACATAAAGCTGGTCCTTGATGATCACACCAACATGTGTGGTCAGTGCGTGTCTAAATTTGTCAAACTGAGGCACAAAGTTGCCTTTAAAAATCTCCCTGAGATCCTCATCCTGCTTCTGTGCTTCAGCTAAATCCTTGATATCGGTCTGTGAGACTTGAACTGCACTCACAGGGGCGCTAGCTGGTGCGCTAGCTGGGGGTGTCCACAAGTGTCCTCGCCTGGAACCTGCCTTAGCCAGTGCGTCGGCTTTTACATTCCCAGGGGGGGATGACCTATGGTGGCTTCTAACTTTTATAATGCCGAAGGTTCTGTCCTTCGCTTTATCTAAAATGTGGCGGAGTAAAGGGGCTGATGGAAGGGGTTTCCCGTCTGCGGAGACAAAACCTCGTGTCTTCCACAGGGGCAGAAAATCTGTCAAACTATTGCAGACATATAGACTGTCCGAATATATGTCCGCCGGGCTGGGGAAAGAATCGGGGTGGTCCACTATGTACGCTATGGCCGCGAGCTCTGCTGCCTGCGCGCCTAAGTGACCTGGCAATTTTAACGCTATTTCTTCGAGTGCGCGACCCTGCGCGTCCTCGACATAGATGCCGCATCCCGTGATACGCTCACCTTCTAAAACCGTGGATGAACCGTCCACGTATATCCGTAGTGGTCCACACGTGTCTGTGTGTTGGGGGCTTTGTTTTGGGTTCCCTATCTTCCTGGGGGGTGTCTTCGCTATAAAGGGTCCTGTGTTGTGTAGGGGTGCTACAATTTCACATTCATGGGGCTGTCCTGGATATTGGAGGTTGTCGGCTAAAAATGTGTGTGTGCGGGTCCGTTTTACTGTAATGTCCCGTCCTTGTAAGAGTAGTGTCCACCTAGCTGCCCTAATCTGGCTAACTGAACCGTCCTTCAGTCGACCGTCTAGGAGTAACTGTGTGGGGGTGTGCTCGGTCAAAATAGTGATGGGGTTGAGTCCGGTGATGTACGAGAAGTACTGCACTGCCCAGAAAACTGCTAGGAGGTGCCTCTCGCAGGCTGAAAATCCCTGTTCTACTGGGCCTAAAAGTCGGGAGGCATAAGCCACTGGTCTTAGCTGCTCGTGCCGTTCCTGAAGTAACACGGCCGAGAGGGTCAGATCTGTGCTCGCTACCTCTATTGCATAGGGGGAAAGGTGGTCTGGGACTTGTAGCGCGGGCGCTGCGCTAAGGGCTTTCTTTAACTCCTCCACAGCCTCTGTATGCTGCGGAAGCCATTCCCAAGGGGCTCCTTTCTTAAGGAGGTCTGAGAGTGGGGCTGCCTTTGTCGCGAATCCGTCGATGTGGTTCCGACAATAACCAACCAGTCCTAAGAACGACCGGAGGGCTGAAACATTCTGGGGAAGGGGCAATTTGACAATCGAATCAATTTTTTTGAATTCGATCTCGCGTTTGCCGTGTGTGATGACTGTACCCAAATACATCACTTTATTTTCCAAAATATGGGCCTTTCTTGGGTTAACTTTACATCCAATTGAGGTTAAAAGTTCCAGGAGTTCGGCCAGAAGCGTAATGTGCTCTGCCTTTGTGTCTGTCTGCAGTAGTAGGTCGTCCACATACTGTACCAGACATTCGGGGCGGGAAAATTTCTCTAAACCATTCGCCAGCTGTCGGTGGAAAATGGAGGGGGAATTGTGGAATCCTTGTGGAAGGCATGTCCACGTATACTGTTGTGCTTTGAAAGTGAAGGCAAATTTGTACTGGCACGCCTTTGCCAATGGGATTGACCAGAAGCCGTTGCTAATGTCCAATACCGTGAAAAATTTGGAGTTGAGTCCCTGTTTGAGCATGGTCTCGGGACTTGTTGCTACCGTGGGGGCTACTGCTGGGGTTACTTTATTGAGCTCCCGATAATCAATGGTCAGACGCCATGATCCGTCAGGCTTTCTCACTGGCCAAATAGGGGCATTATTGGTCGAGGCTACTGTTCTAAGCACACCTTGCTCCAATAAGCTACCTATCACTTTCTCTATTTCTCCCTCTGCTTCTAGGGGAAATCCGTACTGTTTCTGTGGTCGGGGGTCAGGTCCGGTAACGTGAATTTGTCCAGTCATTCTGCCGCAGTCGTGCCGGTGACTGGCAAATGCTGTCCTGTGTTTGTGTAATACTGCCTTTACTTGTCTGTCCGTGTTTAGTGTAGTCAGGTCAAATGAATAGTCCCCTACTGCGCTAATCCTATTAGCGTAGTCTCCTACTGTGAGGGTAGCGGGTGCTCTGTCCGATCTTGCCATTCGCCAGACACACTGGTTCACTGGGTCGAACGACAGGCTATGGGCATTCATAAAATCTATCCCTAGGATGTGTTCTGCTGTCCGGGGAAGATTTACTAGAACGACGGGGTGTTTGGTGGAAATGTTCCCTTGCTGGATTGCTACGGGTGCTGTAATGTGTCCCTGTTGCGAGTGTCCTGTGAAACCGCTAAGTGTGATGGTGGAGGTGGTCGGCCACGTGTCTGCCTGTGCCGTGGTGGTGGAGTTAATCGTGGTGCGGGACCCTCCTGTGTCCCAAAGTAACTCTATGGGCTTCCCTCTAACCTTAGCTGTGACTACCGGTCTTCCGGATTGATCCCAAAGAGTGTCACAGACCCAAGTGGGGGAGCCCGAACACCGTCAGTCCGTCCCGTCCACATTGGTCTGTCCTGAATGTATCCCTATACTATGGATTGGTTTGGCCTTATTCCTATTCAGAGTGCCTGTCTGCTGGCCTCTCTGTGATCTTTGGGGTGCGTAACATTCCTTAGCCCAATGTCCTAACTGGCCACAGTTGTAGCATTCCTGCGACTTCTGTGGAGGGCTGTTCTTTCCTTCATTTACCCACGCGGGGTTTTTGGTGCGCTCTCACTGCCTGAATGTCCGCTGCAGCCTGAGCTTCTTCTGGGGATTTCACTTTGCCTCTGCCCTGAACTGATTGCTCCCAAGCGCGGGACAATCTTTTCAGGACCCACTTCTCATTATGGGCCTCTTCTGAGGAGTCATAGCTGTTGCAAGCGCTCTGTCCTGCATCTGTGGCATGGGAAATTATGGTGCGCGTCCATTTAACCATGTTGTCACGGTTCAAATGGGCTCTATTTAATTCGCCGAAAACTGCGTTAAAATGGATCCACAGCCTTCCTGCGAATGCTGTGGGGTGCTCTGTTTTCTTTTGTCGGCACTTGTTAAGTCCTTCTACTGGGTCACCTCGGTTATACCCTATGACATCTAAAATGGAGGTGTGCATTTCCTCTAGGGTGCCTCCGCCAACGTTCTGTGGGTCGGGGAGGGCTGCTACTACCGATTGGTCTAAACTCAGAACCGTGAGCTTAACCTGCTCTCTCTCGTCCAGGCCGTACATGGTTGCCTGTTGCTTTACTTTTGCGAAAAATTGGTGGGGGTCTGCGGTGGGGAGAAACGGAGTGATCTTTTCACACGCGTCCCTGAGTTGGGTTACAGTTAAGGGGGTAGTGTAGGTGATATCGGGTGCGCCTTCTGTGGTCGCTTTCCTTTGGGTGGTGACTGGATTCATTGGTGCGGTAACTATCTGATCTGTGGGGGGTTGGGGTGCTTGTCTTTTCTGCTGCGCTGCTGGCGCACATGTTCCCTGAACATAACGCTGCGCTGTCTCGCTTAATTCCTTCCAGTCTGGGGCATTCTCCTCATCTAACTGCGTTCCAAAGGTGCTTTGGAACCCATTCTGCACTGAAAGCAGCGATTGCAGCTCCGCAATCTGCTTCCTGCATTTTGCATGGTCTACTGTACTCTGTCTTTGTTCTGTGGTGGCAGCATGGAGTGCTCTTAAAGCTGCCTTTAGGTCAGAGCATTGCCTCTGCAAAGCCTCTACCTGCTTCTCTGATTCTTCTCTTATCAGGACGGCACGTTGCACGTCCTGATAGGCCTTTTCGTACTGGGTCTGGGAACTGCTGAGATGGGCTAGACAAGACTGATGTGCCCTCTTGGCATCATCCACCTCTCTACCTTTCTCTGCCAACTTCCCTCTAAGATCCATATTTTCTTTCTCGATGTCCCTGACATCCACTTTACTCATTCGATTTCTCTCTTCTAATTCTGCCCGGAGCGTCTGAACGACCTCCTCTGTGCCTCGCAATTGTGCCAAACAGGACACGATTGCCATCGGCTTGCGTGCTTTACTAAGGGTTTTCTTATGAATTTGAGAGAGGTTCTCCCACCAAGTATGTCCTATACTTCCGGGACCTGTCTCCTCATTCATACAGAACTCATTCCAAAGGGGCCATCCCTTTCCTTGCAGATACTTGCGGAGTTCCAGCTCCCACACGGGACACTGACCTACTCGGCTACTGCTGGTCGCTGCGACCACAAACCGTTCTGGATTCATGAGGCGTTCCATTGCCTGCATGGCCATTTTCTCTGACTCACTTTAATTTGGAACAGGGGGTGTTGAGGTTATGTCTCACGAAACGGGTAAGGCTTACGCTATGTTCCGTTCACAAAACTGCCGAAAGTTTGTCGCAACAAAAATGCTTTCAGGTTTTCCTTATAACCCTGTTAGTACGCATGCACTAAACACACTTCCGAATTACGTTTATTCGTTTGAACACCTTGAATACTTGTGATTTCTTTCCTTTTTCTTTACCAGATTTCTAATTCAAATTTCAGGGTCCTCGACGGAGTGGGGGTGCCACTTGTAACTGTGTCCCGTCAGGATGTCGCCACTAAATGTTGCACGTTTTACTTGAGTGTATTACGCGTTTATTGGAGTGTATTAACACGCCTCCGTTTAAAGGCCGTGTGCTTAACACTGCTACAGCTCTGTGTGTGTATTTTCAGCTCGGAGTCGCCAGGTGCCGTATATAGACACCTCACAAGTATTTCAAGGTCAGGTTCAAAGTAATAAAACTATACACCGATTAGTAAGTTCCAACGATCAATATTTATTATACAAATATAATAAATACGCATGCACACGCTAAAGACTAATACCTATTTCTACTATTAAACGACTAAATACTTATCTAAGTAGGAACCAGCAAGGTCAGGGGACAAGGCCTTTGTTCCTTTCTGGGCTGCACCTTCTGTTCGTTACTAGTCGATTAATGTATAGGCAATGCTGGGTTCACGTAGCGAGCGTCGTTTTGGCACTTACTGAACGATGGCTGGTGCTCAACGGCTGGTGATGGAAGACAGGATCAACGGCTGGAGTCGGAGTCAGGATACAACAGCAGATCTGGGTCGAAGTCAAAACAGCAGTCCAAGCCGGAGCCAACAGCAGCGAGGCCGGAGCAAAACAGCAACGGAGCCGGAGCACAACAGACAGAACCATGTGCGGGGTCTATCTTTATAGGGCCCCCAATGTCCGTGCCTTTTCGGGGCGGGCCTTTACCTGCCATGTATCGATTGGGTTATTTCCCAATTGATGTCTTACAAATCCCCCAATCTGAGGGTCTCTTCTCGATGGGTGGGGCGGTCTCTAGGGTCTTTTGTGATGGATACTTCTGGTGCCGTTTCGTCTGGGCGTCCACTCAAAGTATCCATTCAAAACCAAATGTTGCTATTGTGTGTGCCCAGATCTGGATTGCCTCATTACTATGCAAAGCGTTTTGCTATTTACACCTTTGGTTGAGATCTTCCACCTGGCCATAAACTAGTTTCGTTACGTGCAGAATGCTAATTAGCCTTTGCAGACTGCTTGTCCTGGCTAAAACTGTTTTCTCCCTGCAGTCTTAGCAGTTCTCCATTTTGTTAGCCCAGTGTCCATCTTAGGTGGCTACATTATGATTCATTGGGGAATGTTACTTAAAGGGATGACAATGGCAAACATTCAAAGAGCGCATGGAGGAAGTGCAACAATTGTTTATGCATGTCCGGCACAAAAGTAAAATGGGAAAGTTGACCAGTCCATGGCTTACAAGAGAAATTAGAGATAGTTTTCTTTTTTATATATAAATTTTGAGTACCCAATTATTTTATTCCAATTAAGGGGCAATTTACCTAACCTGCACATTTTTGGATTGAAATTGGGGATAGTATTCGATTCAAGGAAGTAGCATACAAATTGGCCAAGAAATTGGCTGTGGCATAGACATCGGCCGAGGTGAGGGAGCAGGGCGAGACGATGTAGAGAGTAGAGGAGGCCATGTCACAGCGCAGTGATCAGCTCACCTCAATGGGGGATGAGATGCGGGGGGTGGTCGAGGCCAATAAGGGGCTTCGAGCAAAGCTGGAGGATATAGAGAACCGCTCGAGGCGGCAAAATTTGAAGATTGTAGGCTTGCCCAAGGGGGTGGAGGGCTCGAGGCCGACGGAGTACTTTTCCAAGATGTTGAAATAACTGATGGGGGAGGGAAAGGAACCCTCTCAGTGTGAACTGGACCGTGCTCATTGGTCACTGAGGCCAAAGCCAAAGTTAAATGAGCCGCCAAGGGCAGTGATCATCTGCTTCCCTAGGTACTACATGAAGGAGAAGGTTTTGAACTGGGCGAAGTCGAAGCAGGAGGTGCAGTGGGCTGGTGCTGGTGTTTGTATTTACCAGGACGACGGTGGAGCTGGCAAAAAGGTGAGCGGCTTTCGGACATGTGAAGACGGCATTATACAACAGCGGGGTGTGATTTGGAGTGGTGTATCCAGCGAAGCTGAGGGTGAGCTACAATGCCAGAGATTTCTACTTCGAGCCGGTGGAGGTGTTTGTGAAGGCAGAAGGCCTGGGACAGAAGTGAAGAATGGAACTGAAGATGGGTTATGGACTGGGAATGGGGATTTGGAAGCGTATAGATGGGTTTTTTAAACCTATATTGTTATTTTTTTACTTCATACTGTTGTAGAGGTTAAGTTTTTTTGATTGTTATTCTTTGTTGCAACGGTTTTATATTGTTGAGATGCTTGGGTCTGATTGTTTTCCTGGGACTGGGCAGATGCACCAACTGAGGCGGGCAAGGAGAGTGGTTTGCAGATTTGGAGAGAAGCATGTTGGCAGGCCAGCTTCTTAGGGAGGCAGCAGTGAGGGAATTTTTTCAGGTGCGGGATAGGGCAGTGATGCACGATCAATCACCACTGAAGCGAGATTGTAGTCCAATTAAAGGCTTTAATGAACAAGTAGTTACCCCAACAGCTCCGGTACAGAATGACTGCTGTGGGTGAAACACAGACTCTTATGCTCCGCCTGCTGGGTAGAACCAACAGGCAGGTTCTACCACTCATACTACAGTATAAGGTACATCCGTCCTAGGTACCGCGATACCCCTAATATAGCCTACCACATTCACCCCCTGTTTTAAAAAAAGAGTCCAGCGGGGGTGGTGGCCTTGCTTTCACAGTGGTAGAGGTTATAGTGGTACCCTTCGGTGCCTTTACATGCAATACACATATTTACAGACAATTATTTACAAGTTCATTTTACAATGAAACTATCAGCCGATCGGGGGCCCTGGTCATCCTCTGCGACCATCGCAGTCCCGGCGATGATGGCGTCGGCTCAGGCATTTGTGGCTCTGGGAACGTGTCGTCTTCAGCTTCATCGCATCTGGATGGGGCCAGTGGGAGGACGGATCCTCCTGGGAAGGGGGCTGCGGTGGTGTGCGCCGGTTGGTGGAGGGGGGTGGTGAGGGTGGGGATCCAGCGGGGGCCAGATCCCGGAGGGAGACCGTGTCTTGTCGGCCGTTGGGGTGCGCCACATAGGCGTACTGGGGGTTAGCATGGAGGAGATGTACCCTCTTGTGGGCCCGTAAGTATTGCGGAGTAGGACGGGTCCAGGGGATGCCAGCCATGTTGGTAGCGAGGTCTTCCGAGAGAAGGCCAAGAGACGTTCATGAGGTGTTTCATTGGTAGTAGTGCACAGTAGTGATCGGATGGAATGAAGTGCTTCAGGGAGGACCTCCTGCCATCGGGACACTGGGAGATCCTTGGACCGTAGGGCCAGTAGGACGGCCTTCCAGGCCATCCTGTTCTCCCTCTCTACCTGCCCGTTTCCCCGGGGGTTGTAACTGGTCGGCAATGCCCTTGCTGAGCAGGAATTGACGCAGCTTGTCACTCATGAAGGAGGACCCCCCCTATCGCTATGGATGTAGGCGGGGAAACCGAACAGAGTAAAGATGCTGTGGAGGGCTTTAATGACGGTGGCAGCCATCATGTTGGGACAGGGGATGGCGAAAGGGAACCGGGAGTACTCATCAATCACGTTTAAGAAATACGTGTTGCGGTCGGTGGAGGGAAGGGGCCCTTTGAAATCCATGCTGAGGCGTTCAAAGGGGCGGGAAGCCTTCACCAGGTGCACTTTCTCTGGCCTGTAGAAGTGCGGCTTGCACTCCGCGCAGATTTGGCAGTTTCTGGTTACGGCCCTGACCTCCTCGATGGAGTAGAGCAGATTGCGGGTTTTAACAAAGTGGAAGAACCGGGTGACCCCCCCGGGTGGCAGAGGTTGTCGTGGAGGGTCCGGAGTCGGTCCACTTGTGCCGCGGGACAGGGCATCAGGAGGCTCGTTGAGCTTCCCGGGAAGGTACAAGATCTCGTAATTATAGGTGGAGAGCTCGATCCTCCACCATAAGATCTTATCATTCTTAATTTTGCCCCGCTGTGCATTGTCAAACATGAAGGCTACCGACCGTTGGTCAGAGAGGAGAGTGAATCTCCTGCCGGCTAGGTAATGCCTCCAATGCCGCACAGCTTCGACGATGGCGTGGGCCTCCTCGACGGAGGAATGGTGGATTTCTGAGGCGTGGAGGGTGCGTGAAAAGAAGGCCACGGGTCTGCCCGCCTGATTAAGGGTGGCAGCCAGAGCTACAACCGATGCGTCGCTCTCGACCTGGAAGGGAAGGGACTCATCGATTGCGTGCATTGTCACCCTGGCGATGTCTGCTTTGATGTGACTGAAAGCCTGGCGGACCTCTGCCGATAGGAGAAAAACCGTGGACTGGATTAGTGGGCGGGCCTTATCCGCATAATTGGGGACCCACTGGGCGTAATAAGAAAAGAAGCCCAGGCAACGTTTCAGGGCCTTGGGACAATGGGGGAGGGGGAACTCCATGAGGGGCGCATGTGTTCGGGATCTGGGCCTATGACTCCATCATGCACTACGTAGCCGAGGATGGTTAGGCAATCGGCACTAAACACGCATTTGTCGGTGTTATAGGTTAAGTTAAGGATTTTTGCGGTATAGAGGAATTGGTGTCGTGGTCCTGCTGGTCGTTGCCGCAGATAGTGACATTGTCGAGTTACAGGATCGTGGCCTGCAGACCGTACCGGTCAACCATTCGGTCCATCTCCCGTTGGAAGACTGAGACCCCATTTGTAACACCAAAGGGAACCCTGAGAAAGTGGTAGAGCCGCCCATCTGCTTCGAATGCAGTATACTTGCGGTCGTCCGGGCGAATGGGGAGCTGGTGGTAGGCTGATTTAAGGTCTACTGTGGAGAAAACCTTGTATTGCGCTATCTGGTTGACCATTTCAGATATGCGGGGGAGAGGGTATGCGTCAAGCTGCGTATACCTGTTGATGGTCGGACTGTAGTCTATGACCACCCTATGTTTCTCCCCGGTCTTTACAACCACCACAAGCTCTCTGAGGGCTGTTGCTGGCCTAGATAATGCCTTCCTTTAGTAACCGTTGGACTTCCGACCTAATGAAGGTCCGGTCCTGGGCACTGTACCGTCTGCTCCTGGTGGCAGCAGGTTTGCAATCGGGGGTAAGGTTTGCAAACAGGGAAGGCAGGTCGACCTTGAGGGTCGCGAAGCCGCAGACGGTGAGGAGGGGGGGAGGACGGGGTGGTGGTATGGGGCCGCCGAATTTGACCGTTGAACTTTGCAGGTTACACTGGAAGTCCAGTCCCAGGAGTGTGGCAGCGCAGAGATGGGGGAGGACGTAGAGTCAGAAGTTATTGAACTCCACGCCCTGGACCGTGAGGTTGGCTATGCAGTACCCCCAGATCTCCACAGAGTGGGACCCAGAGGCCAGGGAGATCTTTGGAATCGGCCGCAGGTGGAGTCCACCCTGTCCATGCGGGTACCGCGCGGTCGGGAACGTAGGCCTGGGCGTTGCGGGAGGCTACATCTAGGGAGTGCGCAAGTTTCCGTGTCTCTTTAAGCCCTAGTGTATCGTTTTCCAGCAGTCGCTGGTGGATTTTAGAGGACAGCATGCCCGCATCAAAAGCATCCCGTATTAAGAGTTCGGTGTGGTCATTGGCTGAGACTTGTGGACAGTTACAGTTTCTACCTAACACTAACAATGCGCGGTAAAAATCGTCCAGTGATTCCCCTGGGATCTGCCGTCTGGTAGCTAAAAGATGCCGAGCGTATACCTGATTCACAGTGCGGACGTAGTGCTCATTTAACAAAGTTATTGCGTCCTCGAAACCGTTCGCGTCTTTGATAAGCATGTAGACTTCTGGGCTCACCCTTGAGTGGAGGACTTGCATTTTCTGTTCCTCCGTGTGGGTAGTCGGGGCCGTCCTGATGTACCCGTTGAAACATGCCAGCCAATGTTTAAAAGTTGCTGCTGCATTTGCCGCATGGTGGTTGATTTGTAGACACTCTGGCTTGATGCGGAAAGCAGCCATTCTTCAATTTTGTTCATTAAATTGATGCACGATCAATCACTACTGAAGCGAGATTGTAGTCCAATTGAAGGCTTTAATGAACAAGTTACCCCAGCAGCTCCGGTACAGAAAGTACTGCTGTGGGTGAAACACAGACTCTTATGCTCTGCCTGCTGGGCGGAACCAGCAGGCAGGTTCTACCACTCATACTACAGTATAAGGTACATCCCTCCTAGGTACCGCGATACCCCTAATATAGCCTACCACAGGCAGGTAAATTGGTGGTGGCTCCAGATCAGATTAATATGGTGTTTGAGGAGTTCTACGAGAGATTGTATAGGTCGGAGCTACTGGGGTGGATCGGGAGATGCAGGAATTCTTGGCTGGTTTGGAATACCCGAGGTGGAGGAGGATATAGTGACAGATTGGAGGGAGTGATAGATGAGCAGGAGATAAAAGATACGATTGGGAGGATGCAATCGGGGAAGGAGCAGTGCCAGATGGGGAGTACTACAAGAAATTTAAAGATATGTTGGTGCCGCTGATATTGGGGATGTTTGAATTTATGTCCCCTTTAAATGGTTTGTTCCACCCGGGGAAAAAGTCTCTGACTGTCTACTCTATCTATTCCCCTGATCATCTTATAAACCTCTATCAAGTCGCCCCTCATCCTTCTCCGTTCTAATGAGAAAAGGCCTAGCACCCTCAACCTATCCTCGTAAGACCTACTCTCCATTCCAGGCAACATCCTGGTAAATCTCCTTTGCACCTTTTCCAAAGCTCCCACATCCTTCCTAAAATGAGGTGACCAGAACTGCACACAGTACTCCAAATGTGGCCTTACCAAGGTGTTTACAGCTGCATCATCACCTCACGGCTCTTAAACTCAATCCCTCTGCTAATGAACGCAAGCACACCATAGGCCTTCTTCACAGCTCTATCCACTTGAGTGGCAACTTTCAAAGATCTACGAACATAGACCCCAAGATCTCACTGCTCCTCTACATTGCCAAGAACCCTACCGTTAACCCTATATTCCACATTCGTATTTGTCCTTCCAAAATGGACAACCTCACACTTGTCAGTGTTAAACACCATCTGCCACTTCTCAGCCCAGCTCTGCATCCTATCTATGTCTCTTTGCAGCCGACAACAGCCCTCCACACTATCTACAACTCCACCAATCTTCGTATCATCTGCAAATTTACTGACCCACCCTTCAACTCCCTCATCCAAGTCATTAATGAAAATCACAAACAGCAGAGGACCCAGAACTGATCCCTGCGGTACACCACTGGTAACTGGGCTCCAGGCTGAATATTTGCCATCCACCACCACTCTCTAACTTCTATTGGTTAGCCAGTTCGTTATCCAACTGGCCAAATTTCCCACTATCCCATGCCTCCTTACTTTCTTCATAAGCCTACCATGGGGAACCTTATCAAATGCCTTACTAAAATCCATGTACACTACATCCACTGCTTTACCTTCATCTACATGCTTGGTCACCTCCTCAAAGTCAATAAGACTTGTAAGGCAAGACTTACCCTCACAAATCCGTGCTGACTATCCCTAATCAAGCAGTGTCTTTCCAGATGCTCAGAAATCCTATCCCTCAGTACCCTTTCCATTACTTTGCCTACCACCGAAGTAAGACTAACTGGCCTGTAATTCCCAGGGTTATCCCTATTCCCTTTTTTGAACAGGGGCACGACATTTGCCACTCTCCAATCCCCTGGTACCACCCCTGTTGACAGTGAGGATGAAAAGATCATTGCCAACGGCTCTGCAATTTCATTTCTTGCTTCCCATAGAATCCTTGGATATATCCCGTCAGGCCCGGGGGACTTGTCTATCCCCAAGTTTTTCAAAACACCCAACACATCTTCCTTCCTACCAAGTATCTCCTCGAGCTTACCAGCCTGTTTCACACTGTCCTTTCCAACAATATGGCCCCTCTCGTTTGTAAATACTGAAGAAAAGTACTTGTTCAAGACCTCTCCTATCTCTTCAGACTCAATAAACAATCTCCCGCTACTGTCCTTGATCGGACCTACCCTCGCTCTAGTCATTCTCATATTTCTCACATATGTGTAAAAGGCCTTGGGGTTTTCCTTGATCCTACCTGCCAAAGATTTTTCATGCCCTCTCTTAGCTCTCCTAATCCCTTTCTTCAGTTCCCTCCTGGCTATCTTGTATCCCTCCAGCTCCCTGTCTGAACCTTGTTTCCTCAGCCTTACATAAGTCTCCTGCTTCCTCTTATTAAAATCATTTTTATTCAAATTTTTACAAAATATCAATAACAAAAAACACTAAGAAAAGAAAGAACAACCCCCCCCCCCCCCCCCCCACCCCCATGGGTTGCTGCTGCTGCTGGCCTTTTTCTACTGTTCTGCCAGGAAATCTAGGAATGGTTGCCACCTCCTGAAGAACCCCTGCACTGACCCCCTTAGGGCAAATTTCACCCTCTCCAATTTAATAAACCCCGCCATATCGTTGACCCAGGCCTCCACGCCCGGGGGCCCCGCATCCTTCCACTGAAGAAGAATCCTCCGCCAGGCTACTAGGGACGCAAAGGCCAGAATGCCGGCCTCTTTCGCCTCATGCACTCCCGGCTCCTCTGCAAACCCAAATATTGCGAGCCCCCAGCCCGGTTTGACCCTGGATCCTACCACCCTCGACACCGTCCTTGCTACGCCCTTCCAAACTTCCCCCAGCGCTGGGCATGTCCAGAACATATGGGCATGGTTTGCTGGGCTCCCTGGGCACCTAATACACCTGTCCTCGTTCCCAAAGAACCGGCACATCCTTGTCCCGGTCATGTGAGCCCGATGCAGCACCTTAAACTGTATAAGGCTAAGCCTTGCACAAGAAGAGGAGGAATTCACCCTTCCTTGGGCGTCCGCCCACGTCCCCTCCTCAATCTCCTCACCCAGCTCCTCCTCCCATTTACCCTTCAGCTCCTCCACCGAGGCCTCGTCCTCCTCCTGCATCACTTGGTACGTTGCCGAGATCCTCCTCTCTCCAACCCACACCCCCGAGAGCACCCTGTCCTGGACCCCCCCCCCGCGGCGGCAACAGAGGGAACTCCACCACGTGCCGCCTGACAAACGCCCTTACCTGCATGTACCTAAAGGTTTTCCCCGGGGGGGAGCCCAAACTTCCCTTCCAGCTCACCCAGGCTCGCAAACTTCCCGTCTACAAACAGGTCCCTCAACCTCCTAACACCTGCCCTGTGCCAACTCAGGAACCCGCCGTCAATTCTCCCCGGGACAAACCGGTGGTTCCCCCGCATCGGGGACCCCATCGAGGCCCCCACCCCTGTGCCGTCTCCATTGCCCCCAAATTCTGAGGGTAGCCGCCACCACCGGGCTCGTGGTATACCTCGTTGGAGGGAGCGGCAGCGGCGCCGCCACCAATGCCTCTAGGCACGTGCCCACACAGGACGCCATCTCCATCCTCTTCCATGCTGCCCCTTCCCCATCCATCACCCACTTATGCGCCATCGCTGCGTTGGCAGCCCAATAATACCCACAGAGGTTGGGCAGCACCAGCCCCCCCATCCCTGCCCCGCTCCAGGAACATCCTTCTCACCCTCGGGGTCCCATGCACCCACACAAACCCCGTAATGCTCCTGTTAACCCGCCTGAAAAAGGCCTTCGGGATAAGGATGGGGAGGCACTGGAACAGGAACATAAATCTCGGGAGCACCGTCATCTTGACTGATTGCACCCTACCCACCAGAGACAGCGGCAACATGTCCCATCTCTTAAACTCCTCCTCCATTTGCTCCACCAGCCTTGTGAGGTTAAGCTTGTGCAAGGCCCCCCAGCTTCTGGCCACCTGGACCCCCAAGTACCTGAAGCTCCTCTCCGCCCTTCTTAGTGGGAGCCTACCAATCCCTCCCTCATGGTCCCCCGGGTGTACAACGAACAGCTCGCTCTTCCCCAAGTTGAGCTTGTACCCTGATCCTTCTTCCACTTAACAAGACATTCAACCTCTCTTGTCAACCATGGTTCCCTCACTTGACCATCTCTTCCCTGCCTGACAGGGACATACATATCAAAGACACGTAGTACCTGTTCCTTGTACAAGTTCCACATTTCACTTGTGTCCTTCCCTGACAGCCTATGTTCCCAACTTATGCAATTCAATTCCTGTCTGACAGCATTGTATTTACCCTTCTCCCAATTGTAAACCTTACCCTGTTGCACGCACCTATCCCTCTCCATTACTAAAGTGAAAGTCACAGAATTGTGGTCACTACCTCCAAAATGTTCCCCCACTAATAAGTCTATCACCTGCCCTGGTTCATTACCAAGTACCAAATCCAATATGGCCTCCCCTCTGGTCGGACATCTACATACTGTGTTAGAAAAGCTTCCTGGACACACTGCACAAACACCACCCCATCCAAACTATTTGACCTAAAGAGTTTCCACTCAATGTTTGGGAAGTTGAAGTCACCCATGACTACTACCTGTGACTTCTGCACCTTTCCAAAGTATGTTTCCCAATCTGTTCCTCCGCATCTCTGCTGCTATTGGGGGGCCTATAGAAAACTCCCAACAGGGCGGCACAGTGGCTCAGTGGTTAGCATTGCTGCCTACGGCACTGAGGACCCGGGTTTGAATCCCGGCCCTGGGTCACTGTCTGTGAGGAGTTTGCACATTCTCCCCGTGTCTGCGCGGGTTTCACCCCCACAACCCAAAGATGTGCAGGGTAGGTGGATTGGCCACGTTAAATTGTCCCTTAATTGGAAAAAATGAATTGGATATTCTAAATTTAAAAAAGAAAAAGAAAAAAAGAAAACTCCCAACAAGGTAACTGCTCCTTTCCTATTTCTGACTTCAACCCATACTACCTCAGTAGGCAGATCCTCCTTGAACTGCCTTTCTGCAGCTGTTATACTGTCTCTAATTAACAATTCCACCCACCCCACCTCTTTTACCATCCCCCCTAATCTTGTTGAAACATCTATAACCAGGGACCTCCAACAACCATTTCTGCCCCCCTTCTATCCAAGTTTCCGTGATGGCCACCACATCGTAGTCCCAAGTACCGATCCATGCCTTAAGCTCACCCACCTTATTCCTGATGCTTCTTGCGTTGAAGTATACACACTTCAACCCATCTCCTTGCCTGCAAGTACTCTCCTTTGTCAGTGTTACCTTCCCCACTGTGTCACTACACGCTTTGGCGTCCTGAATACCGGCTTCCTTAGTTGCTGGACTACAAATCCGGTTCCCATTCCCCTGCCAAATTAGTTTAAACCCTCCCGAAGAGTACTAGAAAACCTCCCTCCCAGGATATTGGTGCCCCTCTGGTTCAGATGCAACCCGTCCTGCTTGTACAGGTCCCACCTTCCCCAGAATGCGCTCCAATTATCCAAATACCTGAAGCCCTCCCTCCAACACCATTCCTGCAGCCACGTGTTCAACTGCACTCTCTCCCTATTCCTAGCCTCGCTATCACGTGGCACCGGCAACAAACCAGAGATGACAACTCTGTCTGTCCTGGCCTTTAACTTCCAGCCTAACTCCCTAAACTTGTTTATTACCTCCACACCCCTTGTCCTACCTACGTCGTTGGTACCAATGTGCACCACGACTTCTGGCTGCTCACCCTCCCCCTTCAGGATCCTGAAGACACGAGGGTTGGAGGACAACCTCCCGAAGGTGATAGGGGAAGATCAGATGGGGTTTGTGAAGGGGAGGCAGCTCTTTTCGAACATTAGGATGGTAATGAATGTGGTTATGGCAGACGGGAGGGAGACAGAGGTGGTTGTGGCATTGGACGCCGAGAAGGCGTTTGACCGAGCAGAGTGGGGGTATTTGATGGCAGTTCTGGAGCGGTTTGGGATTGGGCCATGATTTGTAGATTAGGTAAGACTGCTGAATAGGGAGCAGAGGGTGAGTGTCGCACGAATAACAAGAATTTGGGATATTTTGCTCGGCACCTTGGGACCAGGCAGGGATGTCCTCTGTCCCCCCTGTTGTCCATGCTTGCGATTGAGCCTTTGGCCATTGCATTAAGGAGTTCAGAGATGTGGAGAGGGATAGTGCGTGGGGGGGGGGGGGGTGGCTTGTGGATGGAGCATAGGGTCTCTTTGTATGCAGACAACTTGCTGTTGTATGTATCGGAACCGAGTGTGTCGATGGGTGTTATATTGGAGCTGCTTTGAGTGTTTGGATCTTTTTTGGGGTATAAGCTAAATTTAAATGATAGTGAACATTTTGTGGTGTCTCAGCCAGGGGTGGGGGGTGGGGGGGGTGGGGGGGTGGGGGGGGGGGGGGGGGGCTACCATTCCGTAGGGCAGTGACTTACTTTAGATATCTGGGGGTGCATGTGGCATGGGATTGGGGGGGCTCCGTAGGTACAACATTACTAGTTTGGTGGGGAGGGTGAAAGCAGATCCGACAGGGGATGGTCTTCCTCTGTCGCTGGCAGGTCGGGTACAGACAATTAAAATGAACGTGTTGCCGCGATTTTTGTTTCTTTTTCAGTGCCTGCTGATCTTCCTGTCAAAGGCATTTTTCAAGGAGGTTGAAAAGATGATTACCTCATTATATGGGGAGGTGGCCAGGATTAGGAAGATGCTGTTGCAGAAAGGATGGCAATCAGGGGGTTTGGGTCTCCCGAATTTACTGTATTATTACTGGGTGGCGAATGCTGAGAAGGTGAGGGGCTGGGTTTGAGGGGGGACTCCCAGTGGGGTAGAATGGAGGAGAGGTACGGTGGCACAGTGGTTAGCACTGCTGCCTCACAGCACCGAGGTCCCAAGTTTGATCCCGACTCTGGGGCACTGTCCGTATGGAGTTTGCACATTCTCCCCGTGTTTACGTGGGTTTCGCCCCCACAACCCAAAGATGTGCAGGGTAGGTGGATTGGCCTTAATTGTCCCTTAATTGAAAAAAAATGAATTGGGTACTCTCAATTTATATAATAAAAGAATGGAGGAGAGTCTGCGCAGGTGATTGGGTTTGAAAGCGTTGGCAACAGCACTGCTCCCAATGGCCCTGGGGAAATACTCGGGGAGTTCAGTGGTCGTGGCGACGTTGAAAATCTGGAGGCAGTTGCGCCAGCGCCTTAGGTTGGGGGCGGGGTCAAGGGAAATGCCGATTCGGGGGAATCATAGATTTGAGCCATGGAAGGGAGTTTTCAGAGATGGGATTTATTTCTTGGGGGGGGGGGGGGGGTGGTTTGCGGGACTGGAGGAGCTGGAGGTGAAATATGGTTTGGGGCAGGGGGTAATTTTTAGGTATACGCAGGTCCAAGATTTTGATAAGATGGAGATACAGAGCTTTCCGGTGGCGGCCACCACACTGTTGGAGGAGGTGCTGACGACAGGGGGAATGGAGAAAGGTGGTGTCGGCGATTTATGGGGTGATTCTGGGGGAGGATAAGATATCGCTGGGGGGATTAAGGCGAAGTGGGAGGAAGAGTTGGGGGTGGGCATGGATGAGGGGTTGTGGTGTGAGATGCCAATCACATTCATATGTTTGGTCCTGTCCAAAGCTGGAGGGGTATTGGAGGGAGGTCTTCAGGGTAATCTCAAAAGTAGTACATATGAAACTTGCACCGGGTACCCTGGGAGCCATATTCTGGGCTTTAGATCAGCCAAGGTCGGAAGCAGGGGCCGAGGCAGATGTCTTAGCCTCGGTGATCACCCAAAGGTGGATCCGGTTGGGGTGGAGGTCAGCTTCTCCACCCTGTGCCCTGGAGTGGTGGGAGGATTTGTTGGAGTTTTTAAACACATGAGAAAGTGAAGTTTGAGTTGAGGGAAAGGATGCAAGGGTTCTACAATTTATGGGCTTTGTTTATTATGCACTTTCAAGAGTTAGGTGACATCGAACATTGTGTGGGAGGGTTTGGACTGTGTACATTGTTGGTGACTATGTATGGGGTGATGGTGGATTCCGGATTCCTTTTCTTTTTTTTTTATAAATTTAGATTACCCAATTAATTTTTCCAATTAAGGGGCAATTTAGCGTGGCCAATCCACCTACTCTGCACATTTTTGGGTTGTGGGGGCGAAACCCACGCAGACACGGGGAGAATATGCAAACTCCACACGGACAGTGACCCAGAGCCGGGATCGAACCTGGGACCTCAGCGCCGTGAGGCGGTTGTGCTAACCACTAGGCCACCATGCTGCCCCGGATTCCTTTTCTTTGATGTTTGTATTTAAAATGTTGAGGGTTGTTTGGGGGTTGGTGGGAGGGAGTGATTGGTATTTTTTTAAGAATGTTTTTATTGGGTTTTATATGTGGTATATTTACAGATGTGTACACAGAGAAACCAAAAAGAAATAATAAAACACTACAAATCTAGAAAACCAAGGTGGCAAACGAAAAACAGGGAAACAAAGAACAGAGAATGTCATTGCACCTGGGTGGTGCCCCTGATCTCACTTGCATCTCTTGGTTGGTTTTATTTTTGTTTTTGTCCATTTGCCTCCTCTACGGCCGTCTGCCGTTCCTTCCTCCTATACTTTCGTACTCTATTTTGCCTTGCAGTGCTTTATTGTGGTCATTGTTGTTTCCTGTGCTCTCCCTCCAGTTTGCGTTCCCTCCTCTTTCCTCCCCTCTGGCTCTTCTCTGTTGTTCTCCTTCCTACCTCCCTGTTCCCCCCTTCCCTACCCCTCCCATCACACCCACTCCCTCTCTGCTGCTTCCCTTTCTTTTTTGCTGTGTTTGGCTACACCCTCTTGCACTGCCACCCTGCCCCCCACAGTCCTCTCTCCCTTCCCTCTCTTCTCTCATGTCTTGGCTACTTTCCCCTTTTTTGGCCACAAGCAGGTCCCGGAACAGTTGGGTGAATGGCTCCCATGTTCCCCCAGATGGCGAATTTGATTTTCTCCGTTTGAAGTAATTCCGATAGGTCGGACGGCCAGTCTGCAGTTTTAGGTGGGGCTGCTGACTGCCAGCCAAGCAGGAGTCTACGGCAGGCGACCAGGGAGGCAAAAGCAAGGGCGTCCACTGTCCTCCCCATGAAGAGATCTGGCTGGTCTGAAATACTGGAGACTGCCACTTTCAGGCATGGCTCCACCCTCATCCCCATCACTTTGGACATTGCCTCAAAGAAGGCTGTCCAGTATCCAGCAAGTCGAGGAAGGGATTGTTGACTAGGGGATTGACATTGGATTTGTTACCGTTGATTGTTTGTTGGTGTGTGTAAACTTGGATGAAAATGTGAAAAAGGAGAATAAAAATATTTTTTTAAGAAGTAAAAGACTAGCGTGTAAAATTAAAGCGATTGGTGTGGTGTATTGATTTGGATAGAAAACTGGTTGGCAGACAGAAAGTAAAGAGAAGGAATTAACGGGCCTTTTTCAAATAGGCAGGCAGTGACTAGTGGGGTACCGCAGGGATCGGTGCTAGGACCCCAGCTATTCATAGTATATATTAATGATTTAGAGAGGGAACAAAATGTCATATCTCTAAATTTGCAGATGACACCAAGTTGGGTGGAAGGGTGAGCTGTGAGGAAGATGCAGAGATCCGTCAATGTAATTTGGACAAGTTGAGCGAGTGGACAAGTTGAGTGAGTGGGCAAATGAATGGCAGATGCAGTATAATGTGGAAAAATGCGAAGTTATCCACTTTGGTGGCAAAAACAAGACGGCAGACTATTTTCTGAATGGCCATAAATTAGGAGAGGGGAACGTGCATCGAGACCTGGGTGTCTTCGTACACCAGTTACTGAATGTAAGAATGCAGGTGCAGTAGGCAGTAAAGAAGGCGAATGGTATGCCGGCCTTCATTGCGAGAGAATTCGAGTCAGGAGCAGGAATGTCTTGCTGCAATTATACAGGGCCTTGGTGAGGCCAAACCTGGAATATTGTGTGCAGTTTTGATCTCATAAACCTGGAAGGATGTTCTTGCTCTCGAGGGAGTGCAGCAAAGGTTTACCAGACTGATTCCTGGGATGGCAGGACAGACGTACGAGGAGAGATTGAATTGGTTATGATTGTATTTGCTGGAGTTCAGAAGAATGAGGGGGGAATCTCATAGAAACCTGTAAAATTCTAACAGGACTGGAAAGGGTAGATGCAGAAAGGATGTTCCCGATGGTGTGTATGTCCAGAACCAGGGGTCACAGGATACAGGGTAGACCATTTAGGACAGAGATGAGAAGAAATTTCTTCACCCAGAGAGTAGTCAGCCTGTGGAATTCGTTATCACAAGAAGTAGTTGAGTCCAAAACATTGTATGGTTTCAAGAAGCAGTTAGATATAGCATTTAGGGCGAAGGGGTCAAATAATTTGGGGGAAAACGGGATTAGGCTATTGAGGTGGATGATCAGCCATGATTATAATGTATGGCGGAGTGGGCTTGAAGAGCCAAAAGGCCTCCTCCTGCTTCTATTTTTTCTATGTTTTTATGACCTGACCCACATCTATCCCTCCACCAACACCATTTACACAGATTAACTGGTTATTCATCTTATGGCTGTTCATAGGATCTTGCTGTGTGCAAATTGACTGCTGTATTTTGACAACAATTACTGACAAGACACCCAAACTCAAAACGTTAGCTCTGTTCTTTCCACAGATACTGTCAGACCTGCTGAGATTTTCCAGTATTTTCTGTTTGTTTCAGATTCCAACATCCACGGTAATTTGCTTTTAAATGACTACATATCATTGGCTATAGGTGTTAGCAGAGAAAGAGACAGGCAGACTGTCTTTCTCATTTGAATTTCATCAGCAAACCAAGCCTCTTGAGGGAAACAGGATTCCGGTAGAAGGGAGGAATGGGAACTTGAGATTGTGTGGCCTGTCAGCCTCCATCTTGGGAGGAAGAGAGTAAGTAAGGATAGACGAAGGCTGTGAAGGAGAGAATAAAGTGGCTGAGTGGATACTTCTGGGTTTGTCCAAGGTTGTCAGAGGAAGTATAACAAAAATAGAATGGGAACAACTAAAGGGACATATTTGTTCTGCTTGCTGAGCATCCTACAACTAGTGAATGTTTTCCCTCCCGAAGAAAAAGGACAAGAAAATATGAGCAGCAAAAAGATTAGCTAAGAGGAAAGCGAAAGGAAGACCGCAGCAGAAGGATAAATAGGAGACAAAACAAAAACAACAGAGATAGGCATGGTAGACTATATTCCTTACACTGTGGAGGTTCATTTGTGATTGATTGAGCTCCAAACATTGTATTGGCTGAGCAAAAAGAATATATTTAAGTGGCGGCTAGGCAAGCAAGTGAGGGAGATGGGAATAGAGGGTTACAATTATAGATTTAGATGAGGAAAGATGAGAGGAAAATTGAGTGGAGCATAAAAGCCATCATGGGCTGGTTGTGTCAAATAACCTGTCTTTGTGCCGTGTACATCCCATGTAACCCTATGAACCCCTTGGTCTGTCTGTTCATCCGCATCCTTCTGTGCCTTTCTATTAACTGTATACTCTCATTCTTCATGTTTCTCTTTTCAATGTATTATCTACTTATTATTTACCAAATCTATTTCCAAGTTGGCAAACTGAAACAAGTGTTCCATTGTCAAAACCACATCACCTTTCAATACATCAGTCTATGCCAGTGCTGTAAATTCTATGCCAGCATTCATTCTCCACAGGAGACTCCGTCCACTTTAATCTTATTTTTATCAGCGTACGTTTCTATTAGTTTCTCTTCATGTGCTTATCTAGTGTTCCCAGAAGTACTATCTAAAAGGCTCCAACCACTCCATATGGTAGCAAGTTCTATGTCTTACAATTCAGTTTTTCCTGAATTTTTCCTTTGTTTATTAGTGACCATTTTATATTTCTGGACCCTTGTTTTCGATTTGTTCACAAGTGGAAATCTTTATGTTCACCCTATCAAACATCTTCATAATTATAAAGATCCATATCAGGTCAACTCTCGGTCTTCTCTTTTCAAAAGAAAGGATTTCCAGCCTGCTCAGTCTTTCCTGATTATTGTACACTCTCAGTTCTGGTAATGTCTGTCAGTAATTTTTGCACTTCTATGTAAACATTTAAAAAAGAGCTGGGGTATTGATAAATTTATACTTGATGTAATTATTAGTGGATCCCAAATTAACCTTTACATAGAACATAGAACTGTACAGCACAGTACAGGCCCTTCGGCCCACGATGTTGTGCCGAACTAGTCTGAAACTAAGATCAAATCAACCTACTCCCAATCATTCTAGTGCATTCCATATGCCTATCCAATAACCGCTTGAAAGTTCCTAAAGTGCCCGACTCCACTAGCATAGCTGGGGGTGCGTTCCATGCCCCAACCACTCTGAGTAAAGAACCTACCTCGGACATCCCTCCTATATCATCCACCATGAACCTTATAGTTATGCCCCCTTGTAACAGCTACATCCACCCAAGGAAAAAGTCGCAGAACGTCCACTCTATTCCTCTCATCATCTTATACACCTCAATAAGTCACCTCTCATCCTCCTTCGCTCCAATGAGAAAAGCCCTAGCTCCCTCAACCTTTCCTCATAAGACCTATCCTCCAATCCAGACCGCATCCTGGTAAATCTCCTTTGCACCCTTTCCAATGCTTCCACATCCTTCCTATAATGAGGTGACCAGTACTGCACACATGTGGTAGTATGACTAGAGGTACTATGGTACCTGGGAGTGTGAGCTGCTATTGGTGGAGAAGGCTCACTGCTCATTGGCCCAAGTGTTGTTTTCTCATTGGTCAAGACGAAGGTAGCTCCGCCCAATGAGGCGGAGTATAAGAACCCGTGTTTCCCAGCAGCCATAGTTCTTTCTGTACTCAAGCTGCTGGGGAAACATCTTGTAGATTAAAGCCTTCAATTTGGACTACTCCTTCATTTCTGTGGTTATTGATCGCGCATCAACACAATACTCCAAATGTGGTCTAACCAAGGTATTGTACATGCGGTGAATGTGATTCACACCGGATTATAATCTGTATACATGTGTCTATATTGTAAGTGCAGTTGCACTACCTGATCTCCAGGGGGAGTAGCTCTGGGAATGCTCGAGTTGTACGGGGCTTCTCCCTTGGCTCTGCCCAGGACTCCTCCCCCGGAAGCTGCTGTATAAAGATCAGTGCCACATGGTCAGCCGGCCAGTTCACCGAAAGTTCAATGGCTAATAGGCTGGCTCTGTTGTGAGTATATTAAAACCGCTATTCTAATCCTACAAGCACGTGTCCATAGAATTGTTGGTTCCAACAATTTAATATACTCAGGAAACAGTCGAAGAAATCATAGAAACAGCCCTCAAGCCCGGACGCCTAGAACTCGACCCAGAGGATGCAGAGGCTAAGGAAATTTTTTTCCCACTGGCTGAGATGTTTTAAAGCCTACCTGGCAGAAGCCAGCACCGCCGGAACAACGGAGGAACAAAAACTCAGCCTACTGCACAGAATATCCACACATGAATCCGGCCAGTTCTTACACCACAGCGCTGGCAATATTGGACAAAATGTACGTTAGGCCCATTAACGAGGTTTATGCACGCGACGTGTTTACGACCCGCCGTCAGCGGCCTACAGAAACGCTAGCCGAGTTTGTAAGGGAATTGAACAATCTTTCCAATGGCTGTAATTATCAAGCCGTTACCGCGGCTGAACATAGGGAGCTTGCTGTGCGGGACGTTTTTGTGGCGGGCCTTAGGTCTAACTATGTGCGCCAAAGACTGCTAGAAAAGGGGGCCCAGGACTTAGACACTACTGTGGAGGCTGCTACCACTATGGAAGTTTCCTTCCGCAGCCTCACCTCGTTTCCCGCGGACCCCGCGACCTCATCGTGGACCCCCGACCAACAGTCCCCTCAAGCCTGTGCCGCACGGCCCCCCCAGCTACCGCGCTGCCAAAGCCAGTTACTCAGCTGCCCCAGCCAGTTACTCTGCTGCCCCAGCCAGCTACTCGGCTGCTCCAGTCTGCCATTTCTGTGGCCAAAGCCAGCACCCGCGGCAGCACTGCCCGGCCTGTAACGCAACCTGCAGCAGCTGCGGGCGAAAAGGACACTATGCCAGAGTGTGTCTGGCGAAGAAAGCCCCAGCCTCTAACCCTCCCACGGCTCAAAGCACTCGTTCCCTGAATTCACAGGCCTGCAGGCCCCGAAATGCTGCAGCCTGTATGCCGACTCCGCCCCCACCCGACATGTGCGACTCATAGGGGCGGCCATCTTGGCAATCCTCCTCCATGCGGCTGGCCATGTGCAACTCATGTGGGCAGTCATCTTGGCAATCCTCCTCCATGCGGCCGGCCATGTGCGACTCATGGGGGCGGCCATCTTGGGATCCATCCCCTTCAAACTCTGAAACTCACCTCGACGACTAGGAACTCAGAGGGCAGTCATCACGGGGCCACTCCAGCACAGCTGATCAAGCCGCCGACTACCCGCAACTCAGCGCAGTCACCCTGGATCAAACCCGCCCCAAGCACCTACGAAGTTCGATGGCGGAGGTCCAGATCAACGGATACAGCACGCCATGTCTCTTTGACTCCGGGAGCACCGTGAGATTTATACATCCAGAGCTGGTAAGACGCTGTTTGCTTTCTATTTTTCCGGGGAGCCAAACTATCGCCCTCGCTTCGGGCTCCCACTCAGTCCAAATCCAAGGACGCAACGTCACTACGCTCACAATTCGAGGCGCTAGTTATTCTAAATTTAAACTTTATGTCCTGCCCGACCTCTGCGCGCCACTCTTATTAGGCCTGGACTTCCAGTGCAACCTCAAGAGCCTCACCCTCAGCTTCGGCAGGCCCCTGCCCCACTCACTATCTGCAGCCTAACCACGCTGCGCATCTCCCCCCCTCCGCTCTTCGCCAATCTCACTCCAGATTGCAAGCCAGTAGCTACTCGCAGCAGGCGATACAGCCTACAGGATAGGGTCTTTATCCGATCGGAGGTCCGACGGCTGCTCAGTGAGGGGATCATAGAGGCCAGTAATAGTCCCTGGAGAGCTCAGGTGGTGGTCGTCAAGACCGGGGACAAATTTTGCATGGTCGTCGACTATAGCCAGACCATAAATCGCTTTACGCTCCTAGACGCGTATCCCCTCCCCAGAATTGCAGACATGGTTAATCAGATCGCCCAATATCGGCTATTTTCCACGGTGGATCTGAAGTCTGCATACCACCAGCTCCCAATCCGCCCGGAGGACCGCCACTACACGGCATTCGAGGCCGATGGCCGCCTCTTCCATTTCCTCCGGGTCCCTTTCGGCGTCACTAACGGGGTTTCGGTGTTCCAACGAGCAATGGACCGAATGGTAGAACAGTACGGGCTGCGGGCCACGTTTCCGTATCTGGACAATGTTACCATCTGCGGCTATGACCAGCAGGACCACGACGCCAACCTCCACCGTTTTCTCCAAACAGCCCAGAAATTAAATCTCACTTATAACAAGGAGAAATGCGTTTTCCGCACAAACAGACTGGCCATCCTCGGCTACGTCGTGGAGAACGGAGTCCTGGGCCCAGACCCGGACCGCATGCGCCCCCAGACCCGGACCGCATGTCTTAGAACTCCCCCTCCCTCATTGCCCCAAGGCCCTCAACCGGTGCTTGGGGTTCTTCTCATACTACGCCCAGTGGGTCCCTCAATATGCGGACAAAGCCAGCCCACTCTTTAAGGCCACACGATTTCCCCTGTCAGCTGAGGCGCGCCAGGCCTTCAGCTGCATCAAGGAGGACATCGCCAAAGCAGCCATGCGGGAGGTGGATGAATCCACTCCCTTTCAGGTTCAGAGCGACGCCTCAGAGGTAGCGCTAGCAGCCACATTAAATCAGGCAGGGCGGCCCGTTGCATTTTTCTCCCGTACCCTCTCCGCTTCAGAACTCCTCAGTCGAGAAGGAAGCACAAGCCATCGTGGAGGCTGTTCGTCACTGGAGGCACTACCTCGCAGGTAGGAGGTTCACCCTCATCACTGACCAACGATCAGTTGCCTTTATGTTTGACAACTCGCAAAGGGGCAAAATAAAAAATGATAAAATCCTTCGGTGGAGGATCGAACTCTCCACCTATAGTTACGATATTAAATATCGACCGGGGAAGCTCAATGAGCCCTCGGATGCCCTATCCCGCGGGACATGTGCCAGCGCGCAGATCAGCCGTCGGAAAGCCATCCACGTTGACCTCTGCCATCCAGGGGTCACCCGGCTCGCCCACTACATCAAAGCCCGAAACCTGCCTTTCTCCAACGAGGAGGTAAAAGCGGTCACCAGGGACTGCCCGATCTGTGCAGAGTGCAAACCGGACTTCTATAGACCAGACATGGCCCACCTGGTCAAGGCTTCTAGGCCCTTTGAACGCCTTGCGATTGATTTCAAAGGGCCACTCCCCTCCACTAACAAGAACATTTATTTCCTCAACATTATTGACGAGTTCTCCCGATTCCCCTTCGCCATCCCATGCCCTGATATGACCTCCCACACAGTCATTAGGGCCCTGCATAGTGTCTTCACCCTGTTCGGTTTCCCCAGCTACGTGCACAGCGACCGGGGTGCGTCCTTTATGAGTGACGAGCTGCGTCAGTACCTGCTCGACAAGGGCATCGCCTCGAGCAGGACTACCAGTTACAACCCCAGGGAGAATGGGCAGGTGGAGAGGGAGAACGCGACGGTCTGGAAGACCGTCCTACTGACCCTCCGGTCTAGAAAACTCCAAGTCTCCCAATGGCAAGAAGTCCTCCCCGACGCACTCCACGCAATCAGATCCCTCCTCTGTACAGCTACAAATCAAACCCCTCACGAGCGACTCTTCATTTTTTCTAGGGGCACTACCACGGGAGTCTCACTTCCGGCATGGCTGAGGACACCAGGCCCGGTCCTCCTGAGGAAGCACGTCAGGGGGCACAAAACTGACCCCCTTGTTGAAAAGATGCGCCTCCTCCATTCCAACCCCCAGTACGCATTCGTGGTGTTCCCGGACGGTCGCCAGGACACAGTATCCCTTCGGGACCTGGCACCCGCTGGATCCAGCCCCCCCCTACCCCCGCTGAGGAACCCCTTACCCCGTTCCCTATGCTGCCGCCCCCTCGCGCCCCCGATTCCGCAAGCTTACTCCACCGGTTCAACGCGCCAGAACTAGCCCGCCCCCACGCCCCCAGCGCCCCCAGTCTCCGGTCGAGCCAGAGGTGTATAAAGTTTGGACGAGACCCGCCCCGGAGTCTGCCATCGTACCCCAGCTCTCAAGACCCACACAGCCACCGCAAGAGGCTGCAACCCCGGTGCTCCGCAGATCGAAAAGAACAATTCATCCACCAGACAGACTAACTCTGTGAGCCACCACCCCCGCTGGACTCGATTGTTTCACAGGGGGTGAATGTGGTGAATGTGATTCACACCGGATTATAATCTGGCGGCTAGGCAAGCAAGTGAGGGAGAAGGGAATAGAGGGTTACAATTATAGATTTAGATGAGGAAAGATGAGAGGAAAATTGAGCGGAGCATAAAAGCCATCATGGGCTGGTTGTGTCAAATAACCTGTCTTTGTGCCGTGTACATCCCATGTAACCCTATGAACCCCTTGGTCTGTCTGTTCATCCGCATCCTTCTGTGCCTTTCTATTAACTGTATACTCATTCTTCATGTTTCTCTTTTAAATGTATTATCTACTTATTATTTACCAAATCTATTTCCAAGTTGGCAAACTGAAACAAGTGTTCCATTGTCAAAACCACATCACCTTTCAATACATCAATCTATGCCAGTGCTGTAAATTCTATGCTAGCATTCATTCTCCACAGGAGACTCTGTCCACCTTAATCTTATTTTTATCAGCGTACGTTTCTATTAGTTTCTCTTCATGTGCTTATCTAGTGTTCCCAGAAGTACTATCTAAAAGGCTTCAACCACTCCACATGGTAGCAAGTTCTATGTCTTACAATTCAGTTTTTCCTGAATTTTTCCTTTGTTTATTAGTGACCATTTTATATTTCTGGACCCTTGTTTTCGATTTGTTCACAAGTGGAAATCTTTATGTTCACCCTATCAAACATCTTCATAATTATAAAGATCCATATCAGGTCAACTCTCGGTCTTCTCTTTTCAAAAGAAAGGAGTTCCAGCCTGCTCAGTCTTTCCTGATTATTGTACACTCTCAGTTCTGGTAATGTCTGTCAGTAATTTTTGCACTTCTATGTAAACATTTAAAAAAGAGCTGGGGTATTGATAAATTTATACTTGATGTAATTATTAGTGGATCCCAAATTAACCTTTACATAGAACATAGAACTGTACAGCACAGTACAGGCCCTTCGGCCCACGATGTTGTGCCGAACTAGTCTGAAACTAAGATCAAATCAACCTACTCCCAATCATTCTAGTGCATTCCATATGCCTATCCAATAACCGCTTGAAAGTTCCTAAAGTGTCCGACTCCATTACCATAGCTGGGAGTGCGTTCCACGCCCCAACCACTCTGAGTAAAGAACCTACCTCAGACATCCCTCCTATATCATCCACCATGAACCTTATAGTTATGCCCCCTTGTAACAGCTACATCCACCCAAGGAAAAAGTCGCAAAACGGCCACTCTATCCCTCTCATCATCTTATACACCTCAATAAGTCACCTCTCATCCTCCTTCGCTCCAATGAGAAAAGCCCTAGCTCCCTCAACCTTTCCTCATAAGACCTATCCTCCAATCCAGACCGCATCCTGGTAAATCTCCTTTGCACCCTTTCCAATGCTTCCACATCCTTCCTATAATGAGGTGACCAGTACTGCACGCATGTGGTAGTATGACTAGAGGTACTATGGTACCTGGGAGTGTGAGCTGCTATTGGTGGAGAAGGCTCACTGCTCATTGGCCCAAGTGTTGTTTTCTCATTGGTCAAGACGAAGGTAGCTCCGCCCAATGAGGCGGAGTATAAGAACCCTTGTTTTCCAGCAGCCATAGTTCTTTCTGTACTCAAGCTGCTGAGGAAACATCTTGTAGATTAAAGCCTTCAATTTGGACTACTCCTTCATTTCTGTGGTTATTGATCGCGCATCAACACAATACTCCAAATGTGGTCTAACCAAGGTATTGTACATGTGGTGAATGTGATTCACACCGGATTATAATCTGTATATACATGTGTCTACATTGTAAGTGCAGTTGCACTACCTGTCCTCCAGGGGGAATAGCTCTGGGAATGCTCGAGTTGTACGGGGCTTCTCCCTTGGCTCTGCCCAGGACTCCTCCCCCGGAAGCTGCTGTATAAAGATCAGTGCCACATGGTCAGCAGGCCAGTTCACCGAAAGTTCAATGGCTAATAGGCTGGCTCTGTTGTGAGTATATTAAAACCGCTATTCTAATTCTACAAGCACATATCCGTAGAATTGTTGGTTTCAACAGTACAGTTGCAGCATAACCTCACGGCTCTTAAACTCAATGCCCCTGTTAATAAATGCTAACATACTATCGGCTTTCTTCACGGCTCTATCCACTTGGGTGGCAACTTTCAGAGATCTATGGATATGAACTCCGATATCTCTCTGCTCCTCCACATTCTTCAGAACACTGCCGTTAATCCTGTAATCTGCATTCAAATTTGTCCTACCAAAATGAATCACCTCACACTTATCAGGGTTAAACTCCATCTGCCACTTTGCAGCCTACAACAGCCCTCCACATTATCCACTACACCAATCTTGGTGTCATCAGCAAATTTACTAACCCAACTTTCAACTCCATCATCCAAGTCAAAAATGTTTTAGTTTGGCAAATATGACCATCAGGCAAAGACTTCAACATTGAATGAGCAACTAATACCAATGTTTATTCACTAAAAGGATAAAATAAAACAATGCTCAATTCTCAATTTACTGAGCGAGCAAAAGTGGACAAGATATATTTATCAATAATATGCTGCAGACTTTATGACTTCAATGGACAATTCTGCCTCTGTCTTAGAAGGAAGCAACACTCTCCGGGGCCCATGCCAACAGGAATGTTAGTAGGAATACAAATAAATGGATTTTTATTAACTATTCTTAAATTAATCATCTGTTGCTGATTGATTCATACTTTCCACTATTAAAGGTTAAAAGTACTAAAGCATTGCATAGTTTGGCAACACCTGTTGTCAAATCACAAAATGGCTTCTTTTATATCAGTACTAATACAAAATGGTGCTTTGATGTTGTTAGCCAGTTGAAGATAATAGCCTCTAAAAATGGTTGAATTAAACCAGCAAACTAAATCCGACTAAGTTAAAATCTAGGCCATCACACATGTGTTTCATATGCTTTTTATAAAATGGAGGTTAATACTGTTTTTTCAAAAATGCTCTAACCAAGGTTTGACATACGTTTCAGAGAACTTCATTTTTGAATTCTATTACTCTAGAATGAATGCCAGGGCTTTGTTGGCTTTGTCATTGATGGAACCATCAATTCACCAGACACGTGTTTCCGATATGAATCTAGGCTTTAATCGACTTACTTCAGAGCCAGCCTGTTACCCGTTGATGAACTCTTAGTGAACTCAGGCTGACTCTGGACAAGGGTATTTATACAGCAGCACTAGGGGGAGGAGTCGTGGGCGGAGCCAAGGGTGGAGCCCAGTACAAGTTCCTGAGTACTCCCAGAGCTACTCCTCCTAGAGGTCGGATAACGCTACTGGGCTTACAAAGACAGTGTGAATTATCATATATATCTATATATTACATTCACCACAGTCCTCTATTTGTAATGAGTTTGCTTTCCTAACCTATCTAAACTTTTTTTCAAGGAGCAGGTGGCCTCTTTCCATTACCCCTGTATGAAAATGCAACACCTCACACTTATCTAAATTGAAATTCATTTGTAATTTCCATGCCCATTTTGGAATTTTGTCAATGTTTGCCTGTACTTGCCACTATCTTCCTGTAACCAAGAACAAGTATATACCTAGCACAGTCGTGGATTCAGTGCTGCTCCTGGGATCCATCATTTCTCCAATCTGAGCACCATCCATTTACCCTAAAACAAAAGCAATGTACAATGGATGGAAAAGTGGACCAGGAAAGAAAGAACGGACCCTTCAGAATGCTGAAAGTGAAGAGGAACATGTATTTGGTGATGGCATCATGCTGGAGATGGCAGAACTGATGGAGGATCATCCGTTAAATGTGTAGGCTGGTGAGATTAAAGAGGAACCTGTCACGCTCCTGGGTTGGAAGGAATGGGGCAAGGGCTGAAATGCAAAAACTGGAATACACATGGTCAAGGGCCCTGTCACCAACAGTGAATCCAGAGGAAAAGGAAAGATATATCAGAAGCATTGGTGCAGAAAGTGACATCGGTAGAAGAGGTACAACAGAAATTAAGACTGCCTAGTTCACTCACATATAGCCACTTTCTAATCAAGCACAGGGGATGCAATACGGTGCAAGACCCTTCACACAATCGTGAAATGATGATTTAATTAGTACTTTTTACAATGTAGTATGTTGTGCTCAAGTCTCTTCTACATTGGGGAGACGAATTACAGATGGGTGGTCACCGTGGGCAGCACGGTAGCACAGTGGGTGGCACTGTTGCTTCACAGCTCCAGGGTGCCAGGTTCGATTCCTGGCTTGGGTCACTGTCTATGTGGAGTCTGCACGTTCTCCCTCTGTCTGTATGGATTTCCTCCGGGTGCTCCGGTTTCCTCCTGAAAGACATGCTTGTTAGGTGAATTGGATATTCTGAAATCTCTCTCTGTGTAGCTGAACAGGCACCTGAATGTTGCAACTAGGGGCTTTTTACAGTAACTTCATTGCAGTGTTAATGTAAGTCTACTTGTGACAATAAAGATTATTGCTATTACTTTGCTGAACACCTCTGATCAATAACAAATGGCCTTGCTTTTAAAAATCACCTTTCATGAAGCAAAACTTCCCAAAACACCTCCCATGAGTGTTATCAAACAACATTTCTTTTTTCTTTTAAATAAATGTACAGTACCCAATTATTATTTCCAATAGTGGGCAATTTAGCCTGGCCAATCCACATCTTTGCTAAACAATTTTATTAAGACATTTTGGCATAGTAAACAACAACAATATAAAACAGTGTGCAAAGAACAATCAATATAGTGCAAAAAAAAACAGCTCCCCTCCTACAAGGACCAGCCTAACTACCCCCCTAATCTACGTTACCCTAACCCCCCCCCCCCCCCCCCCCCCCCCTGCTGACGATTAATTTTCCACAAAGAAGTCGATAAATGGTTGCCACCTCCGGGCGAACCATGACAGTGACCCTCTCAGAGCGAACTTAATTTTCTCCCGACCGAGAAAGCTCGCCATGTCCGATAGCCAGGCCTCCGACTCAGGGGGGCTTTGAGTCCCTCCATGCCAGCAGAATTCGTCGCCGGGCTCCCAGGGAAGCAAAGGCCAAAACGTCAGCCTCTCTCTCCTCCTGGACTCCCGGGTCCTCCGAAACCCCAAAAATAGCCACCTCTGAACTCATCACCACCCTTGTTCTCAGTACCCGGGACATAACGTCCATGAATCCCTGCCAGTACCCCCTGAGTTTTGGACATGCCCAGAACATGTGGACATGGTTCGCTGGTCCCCCCGAGCATCTGGCACACCTGTCCTCCAGTCCAAAAAATTTACTCATCCGGGCCACTATCATGTGGGCCCGGCGGACGACCTTGAATTGAATCAGGCTGAGCCTCGCGCATGTTGCGGTCGCGTTTACTCTACTCAATGCCTCCGCCCATAAGCCCTCTTCTATCTCACCCCCGAGCTCCTCTTCCCACTTAAGCTTCAGCTCCTCGGTCTGCGTCTCCTGTGCTCCTATAAGTTCTTTATACATATCTGAGACCCTCCCCTCTCCCACCCATCCACTGGACACCACCCTGTCCTGGATCCCCCTAAGTGGCAGGCGTGGGAAGGATGGAATCTGTCTACGTAGAGATTCACGCACCTGCAGGTACCTGAACTCATTCCCTCTCGTCAGCCCAAATTTCTCCTCTAACGCCCTCATGCTCGGGAAGCTCCCTTCCAAGAATATATCCCCCATCCTCTCAGTCCCAGCCCTCCGCCATGTTCGGAACCCACCGTCCATATTCCCCGGGGCAAACAGGTGATTGTCACAGATTGGGGACCAAACCGATGTCACTTCCCCCACGTGCCTTCTCCTTTGGCCCCAGATCCGCAAGGTCGCCACCACTATAGGGCTGGTGGAGTACCGTGCCGGTGGGAGTGGCAGGGACTCCGTAAACTTGTGCCCCTGCATGAAGCGGCCTCCATTCGCCCCCAAACCGACCCCGCATCCACCATCCACTTCTTTATCATAGTTACGTTAGCCGCCCAGTAGTAATTACTAAAGTTTGGCAGCGCCAGCCACCCTTCCCCTCGATTCCTCTCGAGCATCAATCTCCTCACCCACGGGGTCTTTCCCACCCACACAAATACCATAATAATTTTATTGACCTTCTTGAGAAAAGACTGCGGAATGAAAATGGGGAGACACTGGAAGACGAACAGGAATCTCTGGAAGATCGTCATTTTAACCGTCTGCACTCTCCCCTCTCGTGTCAGTGGGAGTGCATCCCACCTCCGGAACTCATAGAATCATAGAATTTACAGTGCAGAAGGAGGCCATTCGGCCCATCGAATCTGCACCAGCCCTTGGAAAGAGCACCCCACTTAAAGCCCACGACGCCACCCTATCCCCGTAACCCACCTAATCATTTTGGACACTAAGGGGCAATTTATCATAAGCAATCCACCTAACCCGCACATCTTTGGACTGTGGGAGGAAACCGGAGGAAACCCACGCAGACACGGGGAGAACGTGCAGACTCCGCAAAGATAGTGACCCAAGGTGAGAATCGAACCTGGGACCCTGGAGCTGTGAAAAAACCGTGCTAACCACTGTGCTACCGTGCTTCCAAATTCAGCCCTCATTTGCTCCACCAACCGAGATAAATTGAACTTGTGCAGACAGCCCCAGTCTCGCGCCATCTGTATCCCTAAGTATCTAAAACTGTCCCCTACTAACCTGAACAGTAGCCCCCTCAACTGACCCTCCTGGCCCCTCGCCTGTACTACAAACAATTCACTCTTTGCCAACTTCAGTTTGTACCCCGAGAACCGGCCGAATTCCTTCAGGATTCCCATGATTTCATCCATCGCAGTCACTGGATCCGTGATGTATAAGAGCAGGTCGTCAGCGTACAACAAAACTCTATGTCCCACCCCATACCAGCCACTAGAGGTTCTCAGGGCAATTGCCAGCGGCTCTATTGCTAACGCAAACAGCAGTGGGGAGAGGGGACACCCTTGCTTTGTCCCTCGGTACAGTCTAAAATAGTCAGATGTCGTCCTATTCATCCTTGCACTAGCCTCCGGAACCTTGTACAACAGTTTGACCCAGTCGATAAAGCCCTCCCCGAACCCAAATCGTCCCAGCACCTCCCATAAATAGTCCCACTCATCCCGGTCGAAAGCCTTCTCGGCATCCATTGCCACAACTACCTCTACCTCCCTACTCTCCGGGGGCATCATGATCACATTCAGCAGCCTTCTTAGGTTGGCCCACGAGCTGCCTGCCCTTGACGAACCCGGTTTGATCTTCCATAATAACGTCCGGCACACAGTCCTCAATCCTAGCAGCCAAGAGCTTGGTCAGTATTTTATCATCCACGTTCAGCAGAAAGCTGGGCCTGTAGGACCCACGTGCCTCCGGGTCTTTGTCCCGTTTTAATATCAGGGAGATGGTGGGGTGTGACATCGTCGGGAGTAAAACCCCTCTGTCGCTTGCCTCATTAAAAACCCTAACCAGCACCGGCCCCACTATCTCGGAGAACTTTTTATAAAACTCCACCGGATACCCATCCGGCCCCGGGGCTTTACCCGATTGCATGGCCCTCAAGCCCCCCAATATTTCTTTTGGTCCTGATCGGGGCCCCCAGCCCACCTACCAGCCCCCTGCCCACCTTTGGGAAGGACAGTTCACCCAGAAAGCGTCTCATCCCCTCTGGCTCCACGGGGGGTTCCGAGGAGTAAAACTTGCTATATAAGTCCCTGAACATCTGTGGTGAATGTAATATATATGATATGATAATATACACTGTCTTTGTAAGCGCAGTAGCGTTATCCAACCACTAGGGGGAGTAGCTCTGGGAGTACTCAGGAACTTGTACTGGGCTCCACCCTTGGCTCCGCCCACGACTCCTCCCCCAGTGCTGCTGTATAAATACCCTTGTCCAGAGTCAGCCTGAGTTCACTAAGAGTTCATCAACGGGTAACAGGCTGGTTCTGAAGTAAGACGATTAAAGCCTAGATTCATATCGGAAACACGTGTCTGGTGAATTGATGGTTCCATCAACATCTTGTTCAGCCCCGCCGGATCCCCTACCAAGTCCCCCCGCCCCCCACCCCGTCGACCACCTTCCCTATTTCCCTGGCCGCCTCCCTCTTCCTCAGTTGCTGGACCAGCATTCTACTGGCTTTCTCCCCATGTCATAAATCGCACCCCTCCCCTCGCCTTCCTCAGCAGCTCCACAGCCTTACCTGTGGGCAACAAAACTCAGCCTGTAGCCTTCGTCGTTCCCTTAATAGCTCTGCCCTCGGGGTCTCCATATATCTCCTGTCTATCTGTAAGATCTCCTTTACCAGTCAGTCCGTTTCTGCCCTGTCCGTCTTGTCCCTATGTGCTCGAATCGAGATCAGCTCCCCTCTCACCACTGCCTTCAGCGCCTCCCAAAGCACCGCAGCTGAGACTTCCCCTGTGTCATTGACCTGCAGGTAGTTTTGCATATATTTCCTCACCCTCTCACACACCGCCTCGTCCGCCAACAAACTGGCCTCTAACCTCCATTGTGGATGCTGAAAACTTTCCCTGCAGACCTGCAGATTAACCCAGTGTGCAGCATGGTCTGAAATAGCGATCGCCGAATATTCTACATCTGTCACCCCCGCTAGCAAATCCCTGCTCATGATGAAAAAATCAATTCGGGAATACACCTTATGAACATGTAAATAGAATGAAAACTCCCTCCCCGTCGGCCAACTAGCCCTCCATGGATCAGCACCCCCCCCACCCCATTTGCTCCATAAACCCCCTCAGTTCTTTTGCCATTGCCTGCACCTTACCCATTTTTGAACACAACCAGTCTAGGCCGGGGTCAAGGTCTGTGTTAAAATCACCTCCCATAATAAGCCTGTGTGAGTCCAGGTCAGGTATCTTCCCCAGCAGTCTCTTAATAAAATCCACATTGTCCCAGTTTGGTGCATATACATTGACCAAAACTACCCTCATCCCCTCAAGTTGCCACTCACCATGACAAATCTGCCTCCCCCATCCGAGATTGTGCTGCCCACCTCGAATTGCACCCGTTTGTAACCAAAATCGCAACCCCCCTGGTTTTAGTGTCCAGCCCTGAGTGGAAGGCCTGGCTAATCCAGCCCTTCCTCAATCTGACCTGGTCAGCTACTTTCAGATGGGTCTCCTGAAGCATTATTACGTCCACCTTCAGCGCCCACAGATTCGCGAACACATGTGCCCTCTTTACCAACCCGCTTAACCCTCTAACGTTCCAGGTGATCAGCCTGGTTGAGGAGCACAGTGCCCCCCCCCTCCCCCGATCCACCGTCTCCTTTCTTTGGGCCGCCCCCAGCCCCTGTGTCGCGCTTCCCCTGGCCCGCCTCCTGGCAGCCCCCACCTCCGACCTCCTCCATGTTCCTGAACACAAGTCCCTCCCTTATCAGCAGATCAACTACCCTCCCCCCCCCCCTCCCCCCCTAGCAACAACACCCTGTAAACTAACCCCTGCTATAAACACACACTCCCCACCTGGCTTCCATAGACCAGCTCACCCAGCTAGCCTGGTGACTCTCAACTCCGATGCCAACAAGTCTCCCACCTATTGTTCCCTCTGACCCCCGCCTATCAACACCACTTTCCCAAATCAGCCACCCTCGAGCAATTGCTCTGAAAAGAAAAAAAAACAAGGGACAAAGAAAACCCCGACGCCAGTGCAAATCGAATAAAACAAAGTAAGTAATAGGCACTTCCAACCACCCCGATCAGAACACAAAAAGCCCCCAGCATCAAATACCTTACCTACCCTCTTTTTCCAGCAAAAGCTCGAATACGGGAGAGAAAAAAAAAGTCAATACAAGAAAAACGTGTAAACATCGCTTAGTGTCTTTCTGACACAAGTCCAAAAAGTCCTTAGTTCGGCACCAGCCCTTCTATCTTGGCGAAGTCCATTGCATCCTGAAGTTCCTCAAAGTAATGGTGCTGTCCCTCGTGCGTGACCCAAAGGTGCACCGGGTACAGCAGCCCAAACTTCACCTGCTTCTAAAACAGAATCGCTTTGACTTGTCTGTAGCCTGCCCTCCTTCTGGCCACCTCCACGCTCAGGTCCTGGTAGATGCGCAAGACACTGTTATTCCAATGGCAGCTCCACATGCGCTTGGCCCACTGTAGCACCCGCTCCTTGTCTAGGAACCTGTGGAACCTGACCACCGTCGCTCGGGGGGGGGGGGGGGGGGGGTGGGGGCTCGCAAGCAGCTGCCTCACCAGAGCTCTGTGCGCCCTGTCCACCTCCACCGGTCGAGGGAAGACATCATCCCCCAATAGCTTCTGGACCATGTCTGCCATATACGCTGCGGCATCCTCTCCCTCAGCCCCCTCCGGGAGACCAACGATTCTCAAATTCTGCTGATAGGAGCGATTTTCCAAGTCCTCCGTCTTGTCCAGGAGGCTTTTTTGTTGATCCTGCAGCCTCTCATTCTCCGCCTCCACCACCATTTGGTGATCCTCCTGCTCCTCCAGCGCCTTCTCCAGCTTCTGGATTGTACAATCCTGGGCATCCAGCCTATGTTCCAGGCGCTCTATAGATTTCTGAATCGGGTCTAACTGTCCCGTTTCAACGTGGTAAAGCCCTCTTGGATGACCTTCAGCAGATGCTCTGTTGTTGGCTGGGCTGTCTGCACCGGGGTCTGGACATCGGCCATATTGTCCTCAGCAGCAGCTTCTACACTGCCCTTGTTTGCCCACTTCTTCAGCTGTTTGCGATTCTTTCTGCTTCTTAATTCCATACACCGATAACTGGAGTCGGTGCCTGAGGGCCTATACTTTCAGATCCAGCGCTCAAAAGTGCAAAAAAGTCGGGGGAAAAGGTCCAAAACTCCGACCAGATCGAGAGCCACCAAATGTGGCATAGCCGCACCGGAAGTCCCCACCTACACATCTTTGGATTGTGGGGGTGAAACATGCAGACACGGGGAGAATGTGCACATGAACAGTAACCCGGGGTCAGGATAGAATCTGGGTTTTCAGCGCCGTAGGCAGCAGTGTTAACCACTGCGCCATTGCACCGCCAGTTATCAAACTAAATTTGACACAAAGTCACATAAGGGGGTCTTGGGTTGATAATTAAAATCTTGGGCAAATTCACTGTCAGTGAGTTTAAAAAAAATAAATTTAGAGTGCCCAATTCATTTTTTCCAATTAAGGGGCAATTTAGCATGGCCAATCTACCTAGCCTGCACATCTTTAGGTTGTGGGGCCGAAACCCACGCAAACACGGGGAGAATGTGCAAACTCCACACGGACACTGACCCAGAGACGGGATCGAACCTGGGACCTCAGCGAGAGAGAAACAGAGTTAATGTTTCACATCAAATACGACTCTTCTTCCATGCTCTACGTTTCATCTTAAAATTGAATTTCCTCCCCCCTTGTGAGACACCTTATCAAATAAAATGTAATCAATTCTAAAGCCTTTTCGAAAATGTCAATGTATTACCCTCTTCTCTGCCCTTGGCTTCCCCTCTACTCTTATTCCTTATTTGCCTGTTCTAGGATGGCATCTGGCTTTCAGAACTTCATCCATGTGGTGATGCAACCACTGTATATATGTGTGCTTGCAGTAGGGGGATGTATGGCTGTACCTGTATTACAGGTTTCTCCGGTAAGCCCCTGCCGGCGAGCTCCGCCCACAGGTGGCTGTATAAATATTCATAAGTTTCACTGAGATGCCATTCTACAGCTGCTGCCGGAGAAATAGCATCTCACTGTAACGTAGCCACCGAAGTTGGCCATTCCCTCAATACAAAATGGAGGAACGCAAAGCTTGCAGGTTAAAATGGACAAAGTTTGCAGCACAAGCCAATGTGTATTCTGTCTGCTAAGAGAGCAGACAGCACTGAAACGAACATTCCGCATGCTAATGAGGCAATCTCCGGGACAGTTAACATGGTAATGGAACGATCCCAGGGACAATGGACACAAATAAGGAAGTGATTGCAACATTGTGTAGGATAGCAGACACCCCGGCACCAGCGGGGTTCGAAGACAAAGCACCTGAAGGCCCGCCCAGTAGCCAAGGGACAGCCTCAGTATTGGGAGGATTTAAACAAATCGATTGGGAAGAGACCCAATCGATCCCCAGCAGATAGAGGGTTCGCCCAAAAGGGCGTGAAGCCCTAGGATCTATAAAAGACAGGTCCCAAACTTAGTTCGTCCTTCTTGACCAGCCCTCCTCTCTTGACCAGCCCTCTCGACCAGCCTTTTACCGAAGAAGACCTTGACCGATAGAGAGGAGAGGTTTGGGACAGCAGCCGCCAGCAAGTAAGTGTCTCACAACGATCGCTACCAGAGATAGACACTCCTGACCCCTTTTTAACCCGTACCAACCTGAAGTCTGCGGACCCAGAGCAGAGCAAGAGGCCTTGTCCCCTGATCCGGCAGTTCCCTTTAAGATAAGTATTGGTTTATTTAGTGGTAGGAATAGTTTAATCATCTTAGCGTGTGCATGGGTAGTATTATAATTGTATTATAATAAACTCATTTGTTTAAACTTACTAATTGGTGTATGGTTTATTGCTTTGAACTTGGCCTTGAAACTTGTGGTGGTATCTTAACGATACCTGGCGACTCCAGAGCTAAGTAACGAAACAGAGCCAAATTGAGTGTTAAGCACACTCACCCAGAACGAGCAACAGTAATAAAGCCTCTCTTGAATTTCACTCGAGTCTTTGTGTACAATTGTTAGCGCCACAATTTATTACAATGAGATTTTCCTTACACCATGGACATCAGGATCAAACCTGACCGCCTGCAGCTGGATCTGTAGTCGTCCCACGCCAGGAACGACTTTGTTCACTGGCTTGCAGTTTTCGATGCCTACATCTCTTCAGCAGACCCTCCACCTTCGGTGGGTCAAAAACTACAGCTTCTTTACTCAAGACTCAGCTCCAGCATGTTTCCGCTAATTCGAGATGCTCCTGACTACGCCCGGGCCATGGAACTGCTCAAGGAGAACTATGCACAGTCGACGAACACCCTGTTTGCAAGACATCTACTCTCTACTCGCGGCAAACAGCCGGGTGAGTCGATTGAGGACTTCTGGAGGGCCCTTATACCTCTGGTACGAGACTGCGACTGCCGGTCCCTCACGGCCACAGAACATTCCGACTTACTCATGCGGGATGCCTTTGTTACGGGTATTGCATCGGACCCCATCCGGCAACAACTGCTGGAAGGGGCTGCTCTCGCTCTCACGGATACAAAGACTCTGGCTCTATCAATAACAGCCGCCTCCCGTAGTGTGCGATCCTACCCCGCTAGCCACTCGGCCCACCCGTCCTACCCCTTGTGGACCCCGCAAACGGCCCCCCTGGCCCACCCGTCCTACCCCTCGTGGACCCCGCAACCGGCCCCCCCAGCAGCCGCACCCGTGCACTACGCCTGTGCTGCTCGCCGCACCGAGCACCCTGGGGATCCCCGCTGCTACTTCTGTGGTCAGCAGAAGCATCCCCGCCAGCGCTGCCCGGCCCTCACCGCAACCTGCAAAGCTTGTGGCAAGAAAAGCCACTTTGCAGCGGTGTGCCAGTCCCGGACGGTTGCCGCTATCGCGCCCAAATTCCCCCCCTCGCATCAGCCGATCGCACAATGGGCCCTGCCGTCCGCTGCCCCCGATCCCACGTGCGATCAGTGGGCGCCGCCATCTTCCGCCGCCCCCGCCATGTGCGTACCATGGGCGCCGCCATCTTCACCCTCCGCCTCCATGTGCGTTCCACGGGCGTCACCATCTTGTCCCGCCCCCACAATGTACGCTCCATGGGCGCCGCCATCTTGTCCGCTGCCACCTTCTTCCTCACAGGTACTCCAGCCACCAGGAGCAGACAGTACAGCACCCAGGACAAGACCTTCATCAGGTCCGAAGTCCAGCGGCTGCTTCGGGAAGGTATTATCGAGGCCAGCAACAGCCCCTGGCGAGCCCACGTGGTGGTGGTTAAAACTGGGGAGAAACACAGGATGGTCGTGGACTACAGTCAGACCATCAATCGATACACGCAGCTCGACGCGTACCCCCTCCCTCGCATTTCTGATATGGTCAAACAGATTACACAGTACCGGGTCTTCTCTACTATTGACCTGAAATCCGCTTACCACCAGCTCCCCATCCGTAAATCGGACCGTCCCTACACTGCCTTTGAGGCGGACGGTCGCCTGTATCAATTTCTTAGGGTTCCCTTCGGCGTCACGAATGGAGTCTCGGTATTTCAACAAGAAATGGACCGAATGGTTGACCAGTACGAACTGCGGGCCCCGTTTCCGTACTTAGGCAATGTCACCATCTGCGGCCATTACCAGCGGGACCATGATGCCAACCGTGCTAAATTTCTCCACACCGCATCGCTCCTTAACCTCACGTATAACAAGGAGAAGTGCGTGTTCCTCACAGGTCGTTTGGCCATCCTCGGCTACGTTGTCCAAAACGGACTACTGGGGCCCGATCCCGACCGCATGTGCCCCCTCATGGAGCTTCCCCTCCCCCACTGCCCCAAGGCTCTCAAACGAAGCCTGGGGTTCTTTTCTTACTACGCCCAGTGGGTCCCACAATACGCAGACAAGGCCCGCCCACTAATCCAGTCCACACATTTTCCCCTCACGGCCGAGGCACAACAGGCCTTCGCTCGTATTCGCTTTGACATAGCCAAGGCCAGGATGCAGGCAGTAGATGAGACACTGCCCTTCCAAGTAGAGAGCGACGCTTCAGATGTTGCCCTTGCCGCCACGCTGAATCAGGCAGGCAGACCCGTGGCATTATTTTCCCGCACGCTCCACGCCTCCGAAATTTCGACATTCGTCTGTTGAAAAGGAGGCCCAGGCAATCGTTGAAGCGGTGTGGCACTGGAGGCATTACCTGGCCGGCAGGAGATTCACTCTCCTCATTGACCAACGGTCAGTAGCCTTCATGTTCAACAACACGCAGCGGGGCAAGATCAAAAATGACAAAATCTTGCGGTGGAGGATCGAGCTCTCCACCTATAACTACGAGATCTTGTATCGCCCCGGCAAGCTCAACGAGCCCCCAGATGCCCTCTCCCGAGGTACATGTGCCAGCGCACAAGTGAACCAGCTCCGTGCCTTGCACGAGAGCCTTTGCCATCCGGGGGTCACTCGTTTGTACCACCTAATCAAAACCCGCAATCTTCCCTACTCCGTCGAGGAAGTACGGACAGTCACCAGAGACTGCCAGGTCTGTGCAGAGTGCAAGCCACACTTCTACCGGCCAGACCGCGCGCGCCTGGTGAAAGCGTCCCGCCCCTTTGAACACCTCAGCGTAGATTTCAAAGGGCCCCTCCCCTCCACCGACCGCAACACCTACATCCTTAGTGTGGTCGATGAATTCTCTAGGTTCCCCTTCGCCATCCCATGCCCGGATATGACGTCTGCCACCGTCATCAAGGCCCTTGATTCCATATTCGCTCTGTTCGGTTTCCCCGACTGTTGGAACCAACAATTCTGTGGACACGTGCTTGTAGGATTAGAATAGCGGTTTTAATATACTTACAACAGAGCCAGCCTGTTAGCCGTTGAACTTTATGTGAACTGGCCGGCTGACCCTGTGGCACTGATCTTTATACAGCAGCTCCCGGGGGAGGAGTTCTGGGCGGAGCCAAGGGAGAAGTCCCGTACAACTCTCGAGCATTCCCAGAGCTACTCCCCCTCCACTTACAATATAGACACATGTATATACAGGTTATAGTCCGGTGTGAATCACATTCACCACACCGACTATATCCACAGTGAATGGAGATCCTCATTCATGAGCGATGAGCTGCGTCAGTTCCTGCTCAGCAGGGGTATCGCCTCCAGCAGGACGACCAGATACAACCCCCGGGGAAACGGGCAGGTAGAGAGGGAGAACGGGACGGTTTGGAGGGCCATCCAGTTGGCCCTACGGTCCAGGAACCTCCCAGCCGCTCGCTGGCAGCAGGTCCTCCCTGACGCGCTCCATTCCATTCGGTCACTACTGTGCACCGCGACTAACCACACACCCCATGAACGTGTTTTTGCCTTCCCTAGGAAGTCTACATCCGTGGTGTCGCTCCCGACCTGGCTCACGACTCCGGGCCCAGTCCTTCTTCGTAGGCATGTCAGGCACCACAAGGCGGAACCCCTGGTGGACAAAGTACGCCTGCTCCACGCGAACCCCCAGTACGCGTACGTGGAGTTCCCCGACGGTCGCCAGGACACAGTCTCGCTCCGGGACCTGGCTCCCTCGGGTGCCGATCCCATGCCCACGCCCATCTCGTGGAGGGCGCCACCCACCTTTTTCCCGGCGCCCCCCCGTATTCGTCCCCACCAGGTCCATCCCTCGTTCCCCTGCCCACGCTGGAGGGCATGGAAGATTTTGGCTCGCTCCCGGAGTCATCCCGCCACTGGCCAGCACCAACACCGCCAGCACCTGCACCGTCATCACCAACGCCGCCTGTGCCAACGTCGCCACCACAGCTACGTCGCTCGCAACAGAACGTTCGACCGCCGATCCGACTCAACCTGTGAACGGATTGCCTGATGGACTCTTGGTTTTCTTTTGTTTTGCCCTTTTGTACATAGGTCACTTTATGTATTACAGTTCCACGTCACCCCCGCCGGACTCATTTTTTACAAGGGGTGAATGTGGTGATCCAACCACTGTATATATGTGTGCTTGCAGTAGGGGGATGTATGGCCGTACCTGTATTACAGGTTTCTCCGGTAAGCCCCTGCCGGCGAGCTCCGCCCACAGGGAGCTGTATAAATATTCGTAAGTTTCACTGAGATGCCATTCTACAGCTGCCGCCGGAGGAATAGCATCTCACTGTAATAAAGCCCCTCTTGTACTTCACTCGAGTCTTTGTGTACAATTGTTAGTGCCACAATCCACAACAACTGTTAGCTCAAAGCCACAAGCAAAAACTGAGGGAGCTCAACCTGTATAACATAATTACACTAACATATGCTGTGATCAGGCCTCCAGCAATACATCCAGTCAGACTTGGAAGACCAGGTAAGATTGTAATGGCCAAAATCCTTTGCCTGGGAAATAAGGGCTTAATCATGAGCAAGCAAATGCTTAATATGCTTAACTCATTAAATTTAAACAGAAAAATACCTCTTAAGTATCTTTGAAAATATCAGGCAAGCAAATTAATTTGAATGCATTAATTATTCAAAATCTCAATTCCAAACTGCTGAAATCAAAATTGTCACCCAGTTGAATTCCGCAAGTTTTGGAGAACTTGGGGCGGCACGTGGCGCTGTGGTTAGCACTGCTGTCTCATGGCACTGAGGCCCCAGGTCATTGTCTGTGTTTGCGTAGGTTTCACCCCCACAACCCAAGGATGTGCAGGGTAGATGTACTGGCCACGCTAAATTGCCCCTTAATTGGAAAAAAAAATAATTGGATACTCTAAAATTAAAAAACATTTTTATGGAGAACTGGGTGAAATAAAAAGAGCTAATGGCTGAATTCCCCTTTGTATATTTCCTGACCCAATAAAAATTAATTTGCAGGAGGAAAAGCAAGAAATGTCAATGTTCCGGAGGCCATATAGCCCCAAAGAAGGGAGACTCCAAGGTGAATATTGTTGCACGGAGAAAAATCAATACACTTTTAAGGCCACTGCACGTCTCCAGGAATTGAAGATCAACATCCAAGGCACTGTGTGTAGCCCTGAAGAAAACAAATTGCAAAATAAGTCAGAAAAAAAAAATAATTATATTTTGTAATTTTCTTTGAAGTTTTCTCTTTACCAGGTGTAAAAATATCAAAAATGGGGCGGGGAGGGGGCTGTTTGGTGGACGGTCAACAATCGGTCAATTGGGTATGATTATTTTCAACGTAGGAAGGCAGAGCGCCACAACGCTGGCTTACTAATGGCTGGTGAGGGGCAGTCTTGTGCTGAAGCCTCCAGGGATACCCTAAATCACGGTTGGCAACCCAATTCGTAAGGTTGCCTCGGCTGGATGTGCCTAAAATGCGCCTGGGAGGAGGGGATTGGTAGGCTCCCATTGAAGCAGGCAGGGAAGAGCTTTAGGTACCTAGGGGTCCAGGTGGCTGGGAGCTGGGGGGCCCTGCACAAGCTCAACCTCACAAGGTTGGTGGAGCAGATGGAGGAGGAGTTTAAGAGGTGGGATATGTTACCGCTGTCACTGGCGGGGAGGGTGCAGTCCGTTAAGATGACGGTGCTCCCGAGGTTTTTGTTCCTGTTCCAGTGCCTCCCCATCCTTATCCCGAAGGCCTTTTTTAGGAGGGTCAACAGGAGTATCACGGGATTTGTGTGGGCGCATGGGACTCTGAGGGTGAGAAGAGTGTTCCTGGAATGAGGCAGGGATGGGGGGAGGGGGCTGGCGTTGCCCAACCTCTGTGGGTACTATTGGGCTGCCAACGCAGCGATGGTGCGTAAGTGAGTAATGGACGAGGAAAGGGAAGCATGGAAGAAGATGGAGGCGGCATCATGTGTGGGCACGAGCCTGGAGGCGCTGGTAACGGCTCCGTTGCCGCTCCCTCCAACGAGGTATACCACGAGCCCGGTGGTGGCAGCTACCCTCAAAATTTGGGGGCAATGGAGACGGCATAGGGGAGAAGTGGGGGGCTCGATGGAGGCCCCGATACGGGGGAACCATCTGTTTGTCCCAGGGAGCATTGATGGCGGATTGCTGGGCTGGCACAGGGCAGAGGTTAGGAGGTTGAGGGACCTGTTTGTGGAGGGGAGGTTCGCGAGCTTGGGGGAGTTAGAGGGGAAGTTTGGGCTCCCCCTGGGGAACATGTTTAGGTACATGCAGGTTAAGGCGTTTGCCAGGCAGCAGGTGGAGGGGTTCCCCTTGCTGCCCCCACGAGGGTTGCGTGATCGGTTGCTCTCGGGGGTGTGGGTTGGAGGAGGGAGGATTTCGGACATATACCGGGTGATGCAGGAGGTTGACGAGGCCTCGGTGGAGGAACTGAAGGGTAAATGGGAAGAGGAGCTGGGTGAGGAGATTGAGGAGGGGACGTGGGCGGATGCCCTGGAGAGAGTGAATTCCTCCTCTTCCTGTGCGAGGCTTAGCCTCATACAGTTCAAGGTGCTGCATAGGGCCCACATGACTGGGACGAGGATGAGTAGGTTTTTCGGGGGCCAGGACAGGTGTGTTAGGTGCTCGGGAGCCCAGCGAACCACGCCCATATGTTTTGGGTGTGCCCAGCGCTGGGGGAGTTTTGGAAGGGGGTAGCAAGGACGGTGTCGAGGGTGGTGGGATCCAGGGTCAAGCCAGGCTGGGGACTCACAATTTTTGGGGTTGCAGTGGAGCCGGGAGTGCAGGAGGGAGGGGGGAGGGGGTTGAATCGGGGGGAGGGACAACTGTGTATGTGGGTTTGTGGGATGTGGCGGGTGTTATCTCTTTCCCTTTTGTTGTTGGGTGTTCTTTCGTTTTTTTCTTTTGTTTGTAGTTGCTTTTGAAGTTGGGTGGGTATTGTTCTTGGGGTGTTACCGCGGTTGTTTTGTTAATAGAGTTGTTTATATTATGTAAAAATTTCAATAAAAATTTAAAAATAAAAATAAAATGCGCCTGGGTCGACACCAGGAGCGAGAGTCGAGCATGTTGCTTTGGCTCGGAGGCATGTGTGGGGCAGACCGATGTGGTGGCAAGATTTCCGTAACAGGTTATATGGGGAGGGTGCGTTGGGCTGGGCAGCACAGTGGTTAGCAATGCTGCCTCTCAGTGCCAGGGACTTGGGTTTGATTCCGAATTGGCTGACTGTGTAAAGTTTGCACCTTCTTCGCCGTGTCTGCATGGATTTCCTTCAGGTGCTCCAGTTCCCTCCCACAGTCTAAAAATGTGCAGATTAGGTGGGGTTAAGGGGGCCGTACTCCCTCGGGGGAAGGTGCAGACTCCAGGGACCAAATGGCCTCCTTCAGTACTATAAGGGTTCTATGGTTCTAATTGCTTTAGTTTGGCAACTCAATTTTACTGGTAGACTTCCATTGTAGTTTGCTGGGGGTCTGTACCTCCCTTGCAAAGGGGCAACTCAAGGCTGGGTTACCCTGGTCTTTGAAGCGAGGGGGAGGTGAAGCGGTAGTGACGTCGAGCACATGACCAGGGAGGGGCGGGGAGCGGAAGTGAGGCGCGACGATTGACAGTTGACCGCCATTTTGTGAGCGCATTTTATTTTCACTGCGTCATTGGAGTCGAGTCCGGGTGAGTGATCCTCAAGGAGAAGAAAAAATTCGGCAAATAAATGACGCCGCCGCCGTTTGTCTTCAACTTTTAAACCGGGGAGGGTGTGTGGAGGAGATTATGCGCGGGGGCTGGAGGGTTGATTGATTTAAAAAAAAACTTTTGGCGGTTAGGGCGGCAGCGTGTGGAATCGGACGCCCTCGAAGTCCGGGCGGGCTTTTGGAAATCGAGCCTCTGGGCTGAGGGTCGGGCCTACGCGCATGAGGTGTCGCTAACATGAGGGAGACAGGCTGGCGGGCGGAGTCTCCGCGGCCCGAGGGCGCGGCCGCGGCCGCCATTTGAAGGCGGCGAGGCCGTCGTCGTCGTCCCCCTAAAATAAAAGCGAAATATTGCGGATTTTGGTGTTTTGTAGCTTTTCCCCCGAGGAAAGCGGTTTTTTTTTGGTGGGGGAGGGGAGGGAGAGAAATAATCCTCCAGTAGCTTTTGTGGAGAGGGGATCGAGAGATAACCTTCCCAGTCCACTACGACGATCCTGTTGAGTCCCGAAGCAGAAACCTTTTGGATTCGACCCCATTTGGGTTATTACTTCTCCGCCAGTGCGACCTGGGTTTTTTCCGTCTCTCTTCCCCCCCCCCGGCCCGGCCCGGCCCGGCCCTCTTGATGCTGGGTGACCGGGCCGGGCTTGGCCACAATCCCCCGCCCTTCCCAAGTAAGACTGGTCTGAAATCGTCAGGGAATCTAGAACTGGGGCACACGGTTTTTAAAAAAAGTGAGTTTGGGGGGGGGGGGGGGGGTCTATTTAAAAGGCAATGCTGAGGAAATTCTCTCTCTCGATTGTTGGTCTTCAGCCAGCAGTGGGGAGCTGAGTAGACATTGATCATGTTCAGGGCCCAGTTATGGCATATTTCTGAGGGGGTGGGGGTGCAGAGAGCCGAGGGTTATGGTTTGGGGGAGGGGTGAGGGGAAGGAAACTGGAGCTGAGTAAAATCAGACCAGCCACGACTGGCAGAGCAGGTTGGATGAGCTGCAAGGCCTGCCCCTAATTCTTAGGCTGTCTTTTACTTGTGGGGAAGCACTTCCTTGCACATGCAAAAATGTAGTTAGTGGTGATTCAGCACTGAGCCTTGCATCTACTGTATGCCTTAAATTGAAGAGCAAAACCATGAGAGGGGGAAATGCCAGTGAGGAAGTAGTGGCAGTATCTGGTTCTCTAGGTGCTCAATCTGGACGCCTTCTAATGAATGTGTCTGCTACAATATTTCATAAAACAAACCATAAAGCTGTGTCCAGACTACCTGGCCAAAGGCCTCTTGCTCAGTTAGAGTATAATTTATTACCTCAAATAAGTTGTCGCTCAGTGGGGTTTGAGACCAGGATTGCTGCCAAGTGAGCTAGCTGGCTGTGTAACATAAAAGCAAATTACTGCAGATGCTCGAGTCTAAAACAAAAATAGGAAATGCTGGACAATCTCAGGAGGCCTGCCAGCATCTGTGGGGAGGGAACGGAGCTAATGTTTTGAGTCTGGACGATCTTAGTCAAAGCTGTGCAGTCTTTCCAACTTGGGTAACAGCTCTGCAACTGTTGTGCAAAAAATTTCCCCCATACTGGTCTAAGCAATAAAATTTTGGACAGGGTAGTGTTGGCACAGTCCTTTGTTCTCTTTGTATTTTCAAACTCCACCAATGCTCCTGCCGACCAGAAAGTGGCAGGAACAATGGTGTGTGCGCCAGTCGCTATAGTGTGAACTGAGTGCACATGCGCAACTGTTCCTGATGTCTTTTTGGTCAGCTGCAGGAGATAATTATGTTAACTGCTAAACTCTTAACTGTTTCTGCACATCATTTACTTCCCCATTTACAATTTCCAACATCTTAGCCCATTGAGATAAATGCTGGAAATATTAAGCACGACTGGCAGCATCTATGGAAAATGAAAACCAATTAATCTTTGAGTCTCAGACCTCAAATGTCAACACTTTCTCACCATAGATGATGTCTGCCCTGAGTATTTCCCACATGTTCGTTTTTCATTTCAGATTGTCCTTTAGCATTTGAGGTCAGCAAAGTGTAAATTGATAGCCTGTTGGTCTCTGACCAATGGATCAAAATAGCAGCCATGAGGTAATGTGTTCCAGGTTGAGCATCCTTTATCGGAAAACCGAAAAATTGCAAAATCCACACTTTTTCCAAGTGCCGGTGTGACGTCACAAGTGGGAAATCCCACAAGACTCTGGGATAGTCCCCGGGCGATGCACAGTTTCCAATGCATGCCACAGGTGCACATTATAGAACAGTACTGCACAGAACAGGCCCATCGGCCCTCAATGTTGTGCCGAGCAATGATCACCCTACTCAAACCCACATATCTACCCTATATCCGTAACCCAACAACCCCCCCCCCCCCCCCCCACCGGACCTTACTTTTTAGGACACTACGGGCAATTTAGCATGGCCAATCCACCTAACCCGCACATCTTTGGACTGTGGGAGGAAACCGGAGCACCCGGAGGAAACCCACGCACACACAGGGAGGACGTGCAGACTCCACACAGACAGTGACCCAGCCGGGAATCGAACCTGGGACCCTGGAGCTGTGAAGCGTTTATGCTAACCACCATGCTACCGTGCTGCCCTAATTATATTCTAAAATCTGAAAAATTCCAAAATCTGATAATACTCGGCCCCACAAGCGTTTCGGATAAGGATGTTCAACCTGTAAAAGCACTTTTTATTTTTTTTTAAATCTCAATTTCCGTAAGCCTGTTTGAAATGGCTGTGGTGACTTGCATAATATGAACCAATATTTGTATTTTTTTTCCTTCTGTATCTGATAAGTGTCTAGTTGACTGTTACTTTTTGTCCTCTATTTATTGATGTTGTTACAGAGTTGTAAGTAGTTCACTTAGCTAACGTGGAAATATATTGAAACACTTTTGAAGAAAGCTGTAATCAATCACTTGTGTTTTGAGGACCGTTTGATGTTTTTAAAAGGATCAATGGCATTTAAGTTTTATTTTTCTAAAATAAACCAACATTTGTTTGATCTTGGCTGATTTTGGCATTTTTGTTATGTGGGGCTTATGAGCTGCCGCTGGTGTCAATTGCAACTATTGTTGCACTTTAGTTGTATTTGTTGATTGTGACCAGCCCTCCTGAGTGGAGGAGTTTATAGATGCACAAGACTAGTCAGGTTAAGAGTAAGCTCTATTCCCAAAGAGCCTGGCAGCGTTTCCCCATCTTGATAGTATTGACTCCTTACTGGATATAGATGCTTTCAAGTACATTGCTTCGCCAAGCTCATTACCTGCTCAAATCTGAGCCGTATCTGCTGATGCATGAATGATGATACTTCAGCTGGTGGCTCAGCAAAACTATTTAAGACTTTGTTTATACCTTTTTTAACAGTGTTGATTGTTCAGAATGAGTTCCCGAGTGTTCATTGGTAGACTGAGCCCTCATGCTACAGAAAAAAATGTGGAGAAGTTTTTCAAAGGATATGGACGAATTAAGGAAATTGATTTGAAGAATGGCTTTGGATTTGTGGTAAGTTTATCCCCCCCCCCCTTACAAGTCTATAGTTGTAGAATAAAATTCTTACTACACAGTTTAGTGTTTGTTATTGACTGTTAAATTCAGCCCATCTCTAGAAAGTGCATCTTTCATTGCTTCAGAACATAGAACATACAGTGCAGAAGTAGGCCATTCAGCCCATCGAGTCTGCACCAACCCACTTAAGCCCTCACTTCCACCCTAGCCCTGTAACCCAATAACCCCATCTAACCTTTTTTGGTCACAAAGGGCAATTTATCATGGCCAATCCACCTAACCTGCACGTCTTTGGACTGTGGGAGGAAACCGGAGCACCCGGTGCAGACTCAGCACACAGTGACCCAGCAGGGAATCGAACCGGGACCCAGGCGCTGTGAAGCCACAGTACTAATCACTTGTGCTACCGTGCTGCTGAAACTAAAATAACAATCAATAACTTCCATTGTGACGTGTATTTAGAGCATAGAAAACAATACCAAGAGATCCATATTGGTCTTTATGTCCCACAGGAAATGTCCTGGCTTAATTTTGCAGTTGTACATAATGAATTATTGATTGAAGACATCTATTCATTTAACATTTTTAGTGAAACATAAATTTCTTTTTTAGGAGTTTGAAGATTACAGAGATGCAGATGATGCGGTGTATGAGATGGATGGAAAAGAGTTATGCAATGAAAGGTATACAAAAATCATGCATTTATAATATAAATGTATATGGTGTTAATTATGTATATTAATGGGTTTAACATTTTCAGAGTTACAGTTGAACATGCCAGAGCACGCCCTAGAGGAGGACGTGGAGGGGGACGATTTCAAGGTCGCTTTAACCAACGTTGGTCTCGTGGTGGTGGTGGTGGTGGTGGTAGTAGTGGAGGAGGAAGGTGAGCCCAAGTATTCTAGTCTTTCACTGTGGCTTGAAGAAATAACTCATGGAGAGCATAGATACACAATTACATTATACTTTAATGAATTCAATTATTTGAAAGTATTTTTGTCCTATTTGGTAAACCTGAGATTCATAATTAGTTGATTCTGGATGTGAAAGTCCACAGCACAGGCTGAGAAATGATAAATGTAGGACATTCTGGCGAATCTCCTCCCTTCCAAGTATCCATTGCTGCATCTGCGCATTGAAGGTTGGTTGCAGGAACCACCACAACCAAGCCTAATATATCTATTTTGGTTGACAGTGGCTAGAAATGGGCAATGGAAAGTTTGTGTTCTCATTGGGTGGTGTCACCAGTTGTACAGTTACGACTGTTCAGGTTGATTTAAATCATGGGATCTTCTAGTGTTCATGGCTCAGCCCACACTGCTTGAGAAATTAATAATTTAACCATTGAGACCTTCTAAGCCTCCACTGTGGAACAGTATAAATTGGCCATTGCTTTCTATATATTGACACCAGGTTCAAGTACCCCGGCAGTCTATTTTGATATTGAGTTCTCCAAATGTTATCTTTCAGAAATGGACCTCCAATTCGCACAGAAAACAGAGTGATTGTTGAGAATTTGTCTTCCAGAGTTAGCTGGCAGGTATTTATGTGGAACATTAAATTGTATTTTTGTAAACTGCTGCTAGTGTTTGAAATTAAATTGGTACTTCCGTTTGAATTAAATATGTATTGGGCTTTCAAGATTAGTCAAGAATCCATATACAATGAAGGGCACACACTTGTGACATCATGTCTGTTTGTCTTCCTGGATTAGCTAAACGCTCATCCATTCACCAAATCAAAAACTATTTTAAGAGGACTAATTGTCATTTAGCTGTAAATAACTTGGACAGGCTGCATTTCTTTTAATGAACGAGTTGCCGCTAAATTGGCACTGAAGGTAGAGAAGTGGCTGTATTTGCCTTCCTGAAAGGCTAGCTGAAATGTTAAGCCTGTAAGTAGTCACATTAGCAAAACGGTTAAGTCACATCCTTACTAGAGCTACATAATCTTTCAAACTGGTGACCTGGAAGTAAAATTAAGCTGGAGTATGTGTTCCCTTTACTGTAATTGGCTTGGTCAAGTATAACCCATTATCTTTAAATAGTTACTGTAATGCCGTGTGAGTTGTTGAAAACATTGTATTATCAAATATTTTCTTGCGCAGTTAAATCTTTTCAGTTTTACAAAAGAAAAAATCTTACCATTTTGGAAGGTCTCATTTTGACCTGATTATTGTTCTGTCCAAATTCCAGCCCCATTATGTTTTAAATCACAGAATCACAGTATTTACTTGCCGAGTGTCTCAGGTGATAATCCTGTTGACCTCATTGAGGAAAGAGGTGAAACAGGTATATTTGCAGTGAGTTGTGGGCTTATGCCCATGATAACTCACAAGCGTAGTTCCTTCTCTCAGCTGGCTGGGGATGGGAAGTAGACAACCTGCCCACAATGAAGGAAGATACTGGGCATGTTGTTATCAATATTAGTGGGGGTGCTGATTGCATACCTGTCCCCTCTCCAGCTAGTGTGTGACACTGAGGCGATTTGTGAACTGTTTAATTTGCAGCACTATTAGTTACAGTTTTCTGGAAGTAGTTAACTCCATGTTAACTTGTTTGTCTGTTAACCTTGAAAGCCTTAAGTATGACATTTATTTGGTTTTTATGCTTAAATGTTTACAAAGTTTAACCAAGTATTAAAACCTTTATTTACCAGCCTCTCGTTATGTCGTTGGCCTTGTGACGAGGAGTGCCGTTGGTTTTCCTAATCGCTCTGGCTTGGTCTCTTGGGCCTAGTTGAAATGCCAGTCCGCTCCTACGTTTGTCATTTGGTGATCTAGATCTGTGTGTGGTGGTCTGACCTACATGGTGGGCACTTGGTTAATGCCAGTGTTCCATGCTGCACCCCGAAAAATGGTATCTTCCTAAAGTCGAGTGTTCTGGGCGCCCACTCTAAAATGAGGTCCTTGATTGAAAGAAATGGGAGAAATTCGCTAGTAGGGTTGGTTGGAAGCTCGATTGGAGTGAGGTGAGGAGTCCCTGGTCACGGCGCAAGAGTAGCAATGTTTGTTCCCATGTCAGCGTCTGCCTTTAAGGTAGGGTGATGTCCGGGAAGGCTCGTATCGAATGATAGCGTCGGTCAAGGGGTGGTGAAGAGCACCATCTGGTCTCCAGTCGTGGTGATACCTCCGAGCGCTTGTTACATTTGGCTGGTTGAATAGCCTAGGGAATGGTACAGGAAGGTAATAACACATTTTGATAAATTAGAATTGCTTTTTATTTAACATTTTTCCAATAATCTTCTATATTGGAAAATAACAAGAATGCGTGTCTTATTGTGCTCTGTTTTACCTAACTGATCTGATCTTACTTAGGACCTGAAAGATTTTATGCGACAGGCTGGAGAAGTAACCTTTGCGGATGCGCACAGGCACAAACTCAATGAAGGGTAAGTGACAGAAATGAGTTGATATTTTAACTGGTTGATCGTGCTCTTTAATTATATTGTGCTCCACTGGTCTGCTGATTTTTTGTAATCAATGCAAATATTACTCCATGCATTGAACATGTGTTTAGGTTGCGGTTAAAGTCACAGGCAGACTTTAGGCTGAATTGTTTTTGTCTCTGGGTAAGTTAGCTGAAATTAAGCAAATATTAGATCCCCTCTGACCTTGCACCTACTAGGAATTTCGCTGAGACTTTGTCCACATCTCCTTGTATAGGTGTACAGTTTCTTTCAGGAAGTCAATTCACAGTTGCTATTCTGTAATGGACTCCACGGTTTTGGTATTTTACCTACTAACTGAACATTATTCAGATCTGAACAAAGCTGTTGAGTATGTTTCCAATTGATCAGAATTTTGCAGGTCTTTGACAAGTTTTGATTATAATAATGGCCCAAATCAGTTTGGAAATAATTAGGTTTCTATTAATGGTGTTTCTGTTAATGCCGTTGCAATATACAGTAGTATGTAGTTTGCAAAACCAAATGCAACTTGGGATTTTACTACTCTTGCTTTCCTTATGCTTAGAATGTACACAAATGCTTTGGCTCATATTTATACTGCATGAGCTTCCCAACAACTTGCCCCATATTCCTTTTTTCTCTCATGCCTCATAAGTATCAGACCGTCAGCTTCATCTGTTTTTCTGTCAGTGAGGTCTACATTTTTAATATTCTGTGTAAAGACTCTTCCAAAATTTGCCTAATTAGTTGCTATTTTAGATTTTTATACCTTTCCTTTTCTAGACTTGTCGTAGGGAAGTACCTGAGTGTTTTTTCTTCCCCAGAAGAAGACCCTGAACAGATTTTTCTGATAGTTACTTGATTTTTCTTTCGTAGGATTGTAGAGTTTGCCTCTTACAGTGACTTGAAGAATGCACTGGATAAGCTCTCTGGCACAGAGCTCAATGGAAGAAGAATCCGACTGGTTGAAGAACGTAAACAGTACAGGTAAATATCCTGCAATGCTGTCTAAATACCAGAAAGACCGTCCTAGTGTGCTTTACAGCTTCCTGCAATCTTGGCATTTATGTAGAGAAATCAACAGCCCTTAAATTGAGTTATTTGTGCTCCACTGAGGAGCACCATGCCCTATCAAAGCAGCAACTTCAGTGAAATAATGGAAGTCTGAACTTTTGGAGTGGGTTGAATACATTGCAGGTTTATTTTAAAGACAGTTCACTCCAATTAATTTCCAAAATTCATGGGTTGACCAGCTGCACTGGAGTTTTGAGAACGAGGAGCGTAAAATAATGTCTTATCTGCTTGATTTTTCTCTTGCAGGTCTCGCAGCAGATCCCGTTCCCGTAGCCGCAGTTCTTCCAGATCTCGTAGCCGATCACGTAGTCGATCTCGTTCCAGAGGCCGCAAGTCCTACAGTAGATCAAAGAGTAGGAGTCACAGTAAATCACGTTCCCGTAGTAGATCACCTGCTCCTGCTAAGGAGCAGAAAGGCCGCTCCCCTTCACCATCCAAGTCGCCTGTGTCGGCAGAGCATGCAAGATCCCGTTCTCGCTCCCGGTCTCGTTCACGGTCAAAATCGCGTTCCCGGTCCAGATCGCCTTCCGTTGAGAGTGCTGACTAAATGTTAATGTCAAAGTGGACTTTTACCCCCAAGTGAGTGAAAGTTGATGTAAAATATGGTAAGTAGGAAGTGGTGAATTTCTGTCAAAGGAGTTTAGATTTTTTGTTTACTTAAATACGTAATATGTATAGTTATTGGAAGTAATTTTGACTTGATTATAAATTCACATTTTTATTCAATGATAATTTCTTTTCCTGCTTCATGTGCGGTTTTTTCATATTGATTTAATTAATTGATCTTTATGTTAGTTTATCTATCTGTAATATTGAATGCAATTTCATAAAATTGTTTTTCTTGTGCATCGCTTTAAATAAATATTCCACAAAAAGGTGTGCGTTTATAATGGGTTGCACAAACCTCATTTCTGCATATCATCTGGCAGATGGTGAGTGTTTTCTGATTGCTAGGTAAGTTTAAGGCATTTTCATAGCAAATCTTAGGCCACTAAGTTCTTAAAATTGGGTTAAGGAACAACAATGTTTTTAATGTTGAATGCACATAGTTCTTTGAATATTGAAATCCTGCATTGTTTTGCTGATGTTTTTTACTGTAACCTTAGTATTTAGCACATTTTCTTATTTCTTAACAATTGCCATGCTAGAGTAGTGGTGGATTATTTGAGTGACTCGCTGTGATACTTATTGGGCTAAAGAATGATTTTTAAATCTTCCTCGATAGTTGTAGTGTTGAAATGTTTACGGTAAAGTTACCAGCATCTTCACAATAGTACTGTTTTTCAGTATGCCCAAGAGATGCATGCAAAACTAATGAGAATAAAAGTAGTTTCCCTTCCCTAGGTAAGGTGGGTGGAGAATTTTTAATGTCATGTATAGCAAAAAGGCAGCATTTTTACTTTTATGCACTGCTGACATATTGACTTCATTATAAAAGAAATCAAATTATTTCCATGTATCTCCAGAAATTAGTTTGATTAAAAACATGCTTGGATTTAAAACTACCAGTGATCTCTGGTTCAATCCCTTAACCTTGGCTGAGCTGGATGATCTTGGCTAAATGTTCTTCTTCCCCAGGGGTATAGTGATTCATGCTATGGTATGGCTCTTTCAAATGTGGAGTGGACAGGGAAGTTTGACTTCAATGCCTCAGCTGATGCCTGGATATTAATAGGGAGTTGTTCAGGCCAATCATAATGCAAATCCTTAGGGAAGCGTTAATTCTTCCCATTTTGCTCCTCACGGAGTAACTAAAATTTGGTTGCATTCTTTGTGCTTATTTTTATAATCTAAATTGATTTGTCTGTGTAGACAGTAGTCAAAATGAACTCGCTACACAAAATATGGTGCATTTTGCAGGTTGTTAAATAAAATTTATCTTGATTAATATAGAATAGTGGGATTTGGTAAAGGTTCACTTTCTCTCAAACCAACGATGTTGTAAGTGGTTGTAAATCTTCCCTTGCATCCTGGGAGGCAGATGTGTCATCGTTTGTAAGTAAATTGCTATGAAACCAATATAATCGGCACACGTGATGCTTGAACTGAGCAGGCTGCATTTTTGTAACTTGTCAATGCAGAAAAACCTGAATGTGGCATATAAGCCAGATACGCAAAGTATTTTAAATCACTGTCAAGACACATGACCTTAAGCTCATTTTTGCCATTATAGCAAACAAGCTTATAAACGAACCTGGAGCAAGCAACAAGAGATCTCAGTGAATAGATATGAAGGTGATTCTGTTTTGTGGTGCTTCAAAAGTGAGTAACGTTGAAACCACCCTAGCAGTGAAAATATATATTTTTGAGTGCTAGACAGGAAGGGATATGGCTAATTTAATTTGGGGGGTGGGGGGGGGGAGCTCTCCCTCTTGACATCCCCTGAAGGGCTTGAATATCTGACTACTCCCAAAAAGGACCGCAGCCTCGGAACTAGTCCCACCACACTTGTTTTCATCGTGGGAGTGAGTGCACATGTACGCATGTCACCCGTATTACTCTGCCCCTTGGGGAAGGTAATGCTCCTGTGGGAAATTTTGAAGACCAATCTGTTGTGATAGTGTTATGCCCCCAATCTCTTAACTTTTTGTTTTTTATAACTTTTCTCCATCCTTTGCTCTTTGGGATTCAATTCCACAGTTGCTACTTGCCCTCTGGTATTGTGCCCAAGTATTCATTATTCAAGCGTAAGTACGCCTGTACAATGATTGCCAACAGGCTAGTATGCCACAGGGATCTTCCATCTAGCATGACATGAGAGATCTGACTGATCTTACTTGCTATATCCAGTAGATTTGAATATTTGTACTGTTTTATTATTATGTAGTTCTGACTAAAAGCGACACTGAATGTGGTCTATATAGATTAATACAGCAGTGAGAACTCACTTGCTGCCAAATTTACCCACACTCGCTAAAATTTCATAAGAGCATTTGGTGCAACAGCGAGAATGTTAAATTTCCATTGTACTTGCCACTGGGAGGTAATGTAGAATTAATTAAAATTGATTCTGGAACCTTTATATTAAAATTAGCTAACTTACTGAGACATGGGAACTATCCTCTTACTGCATATGGAATGTGGGCATTGTAGAAGATTGGTGACTTGCACTTTCCAAGTAGTCATTTTGTGATAGGTTTGTTGAGCTATTAAGGGTATTATTTCTAAAAACGAATCTAGGTAAAGTACAGAAATTGGTTCTCAAGGAGCTCAAGGAATTAGTTTCCAGTGCAAAACACCAGCCTCTTATTTGAGCTGTATTGTCAATATGTAATTGAGCCAGGCAAAATAACTTTGGCACATTGAGATGTGATATTGCTTTGCACTGAGGAGGGGGAAACGAATTGAGTCCTTGCTGTTGATCTGCCAGTAATTCCTGACAATGTAAGTGTGGATAATCGACACACTGAATCTGGCGAAGTAATCATTCCCTGTCCCAAACTATTATAATCGGCGCATTAGTATCGATTTTTGAGTGAAGAATAGCTACTTATCTGTGTGGGTAAAGGAGGCTAGAACAGTTGGGGGAGACTATCAATTTTCAACAGAAAAAAAAAGTAGAGGCGGAAAGGCAAAAATGTGGCGCCTGAGCCCAAATTTTTATATAATCACTGCCTCCTATGCCGTACTATTCCATTTGGAGCATTCAGTCTGGCTCTTTTGAAGAGCCCAATTAGTTCCACTCCTCTGTTCTTTCCCCACATTCCTGCAGGATTTTTTTCTCCTAAGTATTTATCAAATTATATTCAATCTGCATCCACCACTCTTGAGGCAGTGCATAGTTTAGGCAAAGCGACATACTTGTATTAAGACTCTTCGCACCTTTCAGAAAGTTAGCAAAGAGAAAATTGATCTATTTAATGTATTTTCAAAACACTTTCAAGATGTGTGTTTGTATGATTAATTTATAAATTACTTATCTCAAAACCACGAATAGTAGTGTTTGGAAACTTACATTTATAGAGTATCTGGTCATGTCTCAATGAAATTCATATGAATTGAATTGTGCTGTACCTTCTGTGGACATTAATAACCCCTCAACTATCAGTTTTGTAAGAAGCTCACTAAAAGCCTCAATTGATAGCATATCTTGCAGGTACCATATGTAAACTTTAAAAAAAAATACACTCCTGTCAGGTCTTTTGTCATTAATTGGCAAAGATAGGAGAAATATTTTTTTGTCTTTCAATGAGGATTAGAATTGCCTTTTTAATCTAATATTTTTCACATGCTTATGTTGTCAAATTATATTTTGCTAAATGTAGTTTTATCATGTTCTAATACCAAAATAAAAGTTTCAGCTGAAATCTGTGTAAATGTGTCTTTCCTCTGGTTATATGCAGAGTGTAATGTTTCAATTTAGGTATTTCTGATTAGTGAGAATAATACTTGTTTATTATATGGACTTCTATTTGGGGGCAAGCCTAAGCATTCAGCCCTTGCGCCTATTGCACATTAAATTGGATAGTGGGTGATCTATATTTTGACACCATCCGCCCACCATAGTTACTTAACCCTAATGCTATTGCAAAAATCTTCGTTGAAATTTTACTTTTGGGGAGGAATTTCTTTCTATCTTATGGCACCACTGAAAAACCTAGCTCATCTTTGTGCTCCAGGACAAATTTTCTCTTTACAGTCCTATCAGATGACCATTAGTTTTAATGCAAAATTAGGTCAAAACCACGCCGTGTAGAAAATGGGATGGTTAGAGGGGTCCAAACTTTTTAAAAATAAATTTAGATTACCCAATTATTTTTTCTATTAAGGGGCAATTTAGCATGGCCAATCCACCTACTCTGCACATTTTTGGGTTGTGGGGGCGAAACCCATGCAAACACGGGGAGAATGTGCAAACTCCACACGGAGAGTGACCCAGAGCCGGGATCGAACCTGGGACCTCAGCGCCGTGAGGCGGTTGTGCTAACCACTAGGCCACCGTGCTGCCCTCTGAGGGGTCCAAACCTTAGTACCCAATTCGTTTTTCCAATTAAGGGGCAATTTAGCGTGTCCAAACTACCTACCATGACCATCTTTGTGTTGTGGGGGCAAAACCCACGCAACCACGGGGAGGATGTGCAAAATCCACACGGAGAGTGACTCAGAGCCAGGATGGAACCTGGGACCTCGGTGTGGTGAGGCTGCAGTGCTAACCACTGCACCACCATGTTGCTCTGATTATTGCTCTATGATCTTAAATAGAATGTGTTTAAAAACTATTATTAGGATATATATTTAACCATGTTCTTAAACTAAGATCTCCTAGGGTGGCATGGTGGTGCAGTGGTTAGCACTGCTGTTTCACAGCTCCAAGGACCCGGGTTTGATCCTGGTCCCAGGCCACTGTCCGTGTGGAGTTTGAACATTCTTCCCATGTCCGTGTGGGTCTCGGCCCCACAATCCGAAGATGTGTCTTCGCAGTGGTTTTTAGCAATGTTTTAATGATGTCAGCCGTGATAACATTCTTGCTTTTGAGTTCAAATCTTATTCCAGAAACTTGACCACTGAATATTGGTTACCTCCACACAACAGAAGAAAGTGTTATTCTGTTGGGAGCTGCTGTCTTTCAGAGAGATGTTAAACTGTGGCCCAGTATGTTAGGTGGCCATACAAGTTCCCCTGACAAAGTGAAAAAGCTGAAGAATGCATGTGTTCTATTTATCCTTCAAACCGCATCATTTAAGACGATAGGTAGTTTTTATTGGTGTTTGTGAGGCAATGCAGCACACAAATTGGCTGCCACATTTTGTGTATTACAATAGTGACTACATTGAGCCATGTGGAACTCCAATATGATAAATGAAATTATGACATTTGCAGTTCTAACTTGTATAGCTAAAATAGATTGCAGTACTGGAAATCTCACTGGTATGAAACCAAAATAATAGATGCTAGAAATTTGAAACAAATGGTTTTAATGCTCAAGTTAGGGAGCATCTGCTAAGAGAGAAACAGTGAGGTTTCAGATTTATGACCTTGGATCAGAACTGAAAAAAGTTCAGAAATATCCCGTTTTTAAGCAAGGGAATAACAATGGAAGGTCCGTGATGAAAATTGCTTATTGTCACGAGTAGGCTTCAATGAAGTTACTGTGAAAAGCCCCTAGTCGCCACATTCCGGCGCCTGTTCAGGGAGGCTGATAGAGTGCGACATGGTAAAGAAAAAGTATCTGTGGTGTAAGGGGATGGGATGATGGGACAAGCAGAGAAACAAAAGATTGGGCTAGTGATACAAATGGCAACGGCCGAATCATTACTTGTAGTTGATCTAAAATTGTTGGAACTTTTTTTATTGGTCTGGAAAGTGCATAATCAAAAAGGCATGGTGTTGATCAGAGTTGAATGGCGAAGACCAATTTTGGAGTGGAGCAGAGAAATTGGAGTTAGTATTTGTTTGCTTCATTATAGTGCAACACACCACATTTTAAAAAGGTTGATGCACCAAACTAGTTTTGAAAATCACTCTTACATCTTGGAAGCTGTTGGCCCACTACATGTAATTTCACTCTTCTACCAACAAGAAGCAGAACCACTTTTTATGGGTATATTTAGAAATATCTGACAATATGCTGTCATGGTGGACTGCTAAAAATGGGTATTTTATAAGTATTACAAACCCTGAACAGCCGTACAGGGTGATTTTTCAGATGGCAACAAAAGTGCTTGTCACGTTGGCTGCTGAGTATGTGAACCCCTGCATCTGTCCTGGGTGAGACAGCACCTGGAGTATTGCTTACAGTTTTGGTCCTCGCGTCTTTTTTTTAAAGCAAATTTAGCGTATCCAATTCATTTCTTTTCCAAATAAGGGGCAATTTAGCATGGCCAATCCACTTAGCCCTTGGGCGAAACCCATGCAAACACAGGGAGAATGTGCAAACTCCACATGGACAGTGACCCAGAGCTGGGATCGAACCTGGGACCTCTGCCATGAGGCAGCAGGGCTAACCCACTGTGCCACCGTGCTGCCCTTGGTCCTCATATCTAAGGGGCAATGTGCTCAGGTGGCACATGGCCCAGGTGGCTAGCACTGCTGCCTCACGCCGCCAAGGTCCCAGGTTCGAATCCTGGCCCTGGGTCACTGTTTGTGTATAGTTTGCACATTTTCCCCATGTCTGCGTGAGTTTCATCCCCACAACCCAAAGATGTGCGGGGTACGTGGATTGGCTGTGCTAAATTGCCCATTTAATTGGAAAAAAATAGCAATTGGGTACTCTTAACTTTATTTTTTTTTAAAAAAGGGAGAATGCATTTGATAAAGGTTCATCAGACTGATTTTCTGGGATATGGGGACTATCAAGAATGAGGGGACACAGTTTCAGAATAAAGGATAGGCCAGATGAGGAATTTCTTCATGCCGGTAGTGAACCGTTGGAATTCTCTGACCCAAAGGGCTGTGGAGGCTCAGACATTGAGTATAGGATCACTACATTGCAGAAGGAGGCCATTCGGCCCATCAAGTCTGCAACGACACTCTGAAAGGTTATCCTATCAAGGATCAGGGTCCCACTCTATCCCCTTAACCCTGTAACCCCACCTAACGTTTTGGACACTAAGGGCAATTGATCATGGTCAATCCACCAAACCTGCATTTCTTTCGACCGAGAGGAAACCAGAACACCCAGTGGAAACCCATGCAGACACGTGGGGAAAGTGCAAACTTTACACAGTCACCCGAGGCTGGAATTGAACCTAGGTCCCTGGAGCTGTGATGCAGCAGTGCTAACCACTGTGCCACCCCATGGCCCTGCCTAACTGAACATATTTAATACCGATTGATAGATTTCTAGATAGTAAAGACTTTAAGGAATATGGAATGACGTAGATTATCAGCTATGATTGAGTTGAATGGCAAAGTAAGCTCAAGGGGACTGAATGGCCTTCTAGTTCCTGTGTTTCTAATGAAAGCACCACAGTGCTTCAATTAATAAATTCAGACTTGCAATTTATTGAAGGAATAGTTATCGTTTGGAAAATATAGAAAGGGATTTTCACCTCTGGATTTTATTCCCTTGTGGTTAACTGCTAAAGGATTTAAATGGGTTTGGCTACTATGTTTGCATCTTACGACCAGCATCTTTCCTTTAAGCCTGGCCAGTGCCAAGAGCAGAAGCCATTAAAAAAATTTTTTTTTTTAAATTGACTACCCAATTTATTTTTTCCAATTAAGGTGCAATTTAGTGTGGCCAATCCACCTACCCTGCACATATTTGGGTTGTGGGGTGAAACCCACACAAACACTGGGAGAATGAGCAAACGCCAAGCGGACAGTGACCCAGAGCCGGGATTGAACCTGGGACCTCAGTGCCGCGAGGCAGCAATGCTAACCACTGTGCCACCATGTTGCCCAGCAGAGGCAATTTTTGATAGATACCCTGAGTGGCCATGTCCCTACAAAAATGTATTAACATATAAGGAAAGTGTTTGCCTTGATGCAGAGACACAAACTGCTTTCTGAACAGAGACATTTTTAAACATAGATCACAAATTGATTAATTTTCAGAAAAATATTACTTGAAATAGGGCACACCATAGAATGGCAGAGAAACGGAACCCATTCAGCCCACTATCTAGCAGGGGGCAACTATTTTAGTCCCTTTCCCCATTACCACGCAAGTTTCCCCTTTCAGTTATGCAATTCCCTTTTGAAAGATATTGCATCGGCTTCCACCAGCTTACTGACAGTGCATTTCAAGTCATAACATTAAAATGTGTCTCCAGGGTGGCACAGTGGTTAGCATTGCTGCCTACGGCGCTGAGGACCTGGGTTCGAATCCCGGCCCTGGGTCACTGTGAGGAGTTTGCACATTCTCCGTGTGTCTGCGTGGGTTTAACCCCCACAACCCAAAGATGTACCCAAAGGTGAATTGGCCACGTTAAATTGCCCCTTAATTGGAAAAAATGAATTGGATATTCTAAATTTATAAAAATAAAAAAAATGTCTCACCTTGCCGCCTTAACCCTGTTTCCTTTGGTTATTTACCCTTCTGTCATTGGAAAGAGTTTCTTATTTACTCTCTTGAGTCTGCTTGTGAACTTTAATGCGCTTATTAAATCCCAGCTTCTCTGACTCCTCCATATAACTGAAGTCTTGTATCCCTGGTGTCATTCCAATAAATCTCAGCACTCTAGGTTGCCCAAAATTGGACACCATCGTCCATTGGGCCCAATCATGTCTGACCTATTATCAATTACCAAATTGTCTGCAGGCAAGTGCAAGTAGAAGATGTTAAGTACAATTAATCATAGAATCCCTACAGTGCAGAAGGAGGCCATTTGGCCTGTCAAGCCTGCACCAACCCTCCAAAAGAGTACCCTCGGCCCTCACCCTATCCCCGTAACCCACCTAACCGTTGGACACTAAGGGGCAATTTAATACAGCCAATCCACCTAACCTGCATATCTTTGGACTGGGATGAAACCGAAGCACCTAGTGGAAACCAATGCATACACAGAATATGTCACCCACGGTTGGAATCTAATACTGGTCCCTGGTGCTGTGAGGCTGCAGTACTAACCACTGTCGCCATTGTTTATAAGTTGGTAATGGTATCATTCATTGTTTGTTCTGTGTCAAACTCAATGGAATCTATGCACCCAGCATATAGAACTTGACATTTCTGTGGTTCAATATCCAATTGTTTAAAAAAAATTCAACCTGGTGACAAATTAGTCATTTTTTGAGTCATCTGGGAAACTTCACCATGTTTGAGTCAATCAACTTGGAAAAATAATCATGTGTAGACATTGCATAAACAGCTACATTGTGCCTACAAGTCCATCACTTTATCCAAGCTCGGAACATTGGTGTCCAATTTTGGGGGTTTCTAAGTCCTCTGGAGTTTAGTGTCACTCACTGACTTGAGTTAGCAAGTAATGCATCTCCCAAGACATGTTTATGGTGGGTGGAAGTTTGAAAGTCAGAAGAGGGTTGAAATAGTCATTTTCAAGATATCAAAAGCATGGATGATCGTTGCAGCAGCAGATGGGCAAGTCGGGTGTAGAGACCAGTGATACTGAAGTTGTTAATGTACTGTAAACACGTGAATCATTGCTTCTGACGTACCCTTTTTGCTGCCCAAAAAATAGGCACTTGTGTTAGATGCTAAATATAAGAAAAATGAATATGAACTGTTGAGATTCAGGCTCTCAACCAACCAATGATTAAGTAAAATAGTTTACTTCATGCAGTTAAATAAACACAGAAAATGCTGGAATTACTTGGGTTAAGCACCAGCTGTGGAGAGAGAAACAGTTGGAAAGTTATTGACCTGAAACTACCTTGTCTGGAACAATTTTTCAGCCAGCTTATCTATTCGCCTAAAAACCCACTAATATGAAGGCATCCAAGATGCATCATTCAACACACTTTGAAGAAATAATGGCACAAACAGCCTGCATTTCTCTCAGCATTAAGTAGTTTGCCAGTCTTTGGAATAGATCTGGTAAGGGACTTCTTTAAAGTAGACAAAATTTGAAATCCCATTTACCTACGGAGAATAAAGCCACAAGCTTCCACTATTTTAAAGAAAATAAACTACTATGCAAAGTGAGGAAAGTAAAACAATTTACAATATCTATCTTGTATGTTAACATGAGGCAAATAGGAATTGAAAGACAAAGTAATCGAACACACTAAATGGTAGATGTGACCAAACCAGATCCCACACACTTCTTTAGTAACTCACTCGTGTCTTGACTACTCACTGAGACTCAAAACCTTGTTAAAACTATGTCTCCCTCACAAGGGATCTCAGTGCTTCACTTTGGCAGATCTAAGAATTCCCTCAAGTTGTTCCAACTCGAGGGCCTCATTGATCATCTCCTGATGGTTCAGACTTTAAAAAAAAATAAACATTTTATTGAGGTATTTTTGGTATAGTAACAACAACAAAATAAACAATCTACATAAAACCATAAACATAGTGCAAAAGCCTTTTGTACAGGTCCCACCCTTATTACCCCCTACTCTAACCTAAACTACTTCCCGCCGCCGCGCCCCCCCCCCCCCCCCCCCCCCCCCCAGGTCTGCTGACGATTAGTTTTCTGCAACAAAGTCGACAAATGGTTGCCACCTCCGGGTGAACCTCAAGACGAACTTAATTTTCTCCATACAGAGACAGCTAGCCAGGTCTCCGACTTCGGGGGCTTTGAGTCCCTCCGTGCCAATAGTATCCGTCTATGGGCTACCGGGGAAGTAAAGGCCAGAATATCTGCTTTCTCCTGGATTCCCGGATCTTCCGACACACCGAAAATCACTAGCTCTGGACTCAGCGCCACCCTTGTTTTTAAAACCTTGGCCATGACATCCGCAAACCCCTCCAAAATCCCCCAAGCTTTGGACATGTCCAAAACATGTGGATATGGTTCGCTGGTTGTCCCGAGCATTTTGTGCACCTGTCCTCCACCCCAAAGAATCTGCTCATCCGTGTCACTGTCATGTGAACAATCTTATCAGGCTGAGCCTGGCACATGTTGCGGATGCGTTGACTCTACTCAATGTGTCTGCCCATAGACCATCCTCTATCTCACCTCCCAGCTCCTCCTCCCACTTGGCGCTTCAGCTCCTCGGTCTGCGTCTCCTCTGACCCCATAAGTTCCTTGTAAATGTCAGAGACGCTCCCCTCTCCCACCCATCCTCTGGAAACTACCCTGTCCTGAATCCCCCTTAGCAGTAGGAGCGGGAAGGTTGACACCAGTCTACGAAGGAAGTCTCGCACTTGCAGATACCTGAATTTGTTTCCCTTCGCCAACCCAAACTTTTCCTCCAACGCCCTCGTACTCGGAAAGCTCCCCTCTATGAACACATCCTCCATCCTCTCAATCCCTGCGGAACACCCCCATCCATACTCCCCAGGGAAACCGTTGATTACCACAAATTGGGGCCGAGACCGATGCTCCCACATGCTGCCTCCACTGGCCCCAAACTCTCAGGGCTGCCACCACCACGGGGCTGGTGGAGTACCCCAAACTGGTGCCCTTGCATGAAGCTGCCTCCATACGCATCCATGCGGACTCCTCCCCCGCAACCCACTTCCTGATCATGGCTATATTAGCCACCCAGTAATAGTTGCTAATATTTGGAAGAGCCAGCACGCCCTCCCCAACTTCCTGACTCGCGGGGTCTTGCCCGCCCAGACGAAGCCCTGATCACTCTGTTGACCCGCTTAAAAAAGGACCGCGGAATAAAGATGGGGTGACACTGAAATACAAGTAGGAATCTCGGGAGGACCATCATTTTCACCGTTTGCACCCTCCCGGCCAGAGACATCAGAAGCACGTCCCAGCTCCGAAAATCATTCTTCATTTGGTCCACTAGCCGGGCCAGATTCAATTTCTGCAACCGGTCCCGTTCCCGCGCCACTTGGATGCCCAGGTACCTAAAACTACCCCTGCTGACGTAAACGGCAGCTCTCCTAGTTGCCCTCCTGTCTCCTCGCCCGAACCACAAACAGTGGGGAGAGAGGGGCATCCCATCTCGTCCCCTGGTGCAGTCTAAAATAGTCCGAAGTCCTATTCGTCCGTACGCTTGCCACAGGAGCCTGATACAGTAACCTGACCCAGTCAATAAAGCCCTGCCCGAATCCGAACCGTCCCAGTACCTCCCACAGATATTCCCATTCTACCTGATCAAAAGCTTTTTCTGCATCCCTTGCGATCACTACCTCCACCTCCCTACCTTCCGGGGGCATTAGGATCACATTTAACAGCTTTCTTACATTGGCCACCAACTGCCTACCCTTAACAAACCCCGTCTGGTCCTCTCCAATAACGTCTGGAACACAGTCCTCAATACTGGAGGACAAGATTTTGGCCAGCAACTTGGCATCCACATTCAACAGGGAGATCAGCCTGTAGGACCCACACAGCTCCGAGTTCTTGTACCGCTTAAGAATCAGCTAAATCGTTGCCTGTGACATCGTCGCGGGCAGCACACTTCCTCATTGAACATCCTCAACAACACTGGCCCCAATATCCCCGAGAACCTTTTATAACACCACTGGGTACCTGTCCGGGGCCGTACCCGCCTGCATGGCCTTCAAGCCCTCCACTATCTCTTGATGGTTCAGACTTCACTGAGACTGCATTCCATAGGATTCAGAAAGTTGCACTCCTGTCTCTAAATACTGGCACACTTCCAACTCTCTTGCACTGTTCGTGGGTTTCTCTGAACTCTAGTTTCCTGGCTGCACCAAACTCCAAATGGCTCCCAGAGCTTTTCTGAGCCCGAACTGCCTGGCATGGAACTAATGACCTGCACTCAGCTCCCAGGACTGCTTGGAGTCTGCTAATTCAGCACTTTTTCAGTATAAAGCCTCTTCACTGGTTTCAATTTATGAGTGTTCTACAGCAGGGGAACTTCAACCCATCTCCATGACAATGTAACCTTCTCAGTCTATCCTCAAACTGACCTCTAAGCCAATTAACACTCATTTTTACAATTTCCCCAGTTAAATAACCCCATCTGCTGCATGGCGCCTCTTCTATTCTGGCTCTATCAAACAAACATGAGTTGTCTGGCAAACTCTAAAGCCCAGCATTCTCGTTACCGTACCAACATACCAATAACCTTCCCAGAATTAAACATTGCCTCATATGCACCATGCACCATAAAATATGCACCATGAACAAGATGTTCATCACAATGGTGATCCCATATGATGTAAAAATTAACATTTAACCCAATTAGAGCCATAGATGACCTATTGCATTTTATTTAACACTTTGGAACTTTATAAGCCCTACCACAAGCAGTCCATCTAGTTTCTAATCTTGTGGTTTTCACTTGAGAAGCGCTAGGTTTCTGAGCTCTTGAACTGTTTGTTGCAATACAAAAATATTGGCTCCATTTTCTTTGTTACGGTTGGCAAGAGCCAAGATAGCCCTGTAAACAAAGGAGTATAAACAACTGAAATCATGCACCTTATCTGCCCAGAACATTGAATAATCCTTCGTTTCAGAATATTGATTTGTAGAGCTTCCTTGCGCTAAGTAAGCAGAGTTCTGAATTTAGTGAGTGAATTATGGAAAACGTTCTGGGTACAAATAGGGCATGCTCAGAATTGGGATATATGCTTTCTGCACACATCTTGGGTAATTGAACATGACATGCAGAAGGAGGCCATTTGGCCCATCGAGTCTGCACGACCCACATAAGACCTCACTTCCACCCGATCCCCGTAGCCCCTCCTAACCTTTTTGGACACTAAAGGGCAATTTAGCATAGCCTAACCACATCTTTGGACTGTGGGAGGAAACCGGAGCACCCGGAGGAAACCCACGCAGACACTGGGAGAACATGCAGACTCCGCACAGACAGTGACCCAGCAGGGAATGTGTTGGGCTTTCTTTTACTTTGTCTTTTCTGTGGCTCTGTTCCAATTATGGCAATCAGTGGATTTGCCTTTCTTTCTATATTATCTATGTCCTAATGCTCAGTCGCCAGTTATCAAATGATACCACCACAAGTTTCAATCGGCTATTGATCAAAGAGCCAAACACCAGTTAGTTAGTTCAAGGTCAAGGGTACTTTATTTACACACAATTAGTCATGCAACATAAACACTACTAGTTAACTATACTTATCGAAGGGACTGAGGGAATGGATGGTGAGGAGGGGGGGGGGTTGGGAGGGGGGTTTGCCACTGTGGGGAGTGGACTTGGGGGGGGGGGGGGGGGGGGGGGGGGGTTCCCTGGACAGGTGGTGGGTTGAGGAAGGGCTATGGCTGATCGGCGTAGGGGGAGCGGGATGCCCCCCCGGGTTCGGTTGGTCACATGGAACGTGAGGGGGCTGAATGGTCCGGTGAAGCGATCCCGGGTCTTGGCTCACTTGAGGGGGCTGGGAGCGGATGTGGCTATGCTCCAGGAGATGCACCTCAGGGTTACGAATCAGGTGAGGCTAAGAAAGAGTTGGGTGGGACAGGTGTTACACTCGGGGCTTGATGCAAAGAACCGTGGGGTAGCAATTTTGGTGGGTAAGAGCCTGTTGTTCGTTGCGTCCAAAGTGGTGGCGGATAGTGCAGGTCGGTATGTGATGGTGCGTGGGAGACTTCGGGGAGCGGGTGGTCTTGGTTAATGTTTATGCCCCCAACTGGGATGATGCGGGCTTCATGCGTCGTATGCTGGGCCTGATCCCGGACCTGGAGACGGGGATTGATTCTGGGTGGGAACTTTAACACGGTGCTGGATCCGGCTCTGGACTGCTCAAAGTCTAGGACGGGCAGGAGGCCGGCAGCGGCGTCGGTGCTGAGGGGGTTTATGGATCCGATGGGAGGGGTGGACCCTTGGAGGTTTTTGGAGCTGGGGGGTAGGGAGTTCTCCTTTTTCTCCCATGTTCATAAGGCGTACTCACGGATTTACTTTTTCGTGCTTAGCAGGGCGCTAATCCCGAGAGTGGTGGGGGTGGAGTATTCGGCAATAGCCATTTCTGATCATGCTCCACATTTGGTGGACCTGGAGCTGGGGGAGGGGAAGGATCAACGCCCGCTGTGGAGGTTGGATGTGGGGCTTTTGGCAGAGGAAGAAGTGTGCGGGCGGATCCGTAGGGGTATAGAGGGGTATCTAGAAACCAACGACAAGGGGGAGGTGCAGGTTGGGATGGTTTGGGAAGTGCTAAAGGCAGTAGTTAGAGGGGAGCTGATATCTATTCGGGCGCACAGGGAGAGGGTCGAGAGGGAGAGGCTGGTGGAGGAGATGGTCAGGGTGGATGGGAGATATGCAAACACCCCAGAGGGAGGGGCTTCTGAGGGAGTAGCGCAGTCTCCAGGCTGAGTTTGACATTTTAACCACCCGTAAGGCGGAGGCGCAGTGGAGGAGGGCACAGGGGGTGGTGTATGAGTACGGGGAGAAGGCAAGTCGGATGTTGGCTCACCAGCTCCGGAAGCGCGAGGCAGCTAGAGAAATTGGGGCAGCCACGGATGCAGGTGGGAACTTAGTGCGGGGTGGAAAGGACATCAATGGGGTGTTCAGATCCTTTTATGAGGGGCTGTACTGGGCGGTACCCCCCGGGGAAGCAGGCGGGATAGACCGCTTTTTGGATAAGCTGGAGTTCCCAAGAGTAGGCCTCACGGTAGCATGGTGGTTAGCATCAATGCTTCACAGCTCCAGGATCCCAGGTTCGATTCCCGGCTGGGTCACTGTCTGTGTGGAGTCTGCACGTCCTCCCCGTGTGTGCGTGGGTTTCCTCCGGGTGCTCCGGTTTCCTCCCACAGTCCAAAGATGTGCGGGTTAGGTGGATTGGCCATGCTAAATTGCCCGTAGTGTAACGTTAATGGGGGGATTGTTGGGTATACGGGTTACGTGGGTTTAAGTAGGGTGATCATTGCTCGGCACAACATCGAGGGCCGAAGGGCCTGTTCTGTGCTGTACTGTTCTATGTTCTAGTGGAGGGTTTGGGGGCCCCAATTGAGTTGGAGGCACTGGGAAGCATGCAGACAGGGAAAGCGCCGGGGCCTGATGGGCTCCCGGTGGAATTTTATAAGAAATTTTCAGATTTGCTGGGCCCCCTGCTGGTGAGGACCCTGAATGAGGCCAGGGAGGGGGCTCTGCCCCCAATGATGTCCAGTGCAATTATCTCTTTGCTCCTGAAGTGGGACAAGGACCCCCTTCAGTGTGGGCCTTATAGGCTGATCTCGCTCCTTAACGTAGATGTCAAGTTGTTGGCAAAGGTGCTGTCCAGGAGGGTGGAGGATGTGGTCCCGACGGTGATTCATGAGGACCAAACGGGGTTTGTAAAGGGGAGACAATTGAATGCCAACGTGCGGAGGCTCCTGAATGTTATGATGATGGCGCCGGTGGTTGGGGAGTCAGAAATAGTGGCGTCCATGGATGCGGAGAAAGCTTTTGGTACGGTGGAGTGGAGTTACCTGTGGGAGGTGTTACGGAGGTTTGGGTTTGGTGAAGGATTCATTAGCTGGGTGAGGTTGCTGTGCAGCTCCCCGGTGGCGAGTGTGGTGACGAATGGGAGGAGGTCAGAGGACTTTCGGCTTTCCAGAGGGACGAGGCAGAGGTGCCCCATGTCTCCCCTGCTCTTCGCGTTAGCAATTGAGCCCCTGGCCATGGCGCTGAGGGACTCGAAGGGTTGGAGGGGGATTGTGCCGGGGGGGGGGGGGGGGGGGGGGAGAGGAGCACCGGTTGTCGCTGTATGCAGATGATCTGCTGCTGTATGTTGCATACCTGGCTCAGGGGATGCCAGAGGTGCTGAGGATACTTGAGGAGTTTGGGGACTTTTCGGGATATAAGCTAAATGTGGGGAAAAGCGAGCTGTTTGTCCTGCACCCGGGGGGGTCAGGAGAGTGAGATAGGGGAACTCACGTTGAGGAGGGCTGAGGGGAGCTTTAGGTATCTTGGGGTCCACATGGCTAGGACCTGGGGGGGCTATGCATAGGCTTAACTTTTCGCGGCTGGTGGGGCAGATGGAGGAGGAGTTCAGGAGGTGCGATGCGCTGCCGCTCTCGTTGGCAGGCAGGGTTCAGTCGGTTAAAATGATGGTGCTCCCGAGGTTTTTGTTTCTTTTCCAGTGCCTCCCCGTGTTGGTCCCGAAGCCTTTTTTCAGAAGGGTGAATAAGTCGATTCTGGGGTTTGTGTGGGCGAGGAAGGCCCCGAGAGTAAGGAGGGTATTTTTGGAGCGAAGAAGGGAGGTAGGGGGCCTGGCGCTGCCCAACCTGTGTGGATATTATTGGGCGGCGAACGTAGCGATGATTCGCAGGTGGGTGACGGAAGGGGAGGGTGACGCATGGAAGAGACTGGAGGTAGCGTCCTGTGCGGGTACGAGTCTGGAGGCCTTGGTGACGGCCCCACTTCCACTCCGCCCGGCAAAGTACTCCACGAGTTCGGTGGTGGTTGCGTGTCTCAAAATCTGGGGACAGCGGAGGCGGCATAGGGGGGAAGTGAAGGCCTCAGTTTGGGCCCCGATACGGGGCAATCACCGTTTTGCTCCAGGGAGAACGGGTGGGGGATTTGGGAGTTGGCACAGGGCAGGCATCAGACAGTTTGGGGACCTCTTCTTGGATGGGAAGTTTGCGACTCTGGAGGAGCTGGTGGGGAAGTGGAACCTTCCCACGGGAACGCTTTTAGGTATATGCAGGTCAGGGACTTTGTTAAGAGGCAGGTGGAGGAGTTTCCGTGGCTGCCGCCAAGGGGGGTGCAGGACAGGGTGCTTTCGGGGACATGGGTCGGGGAAGGGAAGATCTCGGCTATTTACCAACTGATGCAGGAGGAGGAGGAGGAGGCCTCAGTAGATGAGCTCAAAGCGAAATGGGGGGAAGAGATTGAGGATGGGACGTAGTCGGACGCCCTGGAGGGGGTGAATTCTTCCTCCTCTTGCGCACGGCTCAGCCTAATTCAGCTGAAGGTGCTGCACAGGACTCACATGACGGGGGCAAGGATGATCCGGTTTTTCGGAGGTGAAATCAGGTGTGGGAGGTGTTCGGGTGGCCCGGCAAACCACACCCATATGTTTTGGGCATGTCCGGTTCTGGAGGGGTTTTGGAAGGGGGTGGCGGGGATTTTGTCGGAAGTGGTTGGGTCTAGGGTCAGGCCGGGCTGGGGGCTCACGATCTTTGGGGTAGCTTCGGAGCCGGGAGTGCAGGAGGCGAGAGAGGCTGGCATTCTGGCCTTTGCGTCTCTAGTAGCCCAGCGCAGGATTCTGTTACAGTGGAGGGATACGGGGCCCCCGAGTTCGGAGACCTGGGTCAACGACATGGCTGGGTTCATCAAGTTGGATAGGATGAAGTTTGCCCTGAGGGGGTCGGTACAGGGGTTCTTTCGGCGGTGGCAGCCCTTTCTCGACTTCCTGGCGAAGGGTTAGAGAGTGGTCGGTCTCTGCAGCAACCGGGGGGGGGGGGGGGGGGGGGGGGGGTTGAGGCGTTGGGTTTATGTTATTTTCTTCTTTGTTGTATTGCTATTTGTTATTATTTATTTTGGGGGGGGGGGGAGAAGAGTTCTTTTCTTGTTTTGTTGTGGAAACAGGCCTTGTTTGTTTTAAATTGGGGGGAGAAAATTTGTTATTGTTATTAAAAAACTTGAATAAAATTATTTTTTAAAAGAAACTATACTTATCGACGAAAACAACCTGTACTTAACTTCGGGCACCCGGCTTCGGTCAGAAAACAGTGGCCGCTGTTCGCTTCTGGATCTATCGGGTTTGAAGGAATAACTGCTGCTCAACTAGTCTCATCCGTCTGGTAGCGAGCGTTGAACTTGGACTTGCTTCTGGCGTTGCTGCACTTGGCGATGGCCGTAGCCGGGGTACCAAAACCAAGAGAGAAAACATTTGGCGAATGCTTCTTCTTATACTTGGGGGGGGGGGGGAGGTCACGGGTCACGCTCTTTTGGGCGGTCCTTCGATTTGGACCTTACTAATTGGGTGATCCCTGATCACTCTGTTCGATTCCTTAGCCAATAAGTGGGCGGGGCGTGTCCCAAGCGGTCATTGACTCCGTTGATTGTGTTTCCCTTGAACAGGGAGTGGCGCCGAAATGTCTTTGACTACCGGTTGCTCGTGTACCAGTCTTGTTGAAGATGGGCCATCAAATGCTAATTGGCCCCATTAAAATGCTAATTGGACGGAGTTTCGATACCATCTGGACTTCTTGTTGACATATGCATTTCAGGCTCTGAGCCTGCCTGATTCTTGGCTTGTCCATTTTACCCGCTAGACTTTGCGTGTTTCTCTGCACCTAGTTGGAAGTGGCCATCCCAGATGACTACAAATGGAACATGGGACACTGGCGCTGTGAAGCCACAGTGCTAACCACTATGCCACCGTGCTGCCCTTCTGTAGTTTACACAAATGTGTAATATTTCCTGCATCTTCCTGTATTGTGGAGCGTTAAACAGACTTCTGCAATATGTTGGCCACTACGAATGCAAATAATTGCCGGGTGTAATTTTCCTCCTTAACAGCAGCACTTCAAAAATCACAGGCAAGTGCCGAGAGATTGCCAATTTTTTGTTATGGCTTGATTGACAAAACCCAAAATGAGCACTCAGAATTTTATGTTTTTTGGATAGTAACTATGCTGCCCAAGTTTTCTTCATACTTACATAATCACTGTTTAAGAGCCTCTAGCTCAGGGGTGGGCAAACTACGGCCCGCGGGCCGCATGCGGCCCGCCAAAGGTCTTTATGCGGCCCACCAAGTCATTTTCTTTTTTAAATTTTTAATTATTTTTCTTAAGGTTAATGGGGGGGGGGGGCTGTTGGGTTACTTACTGGTATAGGGTGGATACGTGGGTTTGAGTAGGGTGATCATTGCTCGGCACAAGTCGAGGGCCGAAGGGCCTGTTCTGTGCTGTACTGTTCTATGTTCTATATGAGGCGCCCAGAATCATAACCGGGTGAAGTAATTATTTACTTAATATACTATGCGGCCCTTTAAAATTGTGAATTTCTGAATGTGGCCCTTGCACGGAAAAGTTTGCCCACCCCTGCTCTAGCTGCATGGACACCAGGATATGTTCTTTCAACGGTTATCCTTTTTTAAAACACGATTGTTTGGGAATATGCAGAATTTGACCAGAAAAAATAAGTTGTAAATCCATCTGCATTCATGAGGATGGCTGCAGATTCTGTGCCAATTATATGTGGCTCACGTGTTTGGACTCCAGTCTCTGTGGCAGAAGGCTGTGGCTACATGTCCCATTCCAGAGACAAGAATCTAGGGTGGCATTCCAGTACAATTTATTGAACGAGTGCTACACTGTCAGCCCTGATGGGTGAGATGTCAAACAGATGCTCCGGCTGCCTTTTAAGGTGAATGTCAAAGATCCCATGTCGATATTTCAAAGAGGAGTAGACGGTATCCCTGGTGTCTTGGCCAATATTTTTTATCTCAATCAACATAGCCAGAATGATTGCTTGGCCATCATCACATTGCTTTCCGGGGGAGTTTGCTGTGTCCAAACTGGCCACTATGTTTTCTACATTACAACAATGATTCCACTTCAAAAGTACTGCAAAGTTATTTGTTACCTCGTTTGTGAAGGACATTATATCAATGTAAGTTTTGTTTAAGCCTGTCAATACTGGATATAGTCATATTGGACTCAATGTTAATTCCACAGGTGCATGGTTTTGGACCACTGTGACCTGAAACCGTCTGTGATTATGCAACGGTACTGATTTAACATGGCAATACGCTCCCTTGGCGAGTCGGTTACAGACGATTTAACTTGTTTGTGGCACTTGGCTGAGCACTACGGGTTTGGGCCGTCCCTCTCCAAAACATTACGGGACAGACTCGTGCGGTAACAATAATGCGACCATTCAGTGGAAGCTGTTAGCAGAATCTATTCCGGATTTAAAGTGTGCCATTGAACTTTTCCTCTCTTGCGAACTTGCGGAGAAGAGTGTACAGGAACTACAAAGGTCCGTTGATTATGGTGTACATAACTTCATATAATACTGTGTGTATAGCCACCAGTGTGGTTAAGTGTACTGTTGTGTATTTTAGTCCTTGTGTCTTTTTTTAAGTTAATAAATATTACTTATAATTGATCACAAAACTACTGGACTATTCCTCCCTGGTTTGCGTATCTTTTCTCACATTACAATAAATTGAAAATATACACCTCTAAGAAGCAGGGCTCCAAGTTACCCTTCTGGGTTTGGGGATAGCCACGTAGTTTACATCAGCGGGGTTCTTAACAAGAAACAGTCAAACATTTTTGAAAAAGTGCTCGGAGACTAACCTCAATGTGTGCTGAAGATGCAATTATGGGTTTACAGTGAAACATCAGGGAATACGGAAGACAGCTGGGACATAGCAGAAGCTGAGAGATCCAAGTCTGCAAAGCAAAACAACCACGGAGTGCAAAATCAATCCCTGCACAATTGCATCTGAACAGGCAAACAAGTAAACATTCATCACTACCTGCAGCCATGAAGGTGGAACAAAATTGAGCCCACTCACCTCTCTGAACAGAAAATAACCTACTCTTCCAATAAATATATTATGCCCTAGTCCAAGATGCACTCATGGTACCCAGTCAATTCTCTAACCCTTGAAAGCATGCCAAATAGCTGTGTCTCATGTATGAGATGATCTCAGAATGACACCTGAGCAGTTACAGTAAAACTAATGCCAGTTAATAACTGGAATAACAACTCCCATCTGTGCACCCACCCCTCCCCCACCCCACCTCCTTTGTGAGCAGGAATATATGCAAGTCTCCACGCTGCCAAGAACCTGCTTATCCTCCCTGTACTGAAAGTACCAGATTACCCTCTGCCAAACTCATTGCATTTCCTCCCACAACAAGTCCCAGGATGGAGTAACAAATTCACAGTTAATCTGTTGCCCCGTCAACCCCCACCTTGAAATAACCCCCACCAGAAAACCGCCCCAGCCCTCTCTGCAGCTAAACAGGAATGTCAAGTGACCGAGAAAGCCATGCTCCTCAACTGAATGTATTTCCCTCTTGCTACCCCACTCAGCATCATTTAGTTGACTGGGGCCATCCAATTGTCTTCCAATAACTATCGTCCTGCTTCCAGTTTCTCATCCTCTTTCCTGTCCTCGTCCTTTGTGTCCCTCCATTTTTCTCCCACCCTATTCATTCTCTCCACTCCCTCTACCCTCACTGTTTTCACTCTTCCCAACTCCTTTTTCTGAACAGCTTGTCAACCTGGACAAAGCCTTCACCCATGCCCACATACATATCCATGGGAGTGTTTTCCAGACCAGTTGACTCCCTCCAGTCCTTTGATTTGGTAACTGACAACCAAGCTATCTAGCTGAGTACGTTTTTTCCAAGCCTTAGTTAGCATCTCTTTTCTCTCCAATTGCCCCATGCTCCCCATACCCAATCCTCATCTTACCTAATTTCCTGACCCCACACTCCCCTTCTCCAGTTTGACACTCCCACTCTTCTTGTCTTGCTTCGCTTTGCATCATCCACATCCCTAATGTAAAGCAGGTTATATTTCTTTTTTTTTCTTCATTTTTAAAATAAACTTAGAGTACCCAATTATTTTTCTCCCAATTAAGCGGCAATTTAGCGTGGCCAATCCACCTAACCAACGCATCTTTGGGTTGTGGGGGTGAAACCCACACAGACACGGGGAGAATGTGCAAACTCCACACGGACAGTGACCCAGGGCCGGGAACACGGGAGAATGTGCAAACTCCACATGGACAGTGATCCAGGGCCGGGAACACGGGAGAATGTGCAAACTCCACACGGACAGTGACCCTGGGTCGGGATTCAAACCCGGGTCCTCAGCGCCGCAGTCCCAGTGCTAATCACTGCGCCACGTTCCACCCCTTTTTTTGAGGGCAGCATGGTGGCGTAAGTGGTTTGCACTGCGGCCTTACGGCGCCGAGGTCCCAGGGTGGATTCCGGCTCTGGGTCACTATCCGTGTGGAGTTTGCACATTCTCCCCGTGTTTGCATGGGTTTTGTCCTCACAACCCAAAGATGTGCAGGTTGGGTAGATTGGCCACGCTAAATTACCCCTTAAATGGAAAAATGAATTGGCCACTCTATTATTTATATATATATATATATATATATATAAAAAATTTTTAAAAACATTTTATTACGGCATTTAGATAACAACAAATATAAATGTAAACATATCTGAGTTAATAACCCCCGCCCCAAAACCAACAACCACCATACCAAACCAACATGGCTTATACGCACCATTCCCCAGTCCCACCACCTCCTCTCGCTGATCCCGCCTAAACTAAACTAACTCACCCCCCCCTCCCCAATTGTATCTGCTAACAGTTTAGTTTTCGCCGAAGAAGTTGATAAATGGCTGCCACCTCCGGATGAACTCTAACATTACTCCTCTTAGGGCAAACTTCATTTTCTCAAGCCTGAGAAACCCAGCCATGTTGCTAACCCATACCCCTGATTTTTGGGCCTCCGAGTCCCAACACCCTAATAGGATCTGTCTCCGGGCTACCAAGGAGGCAAAGGCCAAAACGTCAGTCTCTCTTCCCCCTGGATTCTCGGGTCTTCCGACACTCCAAAAATGGCCACTTCTGGACTCGGCACCACCCTCGTTTTTAGTACCGTGGACATGACATCCGCAAATCCCTGCCAAAATCTCCTAAGCATCAGACAATCCCAAAACATGTGGACATGATTTGTGGGCTCTCCCGCACATTACCCACTCCTGTCCTCCACCCCTTCAAAAAAACCTGCTCATCCGGGCCACCAACATGTGTGCCTGGTGAACCACCTTGAATTGTATCAGGCTGAACCTGGCACATGATGAGGCTGTGTTAACTCTATTCAGAGCATCCTTCCAAAGACCTGCCTCTAGCTCCTTACCTAGCTCTTAGAACATAGAACAGTACAGCACAGAACAGGCCCTTCGGCCCTCAATGTTGTGCCGAGCCATGATCACCCTACTCAAACCCACGTATCCACCCTATACCCGTAACCCAACAACCCCCCCCTTAACCTTACTTTTATTAGGACACTACGGGCAATTTAGCATGGCCAATCCACCTAACCCGCACATCTTTGGACTGGGAGGAAACCGGAGCACCCGGAGGAAACCCACGCACACGGGGAGGACGTGCAGACTCCACACAGACAGTGTCCCAGCCGGGAATCGAACCTGGGACCTTGGAGCTGTGAAGCATTTATGCTAACCACCATGCTACCCTGCTTCCCACTTGTGCTTTACCTCCCCTATCTCGGTTCCCTCCCACTCCATGAGCTCTTTATACATTTCTGAGACCTTCCCGTCCCCCACTCCCATTTTTGAAACAACCTTATCTTGCATTCCCTGTGGCGGTAGAAGCGGAAAGGTCGAAACCTGCCTTCGTACAAAGTGTCTCACCTGCAGATAGTGAAACCCATTCCCACCCGGCAATTCAAATCCTCCAAACAAGGAAAGCTCCCATCGATAAACAGATCCCCATAGCCTCTCGATTCCTGCTCTTTGACACCTCTGAAACCCCCCATCCAACCTCCCCAGCACAAACCGGAGGTTGCCCCAAATTGGAGCCAGCACCGATGCTCCCTGCACACCCATATGCTTCCTCCACTGTCCCCACACCCTCAGAGCTGCCACCACCACCAGGCTTGTGTAGTACCGGGCTGGCGAGAATGGCAGAGATGCCGTTACCAGGGCTCCTAAGCTTGTGTCCCTACATGATGCCGCCTCACCCTCTCCCACACCGACCCCTCCCCCACTACCCACTTCCTGTTTAACGGGTTATATTTCAGGGAATAATTATAACACCTGGTAAAATTATCATTATACCTCCGGTTGTTGTCTTTCAGTCTCATCATCTTGCTATTACAGAGGTTCGCCAGACCACCGTATATTTTTGTGTCAGCTTTGTGGTTTATTCCCAAGTCATATCCATTCTATTTTACATTGTTGTAACATTTCTCTCCCTGGTTACTGAATTATTAATTTTGTTTACAGTGGCATTTGGGACCAGTTTAATGTGAGGCATGAATAATTTACAGGGGTTCATCCTGACCTAATCAAACTGAACTAAATTCAATACCACTGCCTGCTCAGCATATATAAAAGTAAATAAACATTTCTCCACTGTCAGCTTTTTATGCTACAATTCAGTGATGCTGGCCCAAGTGCCCAATTTCTAACTAAATATTTACCAAGACCAACATAAATACAGTGACAACAGGTTAAAAACATCAATGGACCGAAAGATAATTCCATTATGAGAGATTATCCAAACTAGGATTGCATTCTCTGAAATGTAGAACAATTTTGCCACATCAGAGGTTACTACACAAAATACAATAATAATAATCTTTATTGTCACAAGTAGGTTTACATTAACACTGTAATGAAGTTACTGTGGAAAGCCCCGAGTCGCCACACTCCGGCGTCTGTTCGGGTACACAGCGGGAGTATGCAGAATGTCCAAATTACCTAACAGCACGTCTTTTGGGACTTGAAGGAAATAGGAGGAAGCCCACGCAGACAGGGGGATAATGTGCAGACTCCACACAGACAGTGATCCAAGCCAGAAATCGAACCTTGAAGCTCTGAAGCAGTTACTAAATTGCTACCAATACAAGCTCATGGTGCAAGGGGTAACATTGGTTAGCTAACAGAAAGCAGAGAGGAGCGATAAATGGGTTGTTCATTGGTTGACAAACTGTAACTAGTGGAGTGGCACAGGGATCAATGCTTGGGCCTCAAGTATACAATATATATCAACGCCTTGGATGAAGGGGCAGCACAATGGCACAGTGGCAGACACTGCTGTCTCACGGCGGCGAGGTCCCAGGTTCGATCCCGGCTCTGGGTCACTGTCCGTATGGAATTTGCGCATTCTTCCCATGTTTGCGTGGGTTTCACCCCCACAATCCAAAAGATGTGCAAGGTAGGTGGATTGAACATGCTAAATTACCCCTTAATTGGAAAAAATGAATTGGGTACTCTAAATTTAGTTTTAAAAAATGACTTGGATGAAGGAAGTAAATGTATGGTAGCTAAATTTGCTGATGGCACAAAGATAGGTAGAAAGGTAAGGTATCAAGAGGGCATAAAGAATCTACAAAGAGATTTACATAGGTTGTTTGGGTGGAGTATATTGTCGGTAGGGAAGTGTTGCTGCAGCTGTACAGTGCCTTAGTGAGACTACATCTGGAGTACTGTACAGTTTTAGTCTCAGGTAAGAAAGGATATAATTGGTCTGCACTGTGACACAGCGATTAGCACTGCTGCCTCACGGTGCCGAGGACCCTGGTTCAACCCCGGCCTCCGGTCACTGTCTGTGTGGAGTTTGTACATTCTCCCCGTGACTGCGTGGGTCTTACCCCCACAACCCAAAGATTTTTTTTTTTTTTTTTTATAAATTTAGAGTACCCAATTATTTTTCCAATTAAGGGGCAATTTAGCGTGGCCAATCCACCTACTCTGCACATTTTTTGGGTTGTGGGGGCGAAACCCACGCAGACACGGGGAGAATGTGCAAACTCCACACGGACAGTGACCCAGAGCCGGGATCGAACCTGGGACCTCAGCGCCGTGAGGCAGCTGTGCTAACCACTAGGCCACCGTGCTGCCCTCACAACCCAAAGATGAGCAGGTAGGTGGATTGGCCAGGCTAAATTGCCCCTTCATTGGAAAAAGAAATTGGGCACTTTAAATTTATTTTTTAGAAATAAAGGATACAATTGCATTTGAAGCAGTTCAGAGAAGGCTCCTGGGATGAAGGAGTTATCTTCTGAGGAAAGGTTGAGCAGTTTGGTCCTATACCCATTGGGAGTTCAGCAGACGTGATCTTCTTGAAACATATAACATCCTGAGGGGACTTTATAGGGGGGATACTGAGAGGATGTTTCCTCTTGTGAAGAAGTCTAGAACTAAACGACGTTCAAAAATTAGGGGTCTCCCATGTAAGACTGAGGAAAGGATATTTTTACTGGTTGGGGACAGTGGATATATAAAAATTAGCTCCAGATCTTTCAGGGGTGAAATTAGGAAACATTTCCAAACATAAAATGGTGATAGAAGTTTGGAACTCTCTTCTGCAAACTACAATTGATGCCAGATCAATTGTTAAATTGAAAACAGATTGATAAGAGTATTTTAACAAAAGGCATGAAGGGATATGGGGCAAAGATGGATATCTGGAGGTAGGTTGCAGATCATACACAATCTCGTTGAATGCTGGAACAGGCTCGAAAGATTAAATGACCCATGCAAATTCCAATGTTGCTATATTCCCATCTGAATAACAAGACAGCTATAAAGAGGGAGAAAGTCTCAGACATCATGCTCCAAAAAGAGGTGAGCAATAACAGAGATTGTTCAAGGAAAACAGAGACATTTGCAAATCTACAAATCATCCCTGAAACAACAACTAGATTTAAACCACTTTCTCATCCAACATGATATTGCATGTTCCATAAATGACCCTCTTTTCTAACATTCTAAGCATCAGCTTGTTGAAGGTTTTGGTGAATCCAGTAATGCAACATCAACTAAATTGCTGATGTCCCAGTGGACTAACGCGTCGCTGTTATCACGGTACATCTGAATGGGGCCTGGTCAAAAATAAATTTCCACAAGGACCATTGCAGGATCATCATTTTCAGCAGTGATTTGGATAAAGGAGTTATTGGGACCTATTATAAAATTTTACAAAGGGTCATCCAGGCGTGAAATGTTAGGTTCTTTCTCTCTCCGCAGATGCTGTCAGACCTGCTGAAATTGTCCAGTATTTTCTGTTTTTGTTTCAGATTCCAGTATCCGCATTAATTTGCTTTAATCTTCGTGTAAAATTTCAGATCTTTGTCAAAAGGATTGCACTGTCATCTGAAGTGAAGAAGTATCTGTTTAACCCATTGTCCATATTTTTTCATTATATTTAACTTGCACTGAGAAATCCATCATGTGGTGTTAGGATACCGAACCAAACCTCGTTGTTAGATTACCAGACGAGTAGGGTGGAGGGAGGTTGGTGGAGAGTTGGGGTTGGGGAGTTGTTTGTGTAAGCCATGTTGGCTAGGTTTGTTGTTTGTTTGGTGTGTGGTTGCTTATTTTGTTGGAGCTTTTAGTAGAAATGCCTTAATAAAATATTTTTCAAAAATAAAATACCAGACGAGAACCCCCAAACAATATTTCAATTTGTAAAACCGCGAGGAAAGGATACTTCACCCCAGGAGTGATGACTCTGACCAATAGATATCTTTTATGTTAAAACAAACTTTAACTTAAACACAGAAATAACCACGTTACGATCAAAGAAATAGGGCTGGATTCTTCGCACCCTGATGCCAAAATCGTGGCCGGTGCCGGGGTGGAGGTTCCAGTTTGATGCAGAAATTGGGACCGGGGCCAGTTCGCCGATTCCTGGGCACCGAAAAGCAGCGTCACCGGGGAATACGCCATGCCGCCTGGGGCCAGTGGTGAGGCCCGCTCCAACATCCTCCGCCCCCGACCGGAAGTGGGAGGAAGGTCTGGGGAGGGAGTTTTAAAAAAAAAAAAAATTTAGAGTACCCAATTCATTTTTTCCAATTAAGGGGCAATTTAGTGTGGCCAGTCCACACTGCATATCCAGCCTGCATATCTTTGGGTTGTGGGGGAGAAACCCACGCAAACATGCGGACAATGTGCAAACTTCACACGGACGGTGAGCCAGAGCCGGGATCGAATCTGGAACCTCGGCGCCGTGAGGCAACAGGGCTAACCCACTGTGCCACCGTGCTGCCCAGTCTGCGAGGGAGTTGGAGGTTGAGCAGTGAGAGGAGACTCTGAGGAGGGTGAATGCATCCTCTTCGTGTGCATTATTCAATTCAAGGTAGACCAGAGGGCACATATGACAGTGGCCAGAATGAGCAGGTTTTTTGAGGGGATGGAGGATGGGTGTGGGCCGGGGCTCCGCGAACCATGTCCACTTGTTTGGGCCTATCTGAAACGGGAGAAATTCTGGAAGAGGTTCGCTGATAATTAAAAAAAAAAAATTATTCGCCTTTTTCACATTTTCTCCCAAATTTACACACACCAACAATAAACAACAATCAGTAACAAATATGTCAATCTCCATATCAATAACAACGATCCCATCTTCCCACCAAACCCCAAACATTAGCCCGCATGTTCACACAAACAAATGACAAAAAGGAATCCGAAATCACCCATAGTCACCATCAACACACACAGACCCCTCCCCACAACCCTCCCATCCACTCGCCCCAACTAATGTTCGATGTTATCCAGTTCTTGAAAGTGTATAATGAATAATGCCCATGAATTGTAGAACCCTTCCATCCTTCCCCTCCATACAAACTTAACCTTCTCAAGAGTCAAGAATTCCAACAGGTCCCCCCACCATGCCAGGGCACAGGGGTTGCTCTCCAACCCATCAGGATCCGCCTTTGGGCGATCAATGAGGCGAAGGCTACAACATCTCCCTCCGTACCCGTTTCAAACCCAGGCTGGTCCGACACCCTGAATATAGCCTCCCGGTGACCGGGTCCAGTTTCACGTGCACCACTTTAGAATTTACCCTAAAAACCTCCTTCCAGTAATCCTCTAGCTTTGGACAGGACCAAAACATATGAATGTGATTAGCACCCCCCCCCCCCCCCCACCCCCACCCCCGCACGTTCACACACATCTTCTACTCCTTCAAAGAATCGGCTCATCCTCGCCCTTGTGAGGTGTGCTCTGTATACCACCTTCTGCTGTATCAGCCCCAACCTCGGCACGAGGTGGAGGCATTCACTCTCCGGAGCACCTCACACCAGAACCCCTCCTCCATATCCTCTCCCAACTCTTCCTCCCACTTTGATTTGATCCCTTCCAGTGGTGCCTTCTCCTCTTCCAAAATAACTCCCTAAACGCCGACACTACCCCCTTCTCCAGTCCCCCTGTCGTCAGCACCTCCTCCAGCAATGTGGAGGCCGGTTCCACCGGGAAGCTCTGTATCTTCTTTCTGGCAAAATCTCGAACCAGCATTCATCTAAACATTTGGTTTGCTGAGGTTATGTCTGAGATGTTGGGGGTGAAGGTTGTCCAGAAGTGGCGATTTTTGGCGTGTCAGAAGACCCAGGGGGTGATAGAGGCTAACATTTTGGCCTTTGCCTCCCTGGTAGTCCAGAGACGGATCCTGTTGGAATGGAGAGACTTGGAGCCGCTGAAACCAAAGGTGTGAATGAGTGACCTCACGGAATTCCTTAGGTTGGAAAAAAATCAAATCCGTCTTGAGAGGGACTGGAGGAATTTACACAGAGATGGAAACCGTTTCTTCAAGGATAGTTAAGATGTTGGCAGCAGGGGGGGGGGATTCTCGGGTTAAAAAAAGGAGGCAGGGTGGGTGGAGGGTAATGGCAGGGAGGGTAGGGCAATGGAATGCTGGCTATTTGTTTGCTATGTGAATTCATGTTCCATTTTTGGTTGTGGTTGTGTTTGATGTATATATATTTAAGTGCCTTAATAAAATCATTTGACAACAAATATGAATATAATAAATTTCTACATTCATCACACTGGTCAATGTAGCCTTTTTGTTTTCTGACTTCTAATGCAAGTTAAAGCAGCTTTGCCATTGTCACAACAACGGTTAAATAATCTTTTCTCTAGTGCCTTTTTTTAAAGCAAACCTAATATGACCTTCAGTTATACTTAACTGTCCTTAATTCTTAATTCTTGTCCTTAATTACTTTACACTTATGGAACACATTTTTAGGTTTGTTTTTAACAAATCACCCGATTTAGACTCCTTTCTAATATGAAACATTTGAATTCATTTCCATTAGCATGGATCTAAATAAGCTATTTTTATTTATTTTTGTTTACGAGCATGTCCCAGTGTGCCCTCCCCCAAATCTCATTCATGGAAATCTGATGCTAATGTTAAATTATTAACAACATTAATTTGATTAACGGAGTCAAATCTAATTAAGTAATGGTTGGTTGCTTTTACGTGGAACTCAGATATCATGTCAGGGTCCATGCTGAGGGCTCATTCAAAAAGTTATACTCCCCTGAGTATTTTTCGGAACATAAAGGACCATCCGGTTTTACAACTTCAGTTTTAAAATGATTGAGGTTGGGGTACAGAGGTAAAATCTAAAACAGGTTGCAACCCGCGCCGTACACTGGGCCTGGCCACAGATGGCAGAGGCAGTGAGCTCCTTGGGGCCCACCGCAAGGACTGGACAGCAGTGCCGGAAAAAGCTGCACAAGCTCCTCAGGGTAAGAAGGCAGCACTTTGTCCCTAACACCAACCCCCATCCCAAACAGCCCTACCCCGCTACCCAGAGGGCAACCAAACTCCACCCACCGGCAGTGTGCTTGCTCCCCACACTGCCAGCACCCATACTGGTGCCATGTCTGGGTGCCCTGGTCACGACGTCCACCAACTTCCCACCCCCTGTGCTGCCTGCGTCTGAGTGTTTCACACTGCATTGTCGACCGTTCCCCCTCCAACCAGAGAGAAGGAGGACCACAATGTCATGAGAGAGAGAAGGCAGGAGGGGGACTGGTGGACCTGCTAACCTTCACTGTAGTGGACTAGTCGGCACTGGACCTGGTCGGTGGGCCCGGAAAGAGGGCAGTCGCTGAGGCAGAGGTCGACCTCGCTGCATTGCGGTTTCTCTTGGCATCTGTGGCACGACCCACACACCATCCCCTCACCATGCCCACCACCACACAAACCCCTCACCACCCCAACCCGCAATCCAATCATGCATCGTGTCTGATCACCTGGTGACGACGTGCGGACTCTTCTGGTGTCCCCCGCACCCGATCCCAAACCCTAAGCAGATAACAGTGACGAGGAGCTGACGGATAGCAAGGAGACCCCCCAAACGGCAACCCCGGAGCAATAGCCCGGGGATAACACTGACCTCTTGTCACCAACACCCTCCACCATCCCAGTGACACTCACCTCAGTTGGGCATGTTAGTGAAGAGGTTCCTGGGGCACTATCTGATGTTCACTACACACATGCTGCGGTACATCAGGTGGAGGTTGGAACCCCCGAGGGGGCGAAAGGTCGGAAGGCGGCCTGGTGCCAGGGACCAGCTGCTGTCCAGATGGGTCTCGGGCTTCTGGAAAGGGCAGTCCCATCGATTGTTGAGATGCAGTCACAGAACCAGGGCCTACATGAGGGGCTGCCAGCAACCATTCAGCGTCTGCAGGTGCAGCTGGAGGAGTCCAACTGCCTTCAGGAGCAGGAGTCTGTTCCAGCCATGCGTGCCACCCAGGCCAACACCGAATGGGTGGCATCCTTGGTGGTGGACTTGTGGCGAAGGTATCGGCTATGGTTCAGGATGTCCAAGACCTGGGGCACTCTGTATGGCTGTGGCCGAGGCCCAGGACAGGGCTACCATGTCACAGGCAGCCATGTACCAGAGCCACCTAGATACTGCAGCGGCGCTCCAGAGTTTGACCCAGTCACAACGGATTATGGCTGAGGTCGTCGTCGGCATTGCCCAGGCACTGGACCAGTCCTTGAGGGAGATGGTACAGTTCCTGAGGGAGGTGGCCCAGCCCCTGCGCTCCATGGCCGCGAGCATTGAGACCCATGTGTCAAGATGAGAGCAGGTCTCCTGGGACTCTTTCGCCCCTCCCCTCCCCTCCCCTGTCCCCAAGTGCATCCGATGGGCAGCAGGCATAACAAAGTGCCACTTGGGACACACGAGCGACAGCCGTGCCCACCCAGGCCCGGTTGTTCCAGAGTACAGCCATCAAAGGGGACCAAGGTCACTGGGCGGGATTCACAGCAGGTGCCTCCAGCCCTGATGTACTTCCTGGGGACCCACCGAGATGTAGCATTAGGGCCCATTAGGCCAGAAAGGTAGACACCAGTTAAAATGGCACAGGTACAGCACATAGGATAGCGATAAGGGCTAGGCCACATTATAGTGACGTTCACATGTTCTTTGTAAAATAAACACCTGTGCACAAAAATCCAACCTGCCTCGGTGCTCTGCCAGCAAGGTGTGAGGGACGGGATGGGCTGGGCTGTGCTGGCTGCAGAGGGTGCACTGGGGTGGTGGTTGATAAATAGTCGGATGGTGGAGGGGGTCCTGGGCCGGGGCCCCAGGTCAGATCCCGCACATCGCCCCGGTACCGCGTCCCTCCGCCTTCCTCTTACACAGCAACCCCCTTCCCCCCCACACTCCCGCCCCCACCTCTGCCACCTCTGGTGAGACTGTGATGGAATGACTAGTCGCATGCATGTATCACCCAGGTGGACGGTAAAAAGTACTACCGTGTGTAGGAGTGAAATGTTGTCAAACAAAGTGGAGCACCAGAGCAGAGCGGGTCGTCATCATCCTCCAACATGTGGACCAGATCTGCTGTTACTGCCAACCCAGGGCCCAAACCCACAGGTAGGAATTACTGAGGGGGTTGCAAGGTAGTGGGTCGGGTGGTTGGCCAGGGGTGTATGGGATGTCCTTGCTGTTGGCCAGACCCCCTAGTCAGTGTACCTGGAGGCGATTAGAGTGTCCTGGTCCTGCCTGGGCCCTATGCCATGCCGATCCTGGCTCTCCTCCGCATCCTCCTCATCGGATGCGGCCTGCCGTTCATCCCTCTCCTCCAGCACGTCACGCCTCTGCTGCGCGATGATGTGGAGGAAGCAGCAGACCACCATAATGTGGATGATCATCTTAGCGCTATACTGGAGGGCCCCTCCAGAGCGGTCGAGGCACCCTTCAGGATGTTGATGCACCTCTCAATCATGCCCCTGGTCACTGCATGGACGGCTTTGTAGTGGGTCTCTATATTGGTCTGCAACCTCCGGATAGGCGTCATCTGCCACAACTGCAGCGGACAATCCCTGTCACCCAGGAGCCAACCCCACACCGGGGGGGAGGGGCACCTTGAAGGTGTGAGGAACTGTTGAATGTGCAAGCATGCAAACATGAAGGCGCTGTGCACACTACTGGGGTATCGGGTGCAGATGTGCATAATGTGGAACTCATAAGAACTAGGAGCAGGAGTAGGCCATCTGGCCCCTCGAGCCTGCTCCGCCATTCAATGAGATCATGGCTGATCTTTTGTGGACTCAGCTCCACTTTCCGGCCCGAACACCATAACCCTTAATCCCTTTATTCTTCAAAAAACTATCTATCTTTACCTTAAAAACATGTAACGAAGGAGCCTCAACTGCTTCACTGGGCAAGGAATTCCATAGATTCACAACCCTTTGGGTGAAGAAGTTCCTCCTAAACTCAGTCCTAAATCTACTTCCCCTTATTTTGAGGCTATGTCCCCTAGTTCTGCTTTCACCCGCCAGTGGAAACAACCTGCCCACATCTATCCTATCTATTCCCTTCATAATTTAAAATGTTTCTATAAGATCCCCCCTCATCCTTCTAAATTCCAATGAGTACAGTCCCAGTCTACTCAACCTCTCCTCGTAATCCAACCCCTTCAGCTCTGGGATTAACCTAGGTGAATCTCCTCTGCACACCCTCCAGTGCCAGTCTGTCCTTTCTCAAGTAAGGAGACCAAATCTGAACACAATACTCCAGGTGTGGCCTCACTAACGCCTTATAACCTCCCTAGTCTTAAACTCCATCCCTCTAGCAATGAAGGACAACATTCCATTTGCCTTCTTAATCACCTATTGCACCTGTAAACCAACCTTCTGTGACTCATGCACTAGCACACCCAGGTCTCTCTGAACAGCGGCATGCTTTAATATTTTATCGTTTAAATAATAATCCCGTTTGCTGTTATTCCTACCAAAATGGATAACCTCACATTTGTCATGGTCACACACTGGTGTATGTTCACCGAGTGGAAACTCTTTTGGTTTGTTAAGACTGGCCAGTCACGAGCCGGTGCTCGTAGGGCGACATGCATCCCGTCGAACACCTCCTGGACCTGGGGCATCCCGGCGATGGGAGTAAACCCCGCTTCCTGGGCATCCTGTTGGGCTGGGTCCACATTGAAGTTGATATTTTGTGGTGAGAGGGCAAATATGGTCTGTTACGGCGTGGATGCACCTGTGCACCGAGGCCTGTGAGATCTCAGACAGGTCCCCACTCGGTGCCTGCAGTACCCCATGGCGAAAACGTGAGGGCGACCGCCAACTTGACGGCCACTGGGAGCGGGTGTCCTCCCCCATACCCCTGCTTTTCCAGGTGTGCTATGATCTGGCAGATATGTCGCACTGTCACCCTGCTCAGCCAGACACTTCAAGGGCCTGCCAGGTCCGGAAGTTCCTTGAACAACAGGCGCTGCCGGTACACACAAAGTCTCATGTGGCGCCTCCTTCCCATCTCCCCCTTGGTCTGTTGGGTGGCCAGTTCTCATCCTCACCTGCTGCCTCCTGTTCCTCTGGGGCAGGGTCCTCCTCCAGGGCTGCAATGGCCACGATGAAGGCCACCATTCCTGGTTGGATTCTGTAGGGGGTGAAAGGCAGACATGTTGGCATGGTGTGTACCCCCGTGCCCAACCAGAACCACCAAGCTACAATGTGGCCTGTGCCCCCGCATGTACTCCGACTCCAACCCCCCCCCCCCCCCCCCCCCCCCCCCCGCCAACCCCACACCATGTCCCCACACACACCCCCGGCCATTCCCCCGGCACTCTGCCTTCTGCACCTCAACCCTGGCCCTGCCGGCAGCGGTACACCGCGGTGGCTGGTGCTCCCATACAGGTGATATGCGCTCCGGTTCCTGTCCGGCACCCTTCTGTAAGGGGGTTGCTTGGGTGGGCCGCGTGATGCCCTACAGGCTGGTGGCATTCGGTTGTGGGGGTGGGTTATTGGATTGGAGGTGGGGTGGAGGAAGGAGTTGGGGGTGTGGGTCGGGGTGGGGGCATAAGGCTGGTGTCACTCTGTGCAATCACAAGCCACGGTGGGCGGTCAGTGGGTTGCGCAGCAAGATGGCTGCCTTGTAGGTCACGGAAATGATGGTCCATGCCTAGACATCCCTGTCCCGGAGGGAGGGAGTCAGCTGACAACATAGCCCATCCCCTGATCACCCCCATTACCCTCCTCGCCCCGGAAAATATTGTGTCAGGCCGGTTAATGATATGCCTACAGCGTTTACTGTACGTGAGGAGTAGAATGCATTGATGCCGCTGTCGAGGCACCATCGGGCGCCCGGTGCCAGCCATGATTTTTGCCTCACGCGTGATTCTCTGCCCAATCGCTTCGCTGGACAGAGAATCCCGCTCTAAGTAGTTGCACTATTCTAATGCATGGTGTCTATAAGTGGCCTTGAGTATCATGTTATGTCATGGGGTGGCACAGTGGGTCGACATGGTGGCACAGTCGTTAGCACTGCTGCCTCACAGCACCAGAGACACGGGTTTGATTCCAGTCATGGGTGACTGTGTGGAGTTTGCCCATTCTCCCTGTCTCTGCATGAATTTCTCCGGGTGCTCTAGTTTCCTCTAACAATCCAAAGATGTCCAGGTTAGGTGGATTGGCTAAATTGTCCCTTAGTGCCCAAAGGCTAGGTAAGGTTATGGGGTTGGTTACAGGGATAGGGCGGGGGAGTGGTCCTGAGTGGGGTGCTCTTTCAGGGGCTGGGTGTAGGCTTGATGGGCCGAATGGCCTCCTTCTACATAGAATCTATGGATTCTAAGGTAAAGGTTAATTTGACAAGGATGCTAAGGGCGCAACATAGGAAAAGATTGTTCAGATTTAGAAGTTTGTGTTTGTTTTTATTTTCCACAAAGGCAGTTGTCCAAATTTTTCGCATTTTCCCTTGTTCCATTTGCACTCATATCCCTTTAATAATAATAATTGCTTATTTGCACTCATATCCCTTTAATAATAATAATTGCTTAGTGTCACGAGAAGGCTTCAATGAAGTTACTGTGAAAAGCCCCAAGTCGCCACATTCAGGCGCCTGCTCAGGGAGGCTGGTACGGGAATTGAACCCGCGCTGCTGGCATTGTTCTGCGTTACAAGTCAGCAATTTTGCCCATTGTGCTGAACCAGCCTGCTTATCAGACCTATTTGTAAATGTTGGTTGGCTCTCTGCTTCAATTACTAACTCCAGCAGTTATTTCCCCTCTGTGTAAAAAGAAATCTATGCAAAACCCTCTCTATTGTCTCTACATCCTGCTTATAATGTGGAGCCAAGAACGGCACACAGTACTCCAATTGTGATCGTACTAACATTTTATTTAGATTCACTACTACATCTCAGCTGTTAGATTCTATACTTGTCACTCGAAAAAGATCCCTTTAACTTGTGAATTTGAATGAACAAGTCAGTCTGTTCTTCCCCAGCAACCAGCTTTCCCCCATTCAAAATATACTTTTATAGGTTTAACCAAAGTATAGATTTACTCAAAATGTCTGCCGTTGAATTAGATTTGCTACAATTGTCATTGACCATTCTATCGATATCCTGTAACAGCTTCCTTTACTATGTCTCCTAATTTAGGATCATCTGCAAATGCATGCATCCATATAATCCACAGAGTTCCTGCACTACGGACGGCATGCTAGCGCAGTGATCAGCAGGGCTGCCTCATGGCGCTGAGGTCCCAGGTTTGATCCCAGCTCTGGGTCACTGTCCATGTGGAGTTTGCACATTCTCCCTGTGTCTGCGTGGGTTTCACCCCCACAACCCAAAGATGTGCAGCATAGGTGGATTGGCCATGCTAAATTGCCCTTTAATTGGAAACTCTTTTAAAAATTAAAAAAAAAAGAATTTGTACAGTACAGGAGACATTTCAGCCCATAGAGTCTGCACCGACCTTCTGAAAGAGAACCCCACCGAGGCCCACTCCCCCACCCTAACCTGCACATCCCTGGACATTAAAGGGCAATTTAGCATGATCAATCAACCTAATGCATACTTCTACGGCGCTGAGGGCCCGGGTTCGAATCCCGGCCCTGGGTCACTGTCCGTGTGGAGTTTGCACATTCTCCCCATGTCTGCGTGGGTTTCACCCCCACAATCCAAAGATGTGCAGGGTAGGTGGATTGGCCAGGTTAAATTACCCCTTAATTGGAAAAAAATAATTGGGTGCTCTAAATTTATTGAAAGAAAACCTAACCCATTCTTCTTTGGACAGTGGAAGGAAACCGGAGTACCCGGAGGAAACTCACGCAGATATGGGGACAAAGTGCAAACTCCACACAGTCACCCAAGGCCAGAGCTGAACTTGGGTCCCTGGTGCTGTGAGGCAGCAGTGCGAACCACTGTGCCACCATGCTGACATAATTTCCTCAAATCACTGATATTCAAGTGAACAGGAGCCGACCTAGAATAGAACCCCATGGAACACCAACACCCACTTCCAACCATTCTAAAAAAACCTGCCCTTAATTCCTAATCTCTGCTTCCTCCCCGTAAACAGATTTTAATCTAATTTATGATCAATCCTTTCTTGTTCTCCAGTGGTCTCCTGTATAGTACCATGCCAAAAGCACTTTGAAAGTCCAGAATTAGTAAATCTGATGATTTCCCAAATGCATCACATCTGTAAGCTTCTCAAAGAACCTGATCAAGTTTGTCAAGCAAGATTTTCCTTTTTGAAATTCACACCGACTGTTCCTTCTTACTTTCTATTGACGTAGCCCATTAATAATTTCATCTTTAACTAAACATTTTCCCTGTCACAGAATTTAAACTAGCAGTTTTGTACCGAATCAAACTGTGGAATTGTCCAATATTCCCAGTGAATTCACATACTCAATAGGATTATGAAGTTTAGCCCCCAAAATCTGTACTCCTCACCCTCTCCACTTTATCCTTTGACCTCTTCTCACCTGTACTATTCCTCCTTAATGTTTCCATCTTCCCCTCATGTCCTCTCTACTCCTTCCAATTCCTCTCCACTTGCTTCTTAATATAACAGGGCTGTTTGTAGCTATTTTGAAACTGGGTTCCAAAGGGGGTGAGGGCGAACGGATGGGGATTGGAGGTAGGTTTCAGAGGTGGGGGTGCTAGTAGTTTGTGATACTTTAATAGATATAATTTACCCTCTATTATTCTTTTGTCACTTCTTTCATCTCCTGAGAATAGCATCCAGCTGATCTATGGTCATTTCTTCCTGAGTTCTGATTGCTACTTTTACACACAGCTGTGCTATGTACTTTCAGTTGTTTGTTTCTTGGAGACATTATTTGGGGGCTGGAAAGTGGTGGCTTCAGCTTCTTTCACTGACTTGGTTGTGTTTGGCTCACTAAATGGCATTCACATACCTATAAACAGCAGCCAGCTGTCCAGGCTTTGGTCTTACTTAGCAGAAACAGGGAGTATCAACTTGAATCAAGCCTCTCCCCTTTACATATCAATATGTTATAATGCGACTTCCGGTGTGCACCATGAAGTGAGTGAGCACACACGAGGCAGCTCCTGCCTAAGGTTGCAGAAAAGAGCTCTTTTTTGGGCAGCACGGGTTGGAATTTCGATGAAAAGGCGTGGGTGAATGTTCAAGGAGTATTTCCCCCCAGGAATAGGATGTTTCTTGGTTATCAGACCCTCAGAAACAGTGCAAGATTTGTCTGAGCAGCAGCAAACGAAAGCCTCTGCAAGCATGCTAGTGGGGGAAGGGCCAGCTTATAGGTCTCATTCTGACCTGAGGGCCTTTATGAAAGCTGAATTCTAGCAGCAGAGGGAAGAACTGTGAAGAGATCTCACCAAGGCCATTGAAGAAGCGGAGACGGACTTCCGGTAGCGGTAATGCGGAGCTAAGCCGCACGTTCAGTGGCTCCCATTATTTTCGGACTTTGGGGCTCTTTTAAGGGCTCGTAGTGGTGCTGTTTGGAATTTTTCCCGTGTGGGAACACTCCTTCTCAGATTCTCCACCGGTGGATGGCCTGGACTAGGAGTGGAGCGGTCAGAAAACCGGCTTTGCAGTTGCGGCTAACCGCAGCTCCCGCTACTTAAGGACTTTTGAGCCGATTTGAGGGCCCCAAACGGCGCTGTCTCGACGAATCCCGGTGGGGGAAGGTGTCTAGAGGAGCATTCCCCATAATTTATGGTGCTCACCCGGAGTGGGGCAAAGGAAAAGGCTGCAGCAGCGCCACAAGAAAAGCAGGGGAAGAAGGACAAAATGGCGGCCGGCGGAACACCTGAGGACTGGTGGAAGTGGGCGCAGGAGCAGCAAGCTGCTCTTCTGCGCTGTTTTGCGGAGCTGAAGGCTGAGTTGCTGGACTCACTGAATGCGACTACCAACAAGCTGCTTGGAGCTCAGGCGGCCCAGGAGGTGTCTATCCGGGAGTTGCAGCAGCAGGCCGCTGAGCGGGAGGAGGAGGCTGTGGTCCTCGTGGGGAAAGTGGAGTTGCACGAGGCACTTCACAAAAAGTGGCAAGACCGCTTGGAGGAGCTGGACGTTCGCACGAGGCGAAAGAATTTGAGGATCCTGGGCCTGGCGGAGGGGCTGGAGGGGTCGGATCTCCCGTGGTACGTGACCACGATGTTGAGCTCGTTGATGGGAGCGGGGTCCTTCCATTTGCCCCTGGAGCTTGAGGGAGCTCACAGAGTGCTGGCCAGGAGGCCTAAGGCAAATGAACCCCCGCATGGTCCAGGAGACCCACTTGAAGGTGGCGGACCAGGTTCGTCTGAGGAAGGGGTGGGTGGGGCAGGTTTTTCACTCAGGATTGGACGCGAAGAACCGGGGGGTGGCGATCCTGGTGGGGAAGAGGGTGGCGTTCGAGGCGGCTGAGGTGGTGTCGGACAAGGAGGGCAGATATATTATGGTGAAGGGTAGGCTGCAGGGAGAGAAGGTGGTGCTGGTTAATGTATATGCCCCGAATTGGGATGATGCCGGCTTCATGAGGCGCTTGTTGGGCCGCATTCCGGACCTGGAGGCAGGGGGCCTGATCATGGGGGGAGACTTTAACACAGTGCTCGATCCGCCACTGGGCAGGTCCAGTTCAAGGACGGGTTGGAGACCGGCGGTGGCCAGAGTGCTGAGGGGGTTTATGGACCAGATGGGAGGGGTGGATCCCTGGAGGTTTGGGAGGCCGAGAGCGCGGGAGTATTCCTTTTTCTCCCATGTCCATAGGGTCTATTCCCGAATAGATTTTTTCATCCTGAGCAGGGGATTGATCCCGAAGGTGCAGGATGCAGAGTATTCGGCCATAGCGATCTCAGACCATGCTCCGCACTGGGTTGATCTGGAGATGGGGAGGCGCGGGACCAGCGCCCGCTCTGGCGCCTGGATGTGGGGCTGCTGGCTGATGAGGAGGTGTGTAGGAGGGTCCGGGGAAGTATTGAGGGGTATCTTGATACCAATGATACGGGGGAGGTCCGGGTGGGGATGGTCTGGGAGGCTCTGAAAGCAGTGATCCGGGGAGAGCTGATCTCCATCCGGGCCCATAGGGAAAGGAGGGAGAGGAAGGAGAGGGAGAGACTGGTGGGAGAGCTCCTAGATGTGGACAGGAGATACGCGGAGGCACCGGAGGAGGGGTTGCTGGGGGAACGGCGCAGTTTGCAGGCCAAATTTGACTTGTTGACCACCAGAAAGGCGGAGACACAGTGGAGGAGGTCGCAGGGCACGGTATATGAGTATGGGGAGAAGGCGAGCAGGATGTTGGCGCATCAGCTCCGCAGGCGAGATGCGGCTAGGGAAATTGGTGGAGTGACGGATAGGGGTGGGAATGTAGTGCAGAAGGGGACAGAAGTAAATGGGGTCTTTAGGGACTTCTACGAGGAACTGTACCGGTCGGAACCTCCGATGTGGAGAGGGGGGATGGAGAGCTTCATGAACAGGCTATGTTTCCCAAGGGTTCAAGAGGAGCTGGTAGAGGGGCTGGGGGCGCCGATAGAGTTGGAGGAGCTAGTCAGGGGGATTGGACAAATGCAGTCAGGTAAGGCGCCGGGGCCGGACGGGTTCCCGGTGGAATTTTATAAAAAGTATGCGGATCTGGTGGGCCCCCTGTTGGTGCGGGCGTTCAATGAGGCATGGGAGGGGGCACTGATCTCTCTGATCCTAAAGCGGGATAAGGACCCCTTGCAGTGTGGATCATACAGGCCTATCTCGCTCCTCAATGTTGACGCTAAGTTGCTGGCGAAGATCCTGGCCACCAGGATAGAGGACTGTGTGCCAGGGGTGATACATGAGGATCAGACAGGATTTGTCAAGGGACGGCAGCTCAACACGAATGTGCGGAGACTGCTAAATGTTATTATGATGCCGGCAGTGGAGGGGGAGGCGGAGATAGTGGTGGCGCTGGATGCGGAGAAAGCGTTTGATAGAGTTGAGTGGGGGTACCTGTGGGAGGTGCTGGAGCGGTTCGGATTCGGGGAGGGATTCATCAAATGGGTGAGGCTGCTCTACGCGGCTCCGATGGCGAGTGTAGTTACAAATGGAAGGAGATCGGAGTACTTTAGGCTCTACCGTGGGACCAGGCAGGGGTGCCCCCTGTCCCCCTTGCTCTTTGCTCTGGCGATTGAACCTTTGGCTATGGCGTTGAGGGAGTCAGGGAGATGGAGGGGTCTGGTGCGGGGTGGGGAGGAACATCGTGTATCGCTGTATGCGGACGACCTGCTGTTGTATGTGGCGGATCCAGAAGGGGGAATGCCGGGGGTGATGGAGCTGTTAGCGGAATTTGGGGGCTTCTCGGGCTATAAGTTAAATTTAGGCAAGAGTGAGGTATTTGTAGTACACCCGGGTGATCAGGAGGAGGGAATTGGGTGACTCCCATTTAAGAGGGCAGTGAAGAGTTTCAGATACCTGGGGGTGCAGGTGGCCAGGAGTTGGGGGACTGTCCATAAGCTTAATTTTACCAGGCTGGTGGAACAGATGGAAGAGGAATTTAAAAGGTGGGACATGGTGCCGCTATCGTTGGCGGGTAGAGTGCAGTCCGTCAAAATGACGGTTCTCCCGAGGTTCTTGTTCCTTTTTCAGTGTTTGCCCATCTTTATCCCTAGGGCCTTTTTTAGAAGGGTTACTAGCAGCATCATGAGCTTTGTTTGGGCGCATGGGACCCCGAGGGTGAAGAGGGTCTTCTTGGAGCGGGGTAGAGATGGGGGGGGGCCTGGCGTTACCCAATCTCTCGGGGTATTATTGGGCGGCCAATGTGTCGATGGTGCGCAAGTGGGTAATGGAGGGGGAGGGGGCAGCATGGAAACGGATGGAGAGGGCGTCCTGTGGAGATACAAGCCTGGGAGCCCTGGTAACGGCGCCGTGGCCGCTCCCTCCTACGAGGCATACCACGAGTCCGGTGGTGGCGGCTACCCTCAAGATTTGGGGGCAGTGGAGGCGACAAAGGGGAGAAGTGGGGGGCTCGATGGAGGCTCCGTTAAGGGGGAACCATAGGTTCGTCCCCGGGTACATTGATGGGGGATTTCAGGGTTGGTACAGAGCGGGCATCAGACAGCTGAGGGACCTGTTTATTGATGGGAGGTTTGCGAGCCTGGGGGAGTTGGAGGAGAAATTTGGGCTCCCCCGGGGAACATGTTCAGGTATCTGCAGGTAAAGGCATTTGCTAGGCGGCAGGTGGAGGGATTCCCTTCGCTTCCCGCGAGGGGGGTGAGCGACAGGGTGCTTTCGGGGGTCTGGGTCGGAGAGGGGAAGATATCTGATATAAGAACATAAGAACATAAGAACATAAGAACTAGGAGCAGGAGTAGGCAATCTGGCCCCTCGAGCCTGCTCCGCCATTCAATTAGATCATGGCTGATCTTTTGTGGACTCAGCTCCACTTTCCGGCCCGAACACCATAACCCTTAATCCCTTTATTCTTCAAAAAACTATCTATCTTTACCTTAAAAACATGTAATGAAGGAGCCTCAACTGCTTCACTGGGCAAGGAATTCCATAGATTCACAACCCTTTGGGTGAAGAAGTTCCTCCTAAACTCAGTCCTAAATCTACTTCCCCTTATTTTGAGGCTATGCCCCCTAGTTCTGCTGTCACCCGCCAGTGGAAACAACCTGCCCGCATCTATCCTATCTATTCCCTTCATAATTTTAAATGTTTCTATAAGATCCCCCCTCATCCTTCTAAATTCCAACGAGTACAGTCCCAGTCTACTCAACCTCTCCTCATAATCCAACCCCTTCAGCTCTGGGATTAACCTAGTGAATCTTCTCTGCACACCCTCCAGCGCCAGTACGTCCTTTCTCAAGTAAGGAGACCAAAACTGAACACAATACTCCAGGTGTGGCCGCACTAACACCTTATACAATTGCAACATAACCTCCCTAGTCTTAAACTCCATCCCTCTAGCAATGAAGGACAAAATTCCATTTGCCTTCTTAATCACCTGTTGCACTTGTAAACCAACCTTCTGTGACTCATGCACTAGCACACCCAAGTCTCTCTGAACAGCGGCATGCTTTAATATTTTATCGTTTAAATAATAATCCCGTTTGCTGTTATTCCTACCAAAATGGATAACCTCACATTTGTCAACATTGTATTCCATCTGCCAGACCCGAGCCCATTCACTTAACCTATCCAAATCCCTCTGCAGACTTCCAGTATCCTCTGCACTTTTCGCTTTACCACTCATCTTAGTGTCATCTGCAAACTTGGACACATTGCCCTTGGTCCCCAACTCCAAATCATCAATGTAAATTGTGAACAATTGTGGGCCCAACACGGATCCCTGAGGGACACCACTAGCTACTGATTATGCAGGAGGCGGAGGAGGCGTCAGTAGAGGAGCTGAAAGCTAAGTGAGAGGGGGAACTGGGGGAACAGATCGAAGACGGGACATGGGCTGATGCCCTGGAGAGGGTTAATTCTTCCTCCTCGTGTGCGCGGCTTAGCCTCATCCAATTCAAGGTGCTGCACCGGGCCCACATGACTGGGACGAGGATGAGTAGGTTCTTTGGGGGTGAAGACAGGTGTGTCAGGTGCTCGGGGAGTCCAGCGAACCATGCCCATATGTTCTGGGCATGCCCGGCGCTGGAGGAGTTCTGGTAGGGGGTGGCGAGGACAATGTCGAGGGTGGTAGGATTCAGGGTCAAGCCAGGCTGGGGACTCGCGATTTTTGGGGTTGGGGTGGAGCCGGGAGTGCAGGATGCGAAAGAGGCCGGTGTGCTGGCCTTTGCATCCCTAGTAGCCCGGCGAAGGATCTTGCTACAATGGAAGGATGCGAGGCCCCCAAGCGTGGAGACCTGAATCAATGACATGGCGGGTTTCAATAAGCTAGAGAAGGTCAAATTCGCCCTGAGAGGGTCGGTACAAGGGTTCTTTAGGCGGTGGCAACCTTTTCTCGACTTTCTGGCTCAACGATAGGGTACGGGGACAGTAGCAGCAGCAACCCGGGGGGGGGGGGGGGAAGGGGGAGGGAAAAGGGGGGGGGCGGACGATTACTATGTTTGTTTATTTAATTTAAATTTATTTTGAAGTTATTTTGTTGTTCATTGGGGTTGGGGGGGTGGGGGGATGTGATACATGCGTCGATACGGTCTGGGGGTGGTACGGTTATTATGGGTTATTTTGTTGCATTTCATTGTTTGTCGTTATGTTTTATATTTTCTGTAAAAAATTCCAATAAAAATTATATTAAAAAAAAAATGTTATAATGCTGACAAGGATCATGGCGAAACAAGCATTGCTCTCCCTGTGGGACTCATAGAATTTGAGCTCCCGAGGTAGGGGGTAGAGGCCAACCAGCTGGGGCTGGTTGAGGCAGGGCCTGATCAGATCTATCCTCCCAGCGAGGTCTACACTGTCAGTGAGATGCTGTGCTGAGCATGCAATTGTAAATAAGGAAATAATTTCACCTTCATTACCGAAAGCTTATTTCTGAGTTATTATTTTGACGACGAGGATTTACGCAAGTCCGGGCTTGCCTGTCGATTTGCCTATTCGCCAGAAGTTCGTATTTAGCGCGATACATCGTATCATTTAAAATGCTGTTGTTCGGTAAATTGGTGGCTTTCGATGCGAGGCTGGAGGACTGGAACCAGTATGTAGAGCGCATGCAATATTTCTTCCGAGCAAATGGTAAATTGGGAGAAGACCAACGTAAAGTTCTCCTTCTGACTGCCTGTGTGGCTCAGACATTTGGAATCATCAAATGTTTGACCTACCCGCCTGCATCGAATTCCAGGTTGTTCAACAAACTTGTGCCAATGGTTTTGGACAACTGTGACCCCAAACCATCTGTGATTATACAAAGGTACCAGTTCAACACGGTAATATGCTCTCCTGATGAGTTAGTTACAAACTTTTTAATTTGTTTGTAGTACTTGGCTGAGCACTGTGGGTTCTGGCCGTCCCTCTTAGAAATGCTACGTGACAGACTCATGTGTGGTATCAAAAATTTGGCTACTCAATGGAAGTTTTTAGCAGAAACAACGCCGGATTTAAAGTGTGCCATTGACCTTTGCCTCTCTCACGAACATGCGGAGAAGGGAGTACAGGAACTCCAAAGAGCCATTGATTATGGTGTACATAGCTTGGATTGCCCTTACATTCAGACAACATATCAGTCACGGGATGTTGCAGGTCCGGCCAGAATTCCTCCGGCAAAGTAGCCTCCGAGGCAGGTTTGTGACTGAGTTTGCATCACTGGTGGGCTTGATGGGCTTCTTTGCCCAGGGAGAACAGTGGGAGCTGGCCACCATTGTGGTCGAAGGTCTTGTGAGGGTCAGGGTGCGGCACAGGTCGCTCTGCCCACAACAGCAGCAGCGGTCGCCCAAGAGGAATATCCAGGAGGGGAATGAAGACGATGACTGCTTGGGGCAGTTGAATTGTGTTTTGACTCCAAGGATCGCGCTGATTTGGATTACTTTGCACGTTAATGCACACCCAGTACCATTGGAGATGGCTACGGGAGCCACTGTCTCTATTGTGGACCTCCATACATTTCAACAGCCGCGCATGGGAATCATACCGCTGACCTTGCTAGATACCAAGGCTCGACTGGCCTTGGGAAAACCGTAAAAAATTGTGGGGACCACCATGATGGCAGTTGTGTATGAACAACAGATGGTCTACCTGCCCCTAGTGGTTGTATGTGGTCCAGATCCAAATTAACTGGGAAGAGACTTGTTGAGGGTCCTTTGATTCGATTGGCAGAAAAGCTTTCAAATGGGCTCCGGCAATTTTTACAATGTGTTGAATAAATATCCAATGGTTTTTCAGGAAGGTCTGGGCAGGATTACGGGTACCAGAGCCACATCTGTGTTGATCCTTCCGCTGAGTCCCGGTACTCCCGGGCGAGGCTGCTTCCGTATGCGCTGCTTCCTAAGGTGGATGCAGTATTGCAATGGTTGTAAGATCTAAGAGTCATTCGACTGCATAGTTTACGGAATGGGCTGTGCTGGTGGTGCAGTGATGAAACCTGATAAAATCGTCTAGCTGTGTGGGGCCTTCAAACTTACCGTAAACAGGGCTTTGCGACTGGACCGTTACCCAATGCGCCGGGTTGAAGATCTATTTGCTTGGCTGGCGGGGGGGGGGGGGGGGGGGGGGGGGGTTTGCCACGATAAATACACATCGAGGATTGTTTGAATACACCCGTCTTCCATTTGGAGTTTCTTCGGCCCCCGCAATATTTCAGAGAGTGGTGGAGAACATCTTACAGGGCTTGCCAAAAGTGACTGTCTACTTTGATGACGTTCTTATCACTGGTACCACGGAGCAGGAGCACATGGCAAATTTCCAGGAGGCACCCTGCGTTTTGCCATGCTGGCACCTGAATAAAATAAAGTAAATGTGTTTTTCGTGCCAAGGCAATGATCTACCTCAGATACCACATGGATTTAGTTGGGCACCCAGTCGAGGATAAAGTCCAGGCTATAAAGGGGGCCCCAACCCTGCGGAATGACACTGAACTCCGGTCCTTTTCGGGCCTTGTTAATTATTATGGCAAGTTTATCAAACCGAGGGGCAGCACGGTGATGCAGTGATTAGCACTGCAGCCTCATGGCGCCAAGTCCCAGGTTCGATCCCGGCCCTGGGTCAGTGTTCGTGTGGAGTTTGCACATTCTCCCAGTTTTTGTGTGGGTTTCACCCCTGCAACGCAAAGGTGTGCAGGGTAGGTGGATTGGCCACTCTTTTGAGTTTATCACAAACCTAGCCTCCCTATTGGCCCCATTTCATGTATTGTTGTGGAAAGATAAGAAATGGTGTTGGGGCACATCCCAGGATGAGGCATTCGCAGCTGTAAAGAGGTATCTATCTTCCAAACAAGTCTTGACACAGTATAACCTGACTAGACCCCTAATGTGCGATACATCCTCTTATGGCATTGGGGCACTGCTGGCCCATGCTTGGAGCGATGACACGGAATGCCCCATTGGGTTTGCCTCAAGAACTTTGGCGGATGCTGAGCGCCGGTATGCACAAATTGAGAAGGCTGTTATCTTTGGAATTAAGAAATGTTGTCACTATGTGTATGGTCAGCATTTCTTTATCATAACGGACCACAAGCCGTTGCTTGGCCTATTCCGGGAGGACAAAATCATTCCGCCAATTGAGTCAGCCAGGATTCAGCGATGGGCATTTCCACTTGCTGCTTTCGAGTACACTTTTCAACACTGTTTGGGTTCCAGGATCGGCCATGCCTTCAGCCGGTTGCCACATCCCGCGAGCGCCCTCCTCCCCACCAGTGGCGGATGAGATGGTTGCGGCCTTGAATTTTATGAACACCTTACCAGTGACGGCTGCTTGAATACGTACATGGACACAGAGGGACCCGGCATTGGTGAAGCTTCACCTTATATTACTCGGTGGCGGTAAAAAGGAGGCGGCCCTTCGCTCAGAGGTTCTCCGAGCTGAGCCTGGAGGATAGAATTGTGTGGTACTCAGCTGGTCATTCCTTCGCAGGGACGGGAGGTCCTGTGGCAGGAATTGCACGCTGGCCATCCGGGTGCTTCCAAAATGAAAATGTTGGCACGAAGCTATGTTTGGTGGCCGAGTATAGATGCGGACATCGATCGAATGGTACAAAACTGCCCATTGTGCTGGGAATTGCAAAATCTGCCCTCGCAGCGCCTCTCCATCCATGGGAATGGTTGGGTCATTCATGGATTCACGGGGGCAGCACGGTGGTGTAGTGGTTAGCACAGTTGCCTCACGGCGCCGAGGTCCCAGGTTCGATCCCGGTTCCTGGGTCACTGCCCATGTGGAGTTTGCACATTCTCCCTGTGTTTGCGTGGATTTCGCCCTCACAACCCAAAAGATGTGCAGAGTAGATGGATTGGCCAGGCTAAATTGCCCCTTAATTGCAAAAAATTAATTGTGTACTCTAAATTTAGAAAAACTAATCCATGGATTCACCTCCATGTGGATTTTGCTCCACGTGGTTTTTGCTGGACCATTCATGGGCTACATGTTTTTAATAATTGTGGATGCCCACTCCCAAGTGGTTGGAAGTTTTCAGGATGTCTTCCATAACATCTAGGGCCACTATTGAGAAGCTCAGAGGACCTTTTTGTACCTTCAGATTTCCGGAAGTGCTGGTTACAGACATTGGAACTCCTTTCACCAGTGAGGAGTTTCCCGTTTTTATGCGACACAATGGTATTTGGCTCATCCGTCCAGCGTCATATCATCCTTCCTTTAATGGACTGGAATAGAGGGCAGTCCAAATTGTTTTTTTAATAAACATTTTATTGAGGTATTTATGGTTTTATAACAGTAACAGAAGAAACAATGTACATACAAATCTAAACATAGTGCAAAAGCCGTCTTCCTCTCTCACAGACCCCACATTTTCTAGCGTCTTACTCTACACTAAACTACCCCCACGCTCCCCCACTCCCCCCTTCTGCTGACAGCTAATTCTCCCTAAAGAAGTCGACGAACGACTGCCACCTCTGGGCGAATCCTAACATTGACCCTCTCAGGGCGAACTTGATTTTCTCCAAACAGAGAAAGCTAGCCATGTCCGATAGCCAGGTCTCCGACTTCGGGGCTTTGAGTCCCTCCAAGCTAATAATATCCGTCTCTGGGCTACCAAGGAAGCAAAGGCCAGAATGTCTGCCTCATTCTCCTCCTGGATTCCCGGGTCTTCCGACACTCAGAAAATTGCCACCTCTGGACTCGGTGCCACCCTCGTTTTCAATACTCTGGACATGACGTCCGCAAACCCCTGCCAGAATCCCTAAGCTTCGGACATGTCCAGAACTCCGCCCAGAGACCACCTTCTAACTCTCCACCTGGCTCCTCTTCCCATTTGTGTTTCAGCTCCTTGGTCTGTGTTTCCTCTGACCCCATAAGCTTCTTATAAATGTCAGAAACCCTCCCTTCACCCACCCATACTCTGGAAACTACCCTGTCCTGGATCCCTCTTGGTGGTAGGAGTGGGAAGGTTAAGATCTGCCTGCGTATGAAGTCCCACGCCTGCAGGCACCTAAAGTCATTCCCTCCCGTTAGTTCAACCTTCCCCTCCAGTTCCCTCAAGGTGGGAAAGCTCCCTTCTATAAACATATCGCCCATCCTCTCGATCCCTGCTCTCTGCCACCTCCGGAACTTTCCATCTAATCTTCCTGGGGCAAACTGGTGATTATTACAAATTGAGGACCTGACCGATGCTCCCTCTGCTCCCACATGTCTCCTCCATTGCCCCCAGACTCTCAGGTCGCGACCACCACGGGGCTGGTGCAGTAGTGTGCCGGCAGGAATGTCAGAGGCGCCGTTACCAATGCCCCCAAACTAGTGCCCTTACAAGATGCTGCCTCTAATCGCTCCCACAACGACAAGCCCCCCCCCCGCCCACTTCCTAATCATGGGTATATTCGTCGCCGCCCAATAATAAATAAAGTTCGGGAGCGCCAGCCCGCCCTCCCCCGGCTGCGCTCCAGCATTCCCTTTTTAACTTGTGGGGTCTTACCCGCCCATCCAAAGCCCGAGATTACCTTGTTGACCCGTTTAAAAAAGGACTGAGGAATAAAGATGGGGAGACACTGAAACACAAACAGAAATCTCGGGAGAACCGTCAATTTCACTGTCTATGCCCTCCCAGCCAGTGACAACGGGAGCATGATCCACCTCTGAAAATCCTCCTTCATTTGATCCACTAGTCGGGCCAGATTAAGCTTGTGCAGCCGTTCCCATTCCCGCGCCACCTGGATGCCTAGGTACCGAAAGCTTCCCCCTATCACTCTAAACGGCAGCTCCCCAAATTGCCTCTCTTGCCCCCTTGCCTGGATCGTGAACATCTCGCTTTTCCCCACGTTCAATTTATAATCCGAAAACTGGCCAAAATCCCCCAGTGGGTCCAACACATATAAGAGCAGATTGTCCACGTCTGGCGAGACTCTGTATTTCACCCTACAAACCCCCCCCCCCCACCCCAACCCCCGACCAGTCCCGGCGGTCCAAATTTTTAAATGAGGTTTGAAAAAGCAGTCTACCGGGTCTATGGACCCGCGGTTGTCTGCTTCTTATTCAATTACCGCATGATGCCACATGTGACCACCAGAATTGCTCCAGCAGAGCCCTTGATGGACTATGACTTCGGACTCATTTGAATCTTACTCTTCCAAACCTGGTGGCAGCGAGGGCAAAAGCCGAGCAGCATCAGGAATTTCAGAAGAATCACCGCAGTTCTGGGACCTTGGGGCGAACATTCCGCATTGGGGACACTGTTTGAGCACGGTATTTTAGCGTTGGCACGCTGTGGCTCCTGGGAGTGGTGCTGGACAAGACTGATCTCATATAGGGTCCAAGTCCAAAAGAAGACGTGAGGTCGCCTGTCGCGACGATCCACCAGCAGTAGTACTGCTGTCACCGCAGCATGAGCCGCCCCTTGGTTTTTTTTTCATAGATTCATAGAATTTACAGTGCAGAAGGAGGCCATTCGGCCCATCGAGTCTGCACCGGCTCTTGGAAAGAGCACCCTACCCAAGCCCACACCTCCACCCTGTCCCCATAACCCAGTAACCCCACCCAACACTAAGGACAAATTTGGACACTAAGGGCAATTTACCATGGCCAATCCACCTAACCTGCACATCTTTGGACTGTGGGAGGAAACCAGAGCACCCGGAGGAAACCCACGCACACACGGGGAGAACGTGCAGACACCGCACAGACAGTGACCCAAGCCGGGAATCGTACCTGGGACCCTGGAGCTGTGAAGCAATTGTGCTAATCACTATGTTACCATGCTGCCCCCTATGTTACTGTGCTGCCCCAATGGGTTAGGGGCCCAACCATCCTGGTTATCACGCCTGGCCCAGCAAGAGTGCTACCACTCGGGTTCCGATATGAACATGGAGCTATCTGTGCCGGCAGAAACAGTGCGTCCGGCACTGAGGCCCCCATGGTTCCCCTTCGGTGGTCAGCCAGGTGTGCAGCAACCCACTACCCCCCACCAGACCCAGATCCACCACAAGTGGATGCACAGCTGCGAACTAAGCGGCACAGAAGGCCTCCGCCAGTGGAAGCTGATGGGGGACCTTTGGACTCTGGGTGGGGGCTGTTATAACCCCCATGAAGATCATGAGGAAACAAGCATTGATCTCCCTGCTGAACTCATGGAATATGAATTCCCAGGGTAGGGCATGGAGGCCAACCTCCTGGGGCTGGTTAAGGCAGGGGATAAATGCAGGCCCGACTCAGGGCCTGATCAGATCTATCCTCCCAGCCAGGTCTGTACTTGGAGTGAGATGCTGTGCTGAGCATTGTAGCCACCAAAGTTGTCCATTCCCTAAATACAAAATGGAAGAACGCAAAGCTTACAGGTTAAAATGGACAATGTTTGCAGCACCAGCAGGCTGCACCAAGCAAATGTGGATTCTGTCTGCTAAGAAAGCAGACAACACCGAAACGAACATTCCGCATACTAATGAGGCAATCTCCGGGATAGTTAACATAGTAATGGAACGATCCCAGGGACAATGGACGCAAATGGGGAAGTAACTGCAACAGTGTATGGGAAACCAGACACTCCGGCACCAGCGGGGTCCGAAAACAAATCACCTGAAAGCCCGCCCAGTAGCCAAGGAACAGCCTCAGTATTGGGGGGATTCAAACATATCGATTGGGAAGAGACCCAATCGATTCCGAGCAGGTAAAGGGGTCCGCCCAAAGGGGCGCGGATCCCTGGGACCTATAAAAGACAGGTCCCACACATAGTTCGTTCTCATTAACCAGCCCTCCTCTCTGGACCAGCATTTCGACCAGCTTTGCCAAGAAGACCTTGAACGAGAGAGAGGAGAGGTTTGGGACAGCAGCCGCCGGCAAGTAAGTCTCACAACGATCGCTACCAGAGATAGACACTCCTGACCCCTTTTAACCCGTACCAACCTGAAGTCTGCAGACCAGAGCAGAGCAAGAGGCCTTGTCCCCTGATCCGGCAGTTCCCTTGAGATAAGTATTGGTTTATTTAGCGGTAGGAATAGTTTAATCCTCTTAGCGTGTGCATGGGTAGTATTATAATTGTATTATAATAAACTCAGTTGTTTGAACTTACTAATTGGTGTATGGTTTTATTGCTTTGAACTTGACCTTGACGCTTGTGGCGGTATCTTAACGATACCTGGCGACTCCAGAGCTAAGTAACGAAACAGAGCCAAATTGAGTGTTAAGCACACTCACCCAGAATGAGCAACAGCATGTATTTCTAAATATGTAAATTAATTCACCTTCATTCACCAACAGCTTCCTTATAAGTCCAAACTTGACAATATGGAGTTAAGTCGCAGATGAGCCATGACCTCACTGAATGGAAGAAAGCAAATTATTGCGGATGCTGGAATCTGAAACGAAAGAGAAAATGCTGGAAAATCTGAGCAAGTCTGGCAGCATCTGTAGGGAGAAAAAAGAGCTAACGTTTCGAGTCCGATGACTCATTGCACAAAGTCATCAGACTCAAAACGTTAGCTCTTTTCTCTCCCAACAGATGCTGCCAGACTTGCTGAGATTTTCCAGAATTTTCTCTTTCACCTCACTGAATGGAGCAGCTACCTCAAAGGGCTGAATGGCCTAATCTTGTTCCTATTGTTTCTTAAACTTGACTTGTGCATGTAGAATCAAGAAATGTACATTGGCTCGCAATTGCAGCTCTGTGATATAATTAGTGCCAAAAGACCGAGTTGCTTCACAGCTCCAGGGTCCCAGGTTCGAAGGAGTTCCAGGATTTTGACACAGCGACGGTGAAGGAACGGTGATATATTTCCAAGTCAGGGTGGTGAGTGACTTGGAGGGGAACTCCAGGTGGTGGGGCTCCAAGGTACCTGCTGCTCTTGTCCTTCTAGATGGCAGTGTTCGTGGGTATGGAATGTGCTGCCTAAGGAACCTTGGTGAGCTACTGCGGTGCATCTTGTAGATAGTACATGCGGCTACCACTGTTCATCAGTGGTGGAAGGCAAGAATGTTTGTGGAAGAGGTAGTAATCAAGTGAACAGCTTTGTGCTGGATGGTGTTGAGCTTCTTGAGTGTTGTTGGAGCTACACTCATCCAGGCAAGTGGAAAGTATTCTATCACTCCTGACTTGTGCCTTGTCGGTGGTGCACAGGCTTTGGGGGTCAGGAGGTGAGTTACTCGATGTAGGATTCCTATACTTTGACCTGCCTTGGTAGCCACAGTATTAATGTAGCCAGTTCAACTCAGTTTCTGATCAATGGTAACCCCCTGGATATTGATTGTGCGATTCAGCGATGGTAATGCCATTGAATGTCAAGGGGTGGTGGTTAGATCCTCTCTTGTAGATGGTCATTGCCTAGGCACTTGTGTAGCATGAATGTAACTTGCCACTGGCCTTGGGCGGCACGGTAGCACAGTGGTTAGCACTGTTGCTTCACAGCTCCAGGGTCCCAGGTTTGATTCCCGGCTTGGGTCACTGTCTGTGCAGAGTCTGCACGTTGTCCCTATGTCTGTGTGGGTTTCCTCCGGGTGCTCCAGTTTCCTCCCACAAGTCCCGAAAGACGTGCGTGTTAGGTGAATTGGACATTCTGAATTCTCTGTCTGTGTACCCGAACAGGTGCCGGAATGTGGCGACTGGAGCTTTTCACAGTAACTTCACTGCAGTGTTAATATAAGCCTACTTGTGATGATAAAGATTATTATTAATATAAAAATTCTCTACTTGCAGGAATGAAATTGGCAATTGAAATTGCGTGAACAACTATCATGGATGGGATTCTCTGATCCACCAGCCGCATTTTTGGCGCAGCACGCCCCCGCCAGCAGCAGGATTATCCTTTCCAGCAGACGGCCAATGGGTTTCCCCATTGTGGCCACTCCACAACATCAGGATTTTGCAAGCCCAGGCCCATCTGGCGTGGCGGGTGAATGTAATGCGACATGAATCCAAGGTCCCGGTTGTGTGCGGAACTTGACTATAAATTATTCACCCCCCACCATCTGGCCTAGGCTTGCAAAATCCTACCAACTGTCGGGGCTTGATACAATTCACACCTCTTTAACCTGTGATTATCCCTCTCTCCAGTTGCTCCGTCTGGACCTGAAGACTTAATTACCTGCAAAGACTCGCATTCAGGCCACATTCCGGCGACTGTCCGGGGAGGCTGGTATGGGAATCAAACCGTGCGGCTGGCCTGCTTGGTCTGCTTTAAAAGCCAGCGATTTAGCCTAGTGAGCTAAACCAGCCCCTGCTAAACCAGCCCCATTATAATGGAAGCTGGAATAATGTCACTCATGATGTGTACTTCTTTTAAAAAATATATTTTTATTCAAGTTTGCATTTTTACACTGTACAAATGGATGAAATGGTGGCAATTTACATGTTGTTCCTTTTCAACACCCCTACTGGCCCCCCTCCTGCACCCCCACACCCCCTCCTACACTTTTCTGCTGTCTCCGAGTCCTGTCTTAGGCCCTTTCTTTCACTGTAGATGGTTTGTTTGGTGTTTGTTTTATTCTTATAGCTGTGTGATGGGCCCTCTGGTCCCTGTGTCGGTCTCTCCCTGGGCCCCCCCTTGGCATTTCCCTGGGTCTCTGAGTCTCTCCCCCCCTGTTGCACCTCCCTCCGCACCCGCACCCCCCCCCCCCACCCCGATCTTTCCTGTCTGTTTTCTTTGGGCCCTGGTCACTCCCGTGTGTCTCCTTGCACTCTTCCCCCACCCCCCATTCTATCCATTGTTGGCTTCGAACAAGTCTTGGAACAGGCTGATGAATGGTCACCACACTTTGTAGAAGCCATCTTCAAACTCTCGGTTGGTGTTCTTGATCTTCTCCAGATGGAAAAATTTAGATAGGTCTGCCAACCAGTCTGCAGCTGTGGATGGTGCTGCTGACCGCAGGGCAGGATTCTCTGGCGGACGATTAGGGAAGCAAAGGCAAGGGCGTCGGCCCTCTTCCCCATGAATAGTTCTGGCTGGTCCGATACCCCGAAGACTGCCACTCTCGGGCACGGCTCCACCATCACCCCCACAAACATTGCCTCGAAGAAGGTTGTCCAGAACCCGACAAGTCTGGGACCGGCCCAGAACATGTGGGCGTGGTTGGTCGGGCCTCCCTGACATCGTTCACATTTGTCTTCCACCTCCGGGAAGAACCTGCTCATTCAGGTTCTTGTCAGGTGTGCTCTGTGCACCACTGATGTACCGTCAATTACCACGAGACGAGAATGGTGAAACAATCGAGGCTTTATTGCACAAGATGTTGTGCCTCCTGTAGCTGGAACCAGAATGGGGGCAGCGCTGGAGAGCACACACTTTTATACAGTACCTGCTGGGAGGAGCCAGCAGGCAGGGATTTGACCGTAACACTTGTAATACACGGGCAGTGCCATAATACAGACGATATATCACTAGTGGTGTTAACCACATTCACCCCCTGTTTAACAAAGTGTCCGGTGGGGGTGACGAAAACATTACAGGTTCAGTCTGTCAGGGGCTTTGACCCTCCGCTGTGATCGCCTCAGTCCTGGTGCTGGTGTGGGTGCCGACGTAGTCACCTGCGACTCCGGGAACGTGTTGTCCTCGTTGTCGTCACCCCTGAGTGGAACCAGTGGGAGGACAGATCCTGCTGGGGTGGGGGCTGCGGTGAGGTTCGCTGGAGGGAGGGTGGATGGCACAGGGGTGAATGAAGTAACTGGGGGGGGAGGGGGGGTGGAGGAGCGGTGTCAGGTCGTGGGTGGGGACCCAGCGAGTGTCAGGTCCCGGAGGGAGACTGTCTCCTGGCCCCCGTCGGGGTGTGCCACGTAGGCGTACTGCGGGTTTGCGTGGAGGAGGTGGACTTTCTCGACCAAGGGGTCTGATTTATGGCTCCGCACATGCTTCCGGAGGACGACAGGTCCAGGAACTGTCAGCCATGTTGGGAGCGAGACCCCAGAGATGGACTTCCTGGGGAAGGCAAACACACGTTCGTGAGGGGTCTCATTAGTGGCGGTGCAGAGGAGCGACCGGATAGAGTAGAGCACGTCGGGGAGGACTTCCTGCCAGCGGGAGACTGGATTTTTAGACCGCAGGGCCAGCAGGACGGCCTTGCAGACTGTCACGTTCTCCCTCTCCACCTGCCCGTTTCCCCAGAGGTTGTAGCTGGTCGTCCTGCTCGAGGTGATGCCCTTGCTGAGCAAGAACTGACGCAGGTCATCACTCATGAAAGAGGATCCCCGGTCGGTGTGAATGTAGGTGGGGAAACCGAACAGTGAAGATGCTGTGCAGGGCTTTGATTACCATGGCAGAAGTCATGTCGGGACATGGGATGGCGAAAGGGAACCAGGAGTACTCATCAATTACGTTGAGGAAGTACAAGTTGCGGCCAGTGGAGGGGAGGGGCCCTTTGAAGTCCATGCTGAGGCGCTCAAAGGAGCGGGAGCCCTTCACCAGGTGCGCTCTATCTGGCCAGTAAAGTGCGGCTTGCACTCTGCGCAGACTTCGCAATCTCTGGTGACGGTCCTGACCTCCTCAATGGAGTAGGGCAGGTTGCGGGCCTTGACAAAATGGAAGAACCAGGTGACCCCCCAGGTGGCAGAGGTCATAGTGGAGAGCCCGGAGTCGGTCCACCTGTGCGCTGGCACATGTAACGCGCGATAGGGCATCAGGGGGCTCATTGTGCTTCCCCGGGTGATAGAAGATCTCATAGTTATAGGTGGAGAGCTCGATCCTCCACCTCAAGATCTTGTCATTTTTGATCTTGCCCCGCTGCGTATTGTTAAACATGAAGGCAACCGACCGTTGGTCAGTGAGGAGAGTGAATCTCCCGCCGGCCAGGTAATGCCTCCAATGCCGCACAGCTTCCACAATGGCTTGGGCCTCCTTTTCGACAGAGGAGTGTCAATTTCGGAGGCATGGAGGGTGCGTGAAAAGAAAGCCACGGTTCTGCCCGTCTGGTTGAGGGTGGCAGCCAGATCCACGTCTGATGCATCGCTCTCCACCTGAAAGGGGATGGTCTCGTCGACTGCGCGTATCGTGGCCTTGGCGATGTCTGCCTTGATGTGGTTGAAGGCCTGGCGGGCCTCAGCCGTCAGGGGAAAAACTGTGGACTTGATGAGTGGGCGGGCCTTGTCCGCATAATTGGGGACCCACTGGGCGTAATACGAGACAAACCCTGGGCATCGTTTCAGGACCTTGGGGCAGTGGGGGAGGTGGAGTTCCAGGAGGGGGCGCATGCGTTCGGGGTCGGGCCCTAGGACTCCAGTTTCCACTATTTAGCCAAGGATGGCTAAGCGGTTGGTGCGGAACATGCATTTCTCCTTATTGTAGGTGAGGTTAAGGAGTTTGGCGGTTTGGAGGACTTTTTGGAGGTTTGCGCCGTGGTCCTGCTGATCATGGCCGCAGATGGTGACGTTATCTAGGTACGGGAAGGTGGCCCGCAGCCCGTATTGGCCAACCATTCGGTCCATCTCTTGCTGGAAGACCGAGACCCCATTGGTGATGCCGAAGGGAACCCTAAGGAAATGATAGAGGCGGGCATCTGCTTCGAACGCTGTGTATTGGCGGTCCTCCGGGCGGATGGGGAGCTGGTGGTAGGCAGACTTCAAGTCAACTGTGGAGAAGACTCGATATTGCGCAATCTGATTGAAGTCATGTCGAGCTGCGTGTACCAGTTGATAGTCTGACTGTAGTCAATGACCATCTTGTGCTTCTCCCCAGTCTTCACTACCACTATTTGAGCTCTACAGGGGTTGTTGCTGGCCTCAATGATACCCACCTGCAGAAGCCGTTGGACCTCCGACCTGATGATGGTCATGTCCTGGGCACTGTACCGTCTGCTCCTAGTGGCGATGGGCTTGCAGTCCGGGGTGAGGTTCACAAACAGTGAAGGTGGATCGACCTTAAGGGACGTGAGGCCACAGACGGTGGGGGGGGGGGGGGGGGGGGGGGCAGGGGTCCGCCGAATTTCAAAGTAAGGCTTTGGAGGTGGCACTGAAAATCCAGGCCTAGCAGCAGGGGCAGCGCAGAGGTGGGGGAGGATGTAGAGCCTGAAGTTCCTGAACTCTACGCCCTGGACAGTGAGGGTCACGATACAGTACCCCCGGATTTCAACGGGATGGGATCCGGAAGCCAGGGAGCTTTTCTGGTGACGGGGTGTACCGAGAGGGAGCAGCGTCTTACCGTAGTGGGGTTGATTAAACTCTCTGTGCTCCCAGAGTCAAAGAGGCAGGTCCTCTCGTGCCCGTTGATCTTCACCATTGTCGTAGCGGTCGCGAGGTTGCGGGGCCGAGACTGATCCAGGGTGATGGAGGCGAGCTGCGGAAGATGTTGGGAGGTCCCGGGCTGATCAGCGGTGGCATCAGTAGGCAGTGAACGGCAAGATGAGCACGGGTCCTGAGGCGCGGTCCAAAATCGCGCCGAAGATGGCGGCGCCCATGGCGGGTGGCATCAAAGATGTCAGCGCCCACGGGCTGCACGTGGCTTGCGGTGGAGAAGATGGTGGTGCCCCTGGATCGCACGTGGGAGGTGTAGAAATGCCGGGCCTGGAAACAGCGGCGACCGACCGGGCCTGGCAAACGGAAACAATGTGTCCCTTCTTCCCACACCCATTGCAGGTCGCGCTCCGTGCTGGGCAGCACTGCCTGGGGTATTTGCTCTGTCCACAAAAATAACACTTGGGCCCCCCGGATTTGGCTGGCTGCTGCACGGCGCAGGCTTGCGGTGAGGTCGAGTTGGCAGCTGGTGGGGCCCACGATGCCCACGAGGGTGCCGCGCGGTCGGGGGTGTAGGACTGCAGATTACAGGAGGCCACTTGTAGTGAATTAGCAAGCTGCCTAGTCTCTGCAAGATCGAGCGTACCCCCTTCCAGTAGTCGCTGGCGAATGTACGTAAACTTCATGCCCGTGACGTAACCATCTCTGATTAATAGTTTGGTGTGTTGGACTGCCGAAACTGCCTGGTAGTCACAGTTCCTACCGAGAATCTGTAGGGCCCGCAAGAAATCATCCAGTCTCGCCCGGGAGTTGCCGTCTCGTGGCCAGGAGGTGCCTGGCGTACACTTGATTCACCGACTTAATGTAATGTTCCTTTAGTAGCGTCATCGCTTCTGTGTAGGTGGGCACATCCCGGATGAGGGGAAAAATTTCAGGGCTCACCTGTGAGTAGAGGACTTGTAGCTTCTGTGGGACTGAGAGTTCTTCAGTGACTGCTCTGAGGTAGCCTTCGAAGCAGGCTAGCCAGTGGTCGAAGATGGACGTGGCGTTGGCTGCGTGAGGGCTCAGCAGCAGGCGATCAGGCTTGATTAGGAAATCTATCTTTTAAAATCTTGTGCAATAAATTGACGTATCGTCAATTACTACGAGACGAGAATGGTGAAACAATCGAGGCTTTATTGCACAAGATGTTGTGCCTCCTGTCGCTGGAACCAGAATGGGAGCAGCGCAGGAGAGCACACACTTTTATATGCCGCCTGCTGGGAGGAGCCAGCAGGCAGGGATTTACCGTAGTACTTGCAATACACAGTCAGTGCCGTAATACATACAATATATCACTAGTCGTGTTTACCACAACCACTTTAAACTGTATGAGGCTCAGCCATGCGAGGAGGAGGTGGAGTTGGCCTTGTTCAGTGCTTTGCTACAGAGTCCCCACCCTCCTTCTGTCCCTAACTTTTCCTCCCATTTCTCCCTTGTTCCATCCAGTGGGGAACGTGTCCTTTCTAACAGTCATCAGTATAGGTCCCCGCAGTTCCCCTTTTCCAGACTGTCCGCATCCAGTAACTCCTCCAACATTGTGTCTTTCGGGGCCCTGGGGTATCTCGTTGTCTCCTTGCGGAGAAAGTTTTTGATTTGCAAATATTGGAGTTGCTGTCTGTTCGGTAGTTCCAGTCTCTGTGTCAGTTCTTTTAGGGTAGTGAGTCTGTCCCCCGTGTAGAAGTCACTAACTGCTAGTTTGCCCCTGTCCTGTCTCCACCTCTTAAAGGTGGCATCTAGCACGGCTGATGGAAACTTGTGGTTGCAGCAGATGGAGGCCATGGTGGACACCTCGGTTAAACTGAACTGCTGCCTCATCTGGTTCCAGGTTCTTAGTGTTCCTACCACCACTGGGCTGGTTGAGTGTTTTGCAGGGGGGGATAGCAGCGCTGTTGTAGGGAGGGCTCGGAGGGTTGTTCGCATGCAGGAAGACTCCTTCAACTCTTGGTCTTGGCTGCCCCGTGGTACTATTGCAAGTTCAGGAGGGCCAGGCCTCCTCCCATGCTTCTTCTCCTTTGCAGTGTAGTTTTAGGGATTCTTGGATTCCCCCCCCCCCCCCCCCCCCCCCCTCCCCACACACACACACACACACAAACACCATAATAATTTTGTGTACTTTTTGGAAAAGGACTTGGGGATGAAGATTGGAACTGATCTAAACAGGAAGAGGAACCTGGACAATACGTTGATCTTGATCGTCTGAACCCTCCCCGCTAGGGAAAGCGGGAGTGTTTCCCACCTCTGTAGGTCCCTTTTAACTTCCTCCGATAGACTGGTCAGATTCCACTTGTGGATCCGTGTCCAGTCATGGGCTATCTGGATCCCCAGGTACCCAAATTTGTTTTGGGCTATTCTAAATGGGAGACCCCCCAGCTCTGCTCTTCTACCGCTCTGGTTCACCGGGAAAAACTCACTGTTGCCCAGGTTGAGTTTGTAGCCCAGAAGGCCCCGAACTCTTCCAGAAGCTTCATGATTACTTTCATGCTGTTTTGTAGGTCTGAGAGGTAGAGGAGCAGGTCATCCGCATAGAGCGGCACTCTGTGCTCGGTCTCCTCTTCGGATTCCCTTCCAGCCTCTTGCGTCTCGCAGGGTGATCACCAGGGGTTCAATTGCCAAGGCTAACAGGAGCATGGATAGTTGGCATCCCTGCTTTGTTCCGCTGTGCAACTGGAAGTATTCAGAGCTGTTGGTGTTGATCTGAACGCTTGCCTTGGGGGCGTTGTACAGGAATTTCACCCATGAGGTGAACCCCACCCCTTGCCCAAACCACTCCAGTACCTCAATGAAGTACTTCCACTTTACTCTGTTGTGGTAGGCTATATTAGGGGTATCGCGGTACCTAGGAGGGATGTACCTTATACTGTAGTATGAGTGGTAGAACCTGCCTGCTGGTTCCGCCCAGCAGGTGGAGCATAAGAGTCTGTGTTTCATCCACAGCAGTCATTCTGTACCGGAGCTGCTGGGGTAACTACTTGTTCATTAAAGCCTGCAATTGGACTACAATCTCGCTTCAGTAGTGATTGATCGTGCATCAATTTAATGAACAAAATTGAAGAATGGCTGCTTTCCGCATCAAGCCAGAATATCTACAAATCAACCCCCACGAGGCAAATGCAGCAGCAACTTTTAAACATTGGCTGGCATGTTTCAACGGGTACATCAGGACGGCCCCGACTACCCCCACGGAGGAACAGAAAATGCAAGTCCTCCACTCAAGGGTGAGCCCAGAAATCTACACGCTTATCAAAGACGCGAACGGTTTAGAGGACGCAATAACTTTGTTAAATGAGCACTACGTCCGCACTGTGAATCAGGTATACGCTCGGCATCTTTTAGCTACCAGATGGCAGATCCCAGGGGAATCACTGGACGATTTTTACCGCGCATTGTTAATGTTAGGTAGAAACTGTAACTGTCCACAAGTCTCAGCCAATGACCACACCGAACTCTTAATACGGGATGCTTTTGATGCGGGCATGCTGTCCTCTAAAATCCACCAGCGACTGCTGGAAAACGACACGCTAGGGCTTAAAGAGGCACGGAAACTTGCGCACTCCCTAGATGTAACCTCCCGCAACGCCCAGGCCTACGTTCCCGACTGCGCGGTACCCGCATGGACAGGGTGGACTCCACCCGCAGCCGATTCCAAAGCACCCCTAAATTCCCCACAAGCTTGTGCAGTGCGGCAGCCAGGAAACCCCGGGGGGCGGGGTGGGGGGGGGGGGGGGGGGGAGCGATGCTATTTATGCGGGCAAAACAAACACCCCCGGCAATGCTGCCCGGTCTGATCCGCAATCTGCAAGGACTGCGGGAAGAAGGGGCACCTCGTGGCAGTATGCCAGGCCCAGTCGGCCGCCGCTGTCTCCACAGGCGAACCGGGCCCGCTGCCATCCCAGTCCTCACAGGCCATGTGCTATTCATGGGGGCAGCCATCTTGGATGACGTCTCAGGACCCCGACTCGGCTGGCGGTGTATCGCCCGACGGGATCTCTCAGCTTCTGCCACAACTTGCCTCAGTGACACTGGACCACTCTCGGCCCCGAAGGCTTTCAACCGCTACGACGTCGGTACTCATCAATGGGCATGTGGTGGTATGATTTGCATAGCTGTCTGCCATTGGTGCAGAACACCGGCTTACCATTGGCCCTGGTCGGTCATGTGCCTCTCGACCAATTGGTTGAGACCAGTCATGTGACAGCTCTCCGATTGGTCGAGTGGCTGAGTTAATCACGCCTCCTTACCGAGGTATAAATAGTCAGAACGCCCGGCGGTCGTCCATTTACTGTAGTCGACCGCAGGGCTAAGTTCTAGCTTATTAAAGCCTAACTTTTGTACAGCAACTCGTCTCGCGTTCGATTAATGGCTCATCAATTTAATAAGGTAGTTTTTTGAAGGTGGAGTTCCGGATCAAGCCCGAATGCCTCCGCATCAGCCCGCAAACTCAGAACGCTGCAGAAATTGTTCAACATTGGCTGGCATGTCTCGAAGGATACCTGGAGTCTGCAAACAGCCCCCCCCACCATGGCACAGAAGCTTCACATCCTCCACTCCAGCGTGGGCACAGCAGCCTACGCAATGATCAAGGAAGAGAAAGATTACGAGGCGGCCATGCTTAAGCTGAATGGACATCTGCTGGCCACCAGACAACAGCTCCCCGGTGAGTCATTAGACCAATTTTACCAGGCCCTCGCTATCCTGGGGAGGAATTGCTCCTGCCTCCAAGTTTCAGCCACGGAGCACATGGAACTGCTGATCAGAGATGCTTACGTGGCTGGGATGCAGTCCCCCGCTATCCGCCAGCGGATGCTGGGGAAAGACGACCTCAGCTTAACTGAGGCACGGACTCTCTCCACCTCCCTGGAGGTCGCCGATTTAAACGCCCGCGCCTATGTCCCCAGCCGTGCTGCACCACCCTGGGCCTCCTGGCACGCTTCCCCACCGCCATCTGCCGCTCCCGATCTCCCTCAGGCCTGCGCCGCGGGACGCCCCGACAAATCCACGGGGCCCCGGTTATTTTTGTGGGTTCGCAAAACACCCTCGCTCGCACTGCCCAGCCCGCTCCGCCCTCTGTAAGAGCTGCGGGAAGAAGGGCCACTTCTCCTCTGTCTGCCAGGCCAAAACGGTCGCTGCTGTACCGTGCAGCGACTGGGGATCCCCCCCTCCGGGACCTTGCTGGCCCCTCCAGTACGCCGCGCCGATCTCTCCCCCCTGCCCCCGGGCCTGCGCCCGGCCTGCGCGCCTCTCTCTCTCCTCCGGGCCCCTCCAGTACGCCGCGCCGATCTCTCCCCCCGGGCCTCTGCGCCCGGCCTGCGCACCTCTCTCTCTCTCTCCTCCGGGTCCTTCCGGGCCCTTCCAGCGCACTGCGCAACTCTCCCCTCGCCGCCCCCGGGCCCCGGCGCCTGGCCTGCGCGCCTCTGCCCCCGCTCCCAGCCGCTCTGGTCGGCTACCCGGCACCGCTATCTCCGCCCCCCTCAAACACGGGGGCCCCGCGGGCGCCGCCATCTTGGGGCGCCGACTCCACGTGCGGGTCCTGGGCACCGCCATCTTGGGGCGCCGACCCCACGTGCGGATCCTGGGCGCCGCCATCTTGGGGCCCCAACTCCACGTGCGGGTCCTGGGCGCCGCCATCTTGGGGCTCCGACTCCACGTGCGGGTCCTGGGCGCCGCCATCTTGGCGCGCCGACCCCATGTGCGGATCCTGGGCTCCGCCATCTTGGGGCCCCGACTCCACGTGCGTGTCCTGGGCGCCGCCATCTTGGGGCCCCGACTCCACGTGCGGATCCTGGGCACCACCTTCCGGGACTGGCACGCAAGGTTTTTCCAGCCCCTACTCGGACGACGACTATGGGTCTTCTCCACGGCTCGCGGCCATTCAGCTCGACCAGTCATGTCCACGCACGCTCGCCAAAACGACAACGCTGATCCACCTCAACGGCCATGAGACGGGCTGCCTGCTGGAGTCCGGGAGCACGGAAAGCTTCGTTCACCCTGCCACAGTAAGACGCTGCGCGCTCCCTGTCCATCCTGTAAAACATAAAATCGGGTTAGCCTCAGGTTCGCACTCCGTCCGCCTCATCGGCTGCTGCATCGCGGACCTCACGGTCCAAGGGAAGGTTTTTTAAAATTATAAACTCCATGTCCTCCCTGACCCTTGCGCGCCGGCACTCCTAGGACTGGACTTCCAGTGCAACCTGCAGAGCTTGACCTTCCAATTTGGCGGCCCTATACCCCCCCCTCACTGTCTGCAGCCTCGTGTCCCTCAAAGTGGACCCCCCCTCCTTGTTTGCTAATCTTACCCCCGATTGCAAACCCGTCGCGACACGGAGCAGACGGTACAGCGCCCAGGACCGGTCCTTCATCAGGTCCGAGGTCCAGAGGTTGCTGAAGGAAGGGGTCATCGAGGGCAGCAACAGTCCCTGGCAAGCCCAAGTGCTGGTGGTCCGGACTGGGGAGAAAAACCGGATGGTCATCGACTATAGCCAGACCATCAACCGGTTTACGCAACTGGACGCGTATCCTCTCCCCCGTATTTCCGCCATGGTAAACGATATCGCGAAATACAAAGTCTTCTCCACTGTGGACCTTAAGTCCGCTTACCACCAGCTCCCCCTCCGCGTGAGTGACCGCAAATACACCGCGTTTGAGGCAGATAGGCGCCTCTACCACTTCCTTAGGGTTCCATTCGGTGTCACAAATGGGGTCTCGGTCTTCCAACAGGAGATGGACCGAATGGTCGACAAGTACTGATTACAGACTACCTTCCCGTATCTCGATAATGTCACCATCTGCGGCCACGATCAGCAGGACCATGACGCCAACCTCCAGAAATTCCTCCAAACCGCTAAACTCCTTAACCTCACATATAATAAGGATAATTGCGTGTTTAGCACCGACCGTCTAGCCATCCTCGGCTACGTAGTGCGTAAAGGAGTGATAGGCCCCGACCCCGAACGCATGCGCCCCCTGATGGAACTCCCTCTCCCCAATACCCTCAAATCCCTTAAACGCTGCCTGGGTTTCTTCGCTTACTACGCCCAATGGGTTCCCAACTACGCTGACAAGGCCCGTCCCCTCATTCAAACCACGACCTTCCCGCCGTCGACAGAGGCCTGCCAGGCCTTTAGCCGCATCAAAGCGGACATCGCAAAGGCCACGATGCGCGCCATCGACGAGTCCCTCCCCTTCTAGGTCGAGAGTGACGCATCAGAAGTAGCTCTGGCGGCCACCCTGAACCAAGCGGGCAGACCCGTGGCCTTCTTCTCCAGAACCCTCCAGGCTTCCGAACTCTGCCACCCCTCTGTGGAAAAGGAAGCCCAGGCCATAGTCGAAGCGGTGCGACATTGGAGGCACTATTTGGCCGGCAGGAGGTTTACCCTCCTCACAGACCAACGGTCAGTAGCCTTCATGTTTGATAATGCACAAAGGGGCAAGATTAAGAATGACAAGATCTTACGGTGGCGGATCGAGTTGTCCACGTACAACTATGAGATCTTGTATCGTCCTGGGAAGCTCAATGAGCCTCCTGATGCCCTATCCCGCGGTACCTGCGCCAGCGTGCAGATAGACCGCCTCCGCTCCCTCCACCCGGACCTCTGCCATCCAGGGGTGACCCGTCTCTACCATTTCATTAAGGCCCGCAACCTGCCTTTCTCCATCGCGGAAGTCAGGTCAGTAACCCGTGACTGCCACATCTGTGCAGAGTGCAAACTGCACTTCTACCGCCCCGAGCGCGCACACCTGATCAAAGCATCCCGCCCCTTTGAACGTCTCAGCATTGACTTCAAGGGGCCCCTTACCTCTAACAACCGCAACATTTACTTCCTGGCGGTAATCGACGAATACTCCCGCTTCCCCTTCGCCAAATACTCCCGCTTCCCCTTCGCCATTCCCTGCCCCGACATGACCACATCGACCGTCATTAAGGCCCTCCTCTCCATCTTCTCCCTGTTCGGCTACCCCGCATACATACACAGCGATCGGGGGTCCTCATTTATGAGCGACGAGCTGCGTCAATTCCTGCTCAACAGGGGCATTGCCTCTAGCAGGACGACCAGCTATAACCCCTGGGGTAACGGACAGGTCGAGCGGGAGAATGGTACCATCTGGAAGACCATACTACTGGCCCTCCGGTCCAGAGATCTCCCTATTTCCCGAAGGTTATCCCCGATGCCCTACATTCTATCCGCTCACTCCTCTGTACCGCAACAAATCAGACACCTCATGAACGTCTTCTTGTTTTCCCCAGGAAGTCGTCCTCCGGATCCCCTCTCCCGACGTGGCTGGCCGCCCCCGGACCCATCTTGCTCCGGAAGCATGTGCGGGTGCACAAGTCCGACCCGTTGGTGGAACAAGGCTAGTTACTCCACGCTAACCCGCAGTATGCGTATGTGGAGTACCCCGACGGACGGCAGGACACGGTCTCCCTCCGGGACCTGGCACCCGCCGGCGTGCGGCCTTCCCCCCCTTCACCACAGACCCCCCCCTGTTTTTTTCCCCCAGCGCCCCACCCAGGCCACCCCTTCCCCATCTACGGCATCTCCACAGCCAGCTCGGGTGACGGAGACTGTTCAAGGACCATCGCTCCCGGACTCCAGGACGTCAGCGGAACCACCACCATCGGCTGAACCGACGTCACCTACTCCACTGCGGCGGTCTGCCAGAACGTCACGGGCCACGAAAAGACTGATCGAATCGATTTAAATTACAACAGCTCCATGGACTTTGTTGGGACTTTGTGTAATATTGTTAATTGTGTGGGCCAGTGGGAAGCCAAAAAAAAAAATGTAATAAAAGAAGAGAAAATTGTTTTTTTCTCTCTCCCTTCTCTGGCTGCTACTCATACCACCAGTTCTCTCCCTCCCCCCCCCCCGCTCTCGTTGATACCCCCCCGGCTTCTTTCTCCGCAAGGGGTGAATGTGGTGGTATGATTTGCATAGCTGTCTGCCATTGGTGCAGAACACCGGCTTACCATTGGCCCTGGTCGGTCATGTGCCTCTTGACCGATTGCTTGAGACCAGTCATGTGACGGCTCTCCGATTGGTCGAGAGGCTGAGTTAACCACGCCTCCTTACCGAGGTATAAATAGTCAGAACGCCCGGCGGTCGTCCATTTACTGTAGTCGACCGCAGGGCTAAGTTCTAGCTTTTAAAGCCTAACTTTTGTACAGCAACTCGTCTCGCGTTCGATTGATGGCTCATCAGGGCACAAGACATCCTGCTTGATCGACTCTGGGAACACGGAGAGCTTCATCCATCCCAATACGGTAAGACACTGCTCCCTCGCTGTACACCCGATTAAACAATAGATCTCCCTGGCCTCTAAGTCCCACTCTGTGGCGATCTGGAGGTACTGCATAGCCAACCTCACGGTCCAGGGCGTGGAGTTCAATAACTTCTGACTCTACGTCCTCCCCCATCTCTGCGTTGCCACACTCCTGGGACTGGACTTCCAGTGTAACCTGCAAAGTTTAATGTTCAAATTCGGCGGCCCCATACCCCCCCCCCCCCCCTCACTGTCTGCAGCCTCGTGACCCTCAAGGGCGACATGCCTTCAATGTTTGCAAACCGTACCCCCGATTACAAACCTGTCGCCACCAGGAGCAGACGGTACAGTGCCCAGGATCGGCCCTTCATTAGGTCGGAAGTCCAACGGTTACTAAAGGAAGGCATTATTGAGGCCAGCAACAGCCCCTTAGAGAGCTTGTGGTGGTTGTACAGACCTGGGAGAAACATAGGGTGGTCATAGACTACAGTCAGACCATCAACAGGTATACGCAGCTTGACGCATACCCTCTCCCCCGCATATCTGAAATGGTCAACCAGATAGCGCAATACAAGGTTTTCTCCACAGTAGACCTTAAATCAGCCTACCACCAGCTCCCCATTCGCCCGGACGACCGCAAGTATACTGCATTCGAAGCAGATGGTCGGCTCTACCACTTTCTCAGGGTTCCCTTTGGTGTCACAAATGGGGTCTCGGTCTTCCAACGGGAGATGGACCGAATGGTTGACCGGTACGTTCTGCGGGCCACGTTCCCGTACCTTGACAATGTTACCATCTGCGGCCACGACCGGCAGGACCACGACACCAACCTCCACAAATTGCTCCATACCGCAAAAATCCTTAACTTAACCTATAACAAGGACAAATGCACGTTTAGCACCGATCGCTTAGCCATCCTCGGCTACGTAGTGCATGATGTAGTCATAGGTCATAGGCCCAGATTCCGAACGCATGTGCCCCCTCATGGAGTTTCCCTTCCCCCACTGTCCCAAGGCCCTGAAACGTTGCCTGGGCTTCTTTTCTTATTACGCCCAGTGGGTCCCCAATTATGCGGATAAGGCCCGCCCACTAATCCAGTCCACGGTTTTTCTCCTATCGGCAGAGGCCCGCCAGGCTTTCAGTCACATCAAAGCAGACATCGCCAGGGTGACGATGCACGCAATCGATGAGTCCCTCCCCTTCCAGGTCAAGAGCGACGCATCAGATGTAGCTCTGGCTGCCACCCTTAATCAGGCGGGCAGATCCGTGGCCTTCTTTTCATGCACCCTCCACGCCTCAGAAATCCGGCATTCCTCCGTCTAGAAGAAGGCCCAAGCCATCGTCGAAGCTGTGCGGTGTTGGAGGCATTACCTGCCCGGCAGGAGATTCACTCTCCTCACTGACCAACGGTCGGTAGCCTTCATGTTTGACAATGCAGAGCGGGGCAAAATTAAGAATGATAAGACCTTATGGTGGAGGATCGAGTTCTCCACCTATAATTACAAAATCTTGTATCGTGTCAGGAAGCTCAACGAGCCTCCAGTTGCCCTGTTGCCCTCCTGTTGCACTTGTGCCAGTGTACAAGTAGCCCGACACCCGACCCTCCACGACAACCTCTGCCACCCGGGGGAGTCACCCGGTTCTTCCACTTTGTTAAAACCCGCAATCTGCTCTACTCCATCGAGGAGGTCAGGGCCGTAACCAGAAACTGCCAAATCTGCGCGGAGTGCAAGCCGCACTTCTACAGGCCAGAGAAAGCGCTCCTGGTGAAGGCTTCCCGCCCCTTTGAACGCCTCAGCGTGGATTTCAAAGGGCTCCTTCCCTCCACTGACCGCAACACATATTTCTTAAAAGTGATTGATGAGTACTCCCGGTTCCCTTTCGCCATCCCCTGTCCCAACATGATGGCTGCCACCGTCATTAAAGCCCTCCACAGCACCTTTACTCTGTTCGGTTTCCCCGCCTACATCCATAGCGATAGGGGGGTCCTCCTTCATGAGTGACAAGCTGACGTCAATTCCTGCTCAGCAAGGGCATTGCCGACCAGTTACAACCCCCGGGGAAACGGGCAGGTAGAGAGGGAGAATGGGACGGTCTGGAAGGCCGTCCTACTGACCCTACGGTCCAAGGATCTCCCAGTGTCCTGATGGCAGGAGGTCCTCCCTGAAGCACTTCATTCCATCCGATCACTACTGTGCACTACTACCAACGAAACACCTCATGAAGGTCTCCTTACCTTTTCTAGGAAGTCCTCCTCGGGGACCTCGCTCCCAACATGGCTGGCAGCCCCCGGACCCGTCCTACTCCGCAAACACGTACGGGCCCACAAGTCGGACCCACTGGTCAAGAGGGTACATCTCCTCCATACTAACCCCCAGTACGCTTACGTGGCACACCCCGACGGCCGACAAGCCATTGTCTCCCTCCGTGATCTGGCCCCCGCTGGATCCCCCCCCCCCCCCCCCCCCCCCTCCCAACCCCAACCATTTTTTCATCAGCGCACACCACCGCAGCCCCCTTCCCAGGAGGATCCATCCTCCCACTGGCCCCATCCAGAAGCGATGAAGCTGAAGACGACGCGCTCCCAGAGCCACGGATGCCCGAGCTGACACCAGCATCATCGCCAGGACTGCGACGATTGCAGAGGACGACCGGCTGATAGTCTCATTGTAAAATGAACTTGTAAATAATTGTCTGTAAATATGTGTATTGCATGTAAAGGCACCGAAGGGTACCACTATAACCTCTACCACTGTGAAAGCAAGGCCACCACCCCCGCTGGACTCTTTTTTTAAGCAGGGGGTGAATGTGGTAGGCTATATTAGGGGTATCGCGGTACCTAGGTGGGATTTACCTTGCACTGTAGTATGAGTGGTAGAACCTGCCTGCTGGCTCCGCCCAACAGGCGGAGCATAAGACTCTGTGTTTCACCCACAGCAGTCATTCTGTACCGGAGCTGCTGGGGTAACTACTTGTTCATTAAAGCCTTCAATTGGACTACAATCTCGCTTCAGTAGTGATTGATTGTGCATCATCGGTCAAAGAACTTTTCTGCGTTGCGTCCAGGGAGACGATCACCTCTGGTGTTCTCTCCCCGGATGGAGTCAGTATGACATTCAGCAGCCGTCTGATGTTCGTAGTTAGCTGTCTACCCTTAACAAAGCCTGTCGGGTCCTCTGCGACCACCTTTGGTACACAGTTCTCCAGTCTCTTGGCAGGACTTTTGCGGGTATTTTTGCATCCACTTTGAGCAGCGAAATGGATCTGTTCAAAAAAAACATTTCTTTTTTTTATATATTTAGAATACCCAATTATTTTATTTTCCAGTTAAGTGTCCAATCCACTTATCTGCACATCTTTGGGTTGTGGGGGTGAAACCCACGCAGACACGGGGAGAATGTGCAAACTCACACGAACAGTGACCCAGGGCTGGGATCGAACCCGGGTCCTCGGTGCTGCAATCCCAGTGCGAACCACTGCGCCACCGTGCTGCCCTCGAAATGGGTTTGTTTGATCCGCATTCTGTTGGGTCTTTGTCTTTTTTGGGTATCAGCGATATGGTGACCTGTGTTAGTGTTGGAGGCAGGGTGCCCCTCGCTAGCAAGTCTACGAACATTTCCCGCAGGTGCAGGGTGAGAGCTGGAGCAAATGTTCTGTAGAAGTCCACCGGGAACCCATTGGGTCCCGGCGCCTTCCCCTTCTGCATGGAGTTGATGCCCTCCATGACCTCTGCCAGTTCTAGTGGTGCTTCCACCTCCCCCCCGTTTGTCATCCTGCACGACTGGCATGTTTCCAGCAGAGGTTCCTGTAGCATAGATAGGTGCCGCGCACACCTGACTCAGATTGGACATGTTGTAAGAGCTCTTCTTGCTCTGTGCTTTCCTGGTGATGTGTAGCAGACTGAATCTTCTTTGAATTTGAAATTCCCTGCCCAGCCTTTGACTTGCTCTTAGCACTCCTGCACTTTTTAGCCAAATGTCCCTTTTTGTTACAATTGTGGTACACAAGGTTCCTGAACTTGCAATGAATTGCATAGTGTGTACCCCCACATCTGAAACATTCCACTGCAGTTGCATTTATGTTTACAGGCTCTTTTCTTACTTGATGCAGTGCACCTGCCCGTGCCTCATTATGTGTCTTTTGAATATCCTTCGCATTGTTGACAGCAATCTCATGCCCTGAGTAGCTTCTAGAGCCTTCTTTAAAGTTAAGTGTGGCTTTCCCCAACAAACAACACTATGCTATCTTCATTAATGCCACAGACCAATCTGTCCTGGAGCATATCCTCTAACACTGCCTCAAACATACAGTGCTCAGAGAGTTCAGAAACACAGAATACTACAGTGCAGAAGAGGCCCTTCAGTCCATCGAGTCTGTGATGCATAAAAGGCCCTGACCTGCCCACCTAATCCCACTTGCCAGCACTTGGCCTATAGCCTTCAATGCTGCTCCCTATGTCCCTCATAAACATGTACACCTCAATCAGGTTATCCCTCAGTCTTCTCTGTTCCAGATAAAACAACCCATGTCTATCCAACCTCTCTTTATAACTTAAATGTGCCATCCCAGGCAACATTCTGGTGAATCTTCCCTCCAGTGCAATTACATCCTTCCTATAATGTGGCGACCAGAATTGCAAACAGTATTCCAGGCGTAGCCTCACCAAAGTTCTTAGCAGCTCCTTCATGACTTCCCTGCTTTTGTAATCTATGCCTGATTGATAAAAGGGAGTGTTCACATGCCTTTTTCACCACCCTATTAACCTGTCATTCTGCCTTCAGAGATCTATGGACAAACACGCAAGTCCCTTTGTTCTTCGGAACTTCCCAGTGTCAGACCTTTCATAATTGATGCAGTTCAGCACCAAAAGCAACTACAGACCGCTCTGCCTTTTGAAATTGACTATGGAACTTAAACCGTTGGATAATCGCTAAAGGCGGTGATGATTCTGAATGAGTCCAACTAACTCCAAAAATGAAATGTCCCCTATTTTCCGTGGTGTTGGTAAATTCTTCATTAGCTTGTAAGTCTTTGCCCCCACACACTCAGGAGAATTGACTGCTTTATAGCCTCGTCTGCAATTCCATTTGCCAAAAAAGTCTCTCAACCTTTCCACATAATAATCTTTTATTGTCACAAGTAAGCTTACATTAACACTACAATGAGGTGACTGTGAAAAGCCCCTACTCACCACATTCCGGCACTTGTTCGGGTACATGGAGGGAGAATTCAGAATGTACAAATTACCTAACAGCACGTCTTCCGGGATTTGTGGGAGGAAACAGGAGCATCCAGAGGAAACCTACGCACACACAGGGCGAACGTGCAGGCTCCGCACAGACAGTGACCCAAGCCAGGAATCAAACCTGGGACCCTGGCGCTGTGAAGAAAGAGTGCTAACCACTATGCTACCATGACAAACTCAATCCAGTCCTCGAGGCCCTCATTGATAGTCCCGAACATAGCCATTGCCGATGACCACGTTGTAAACTAGCAACTCATTGTATCATACTTTGCGTTGCCACATTGCAGCTCAAATTTTTTTCTTGTCCTTTTTAATCCTCGTCGCCAGAAAGATGTGGTAACTTAACCACAAGAAAGGTAGCCAATCGTGTTGTGAAAGTTAAATTTTCATTACTTCAGAAAATATTGAGATAATGACAGTTTGGTTTCAGACACCAGCAGCAGCTAATCACAACTATACACAAGCTCCTCGAGGCTGAAATAGAAACCCGCGCAAATGGCTTCACATGCACATATGCACTTTTGTTAAAGGCATCTATGCACATAATCAAATAGGGAAATGCTTCTTAAAACATTATTAAAATACTCTATAACAAAATTGAATAGAAAAAAAACAGGGAGACTAAAGACAAAATTAACCATCAAGTTCTAGAGATTCACAACACGTTGTATTTCTTAATCCCTAAGCTTGCAGGTCTACTTGCAGCTTTCTTTGTTGAACATTGTATAAAAACAAATGTTTTTACACGTGCTTGCTTTTTGTACAAAACAAATCCTTAATTGTGTGTAAATTATTGAAAAAAACAATGCCTGGGTTATGTTGCAAAACACTACCACGTCTAAAGCTTGGTACGAACGCACTTTAAGCTTTGCTATTCCACATTACAATGTTATCTTAATCATTGGATATGTTATTATGTCTCAAATCTGGCATTCTGTATCAAAGGACAGACTGGCTAATATTCTGTGTGCAATGATTGGGGCACAGCTGCAGGACAAAGCACACCAATAATTTTTAATTGAGAAACTTACATCAGCATTTATTCGGCATCCTCACTGTTGTAAAATGGAGAGGAGGGGCAAGGGAAGGGGAGAGGAGAGGAAGGGGAAGAGGGGAGGGGAAGGGGAATTGTTCTTAAAGGAGGTAAGGAGGGAAAATGGTTTCCCAAGGGAATTTACGAGCTAAAAATCTTGGTAGCTGAAGGCACAGCTAGCAGTGGTGGAGTAATTAAAATGAGAGCTGTGCATGAGGCTCGAATTTACAGAATCATTACAGCACAGCAGTCCATTTGGCCAACCGTGTCTGTTCCGGCTCTCCATATGAGCATTATAACTTAGTGCCATTCCTCTGCCTTTTCCCCATATCTCTGCACATTGTTTCTATACATATAGTCATCTAATACTCTCTTGAATGCCTTGGTTGAACCTGCTTCCACCACACTTCCAGGAAATGCGTTCCAGACCCGAAACACTTGCTGTGAAAAGGTTTTTTCTCACATAGCATTTGTTTCTTTTGCAAATCACTTTAAATCTGCACCCTCTTGTTCTCAATTTTTTATGAGCGGGAACAGTTGCTTCCTATCTATCCTGTCCAGCCCTCATGATTTTGAACATCTCTATCAAATCTCCTTTTGGCCTTCTCCACTCCAAGAAAAACAGTTCCAACTTTTCTAATCTCTTCATAACTTAAGTTTCTCATTCTTGGTATTGGAAGAGAATTGGAGGACCATACAGATCTCTGATGGTTATAAGGTTGAAGGGAGTTAGGGAAGGAGTGAGGCCTTGGAGGGATTTTAAAGCAAGAATAAGAAGAATCAAGGTGTTGACATACAAGGAACCAATATGGATCAGCGCACACAGGGATGTTGGGTGAATGAGACTTGATAAAAGTTAGTACATGCACAACAGCGTTTTGGATAAGCTCAATCTCATGGAGGGTGGAAGATTGGAATAATATAGCCTCAAGGTAACAAAGCTCTGAATGTTGATTTCAACAGAAGAGGAGCTGAGGCAGAGATGAGTGATGGCATGGAAGTATAAGTAGGTTGTCTTAGTGATGGAGCCAAATTAAAGGGCCAATTTAACAGTGCTGAACACTACAAAGATTCAGCAAAGTAAAAGATAATTAAAATCACAATCCTGATTATATTGAGTTTTTAAAATTGTAAATATTGCAGGATGGATGAGAAGACTGAAATAAGTTAGAAAGCAGTCACTTAGATTCAGAGATGGTGCATGAATTTTGATTTCATTAAAAAGATTAAAAACATGATGCAGCATAATTGGAGCCTGGTGGAAACAATAAAAGGTGTCTCGTGGAGAAATGGCCACAGTAGCATCAATAAAATTGACACAAAGATTGCCATAGAACTGTTACAGTCTGGATTGTCCAATTAGATTATTTTTTATTGCATTTGTATTTTTTGGAGAGGTTCTGAATAAAGGAGCAGTAGTGAAATCTCTCACAGAGTCAGAGCTCATCTTGCCTGGAGAGTTCCGAAGGCAGGCTGAGAGAGAGAGACTGAGAGATAGAGAGAGCAAAGTCACTGGCATAAAAGGAAAGGAAACTGAACGTTGCACAGCTGGGCCCACAGGACAGATGTTGGACTCACACTGGAGATCCGAGGAAACGGTGAGGAAGAAAATAACGCTGCTGGGATAGAAGGATGTGAAGACGCCGGCATTGAACTGGGGTGGGCACAGTCAGAAGTCTTACAGCAGCAGCTTAAAGTCCAACAGGTTCATTTGGGATCACGAGCTTTCGGAGTACAGCTCCTTCATCAGGTGGGGTAGGAGGAGGAGGACGGGGTGAAGGTGGGAGGAGGAAGAAGAAAAGAGGTTGGAGGGGGGATGATGATGATGGAGAGGATGAGGGTGATGAGGTGGATGAGGAGTGGGAGGATGAGGGTGCTGGGAAGGTTAGGAGGAGGGTGATTGGGTGGATGAGGGCTCTGGGAAGATTTGGAAGAGGCAATGGGGTGGATGAGGAGTGGAAGGATGAGGGTGCTGGGAAGATTAGGAAGAGGGGATGGGGTGGATGAGGAGTGGGACGATGAGAGTGCTGGGAAGATTAGGAAGAGGGGATGGATAAAGTATGGGAAGATGGGGGAGGAGCGGATCCGTGGAAGATGTGGTGGGGGGGGGGGGGGGGGGGGGGGTGGTCTCCATGGTGACAGGCCGGCTCCAGCCGATTGCCTCGCATCCCGGAAGTGACGGCACAGAGAGAGCGCGCGATCTTGCTGGGGCTGCTGCGCAGGCGCGGCCTCCATTTTGAGGTGAGGCTGCGTTTCGAGGGGGGGTGGGGAGTGAAAAAAGACATCGGCGGCGGAGAGAATAGAGAGAGAGAGTAAGAGAGAGAGAGAGAGAGGCCCCGGGCTGGAGTGAGCCGGCAGCGGGGGAGAGAGACAGAGTGAAAGGAGTGGGGAGGGGATTGAGGCTGGGCGACCGGGGGTAGGATCGAGCGGGACCTGCGCCGCCGCTGGCTGAGGGGCTTTGTTGTCTGCTTATTGTTGAGCGGTGTGGCCGCCTTCCCCAGGCCGCTCGGAGCTGGGGAGGCCCCGGGGCCAGAGGAGTCGAACCGATCCCAGCCGTCCCTTAACCCCAGCGAGATCATTTCTGCCCCGTCTTTGGGGCAAATGCCAAACCTCCTGTCTCGGGTATGGGGGAGATTGGATTGGGAATACGGACCACGAGTGTAGACAAAAGATTTAAGAAGTGACTATTTCGTGCCAAAATAGATCCATTTTAACAATTTCATGGCTAATAAGCATACTTGATTGACAAATGCGAATCTGTCACTTCATGTAAATACAAAGAATTGTGTATTTTAAAGTTTGTCATTTGGAAATATTGTTTTTTTAAGCAGGACAGTTTTTCTGTTTTGGAATGTTGGAAATCTTGCCTAGTTATGGACAGGTGATGGGGGAGGTGGTTGAAGTTTTTGCTGTGTTCCAGATCAAAGAATGGGTCTCTGCGTTTCAGATCTAGAACTCTCATACCTGAGATTAAATCTCCACGGCCTTGTGCCTCCCTATCTTTGCAATTGACAAGAAGAATTCTGCTGATCTCCTCATTGCCTTTAACTGCGGCCTCTTATCTATTCACCCTAGCATTATCAGATATCAGTATCTGGCATGGCTCATGTCCCAAACTCTGCATAATCTTCTTTAAAACCTGCCTCTTTGGTCATTTTCTTTATTCATCTCTTTTTGCCTGAAAGCTTCTTTCTCTGTTAAAGATGCTGCATAAATATAAGCTATTACCTGCGCAGATGGTATTCCAGGGTTGATTTCATTATTTGTTTTTGGCAGTTATATTCTAGGTCAGCAAAGATGAGTGCCCGAGTATTCATTGGCAGACTGAGCCCTTACGCCACTGAAAAAAATGTGGAGAGGTTCTTCAGAGGATATGGACGAATTAAGGAAATTGATCTGAAAAATGGATTTGGATTTGTGGTAAGCTTTTTTAAAAAATGTATAATTTGCAATTGCGTGTGCGTGCAAAACTTCTCTGCAACCATTTATTATGCTTACCTATCTGTTGAAACCAGTGGCAGATTAGGACAGTGAATGATTTTGTTTTTACCAACTTTGATTTGCTGACTAGCCTGAGCATCACATTTGGAGCGGCAGACAAAAACTTTTATCTTGACTTCCAGACTGGGAGAACCAACTAGAGGCACGGATACTTCCACAAGAGTAGTTTTTGTCGTCTCCATACAAATAGAAATGTAGTTTTGCCACTACGCGCATGTATGAAACATAGCCAGTAATTTGGGATTGCTTTGGGGCTAGGTAAGGTTTAAAATTCACACTGCAACGATGAAAGCCAAATCATAGATCTGTTGTTTTGTCTTCAGGAGTTTGAAGATTACAGAGATGCAGAGGATGCAGTTTATGAACTGGATGGAAAAGAGTTGTGCAATGAAAGGTGAGTGCTCCATTCCCACTCCTCTATTGTCAAAAACTAGAAGCCTAGTGAGTTACTCTAGTGTTTTCAGATGCATAACTGAGCATTTTGTTCTGCAGAGTGACGGTGGAGCATGCCAGAGCACGCAATAGGGGAGGACGAGGAGGAGGGGGACGTTATCAAGGTCGCTTTAGCCAGAGCTATCAACGCAGTGGAGGAAGGTGAGTCCATTGATCATTTTCTTAAATTGAGAATGTTACAGTAACATAATATAAATATTGTCTTCAAAGAATATATAACATCAAATATATTTTGATTGACATTAATATAGTTATGTCAAATCATGGACAAAAACATTTTCATTCCTGATGGGTCTAATTTGTTATCCACTTTTATGCTACTCTGTTCAGAAATAGTATTTGGCAAAACACTTGTCCAATGTTTATTTTGAATGTCATATTAATTTGTTTATTAGCAAAGTAAAAGTGTTGCATGCAATCATTAAAAGATCAGCATGGTACTGAGCCATATGGCTGTGGAAGATCTCAACTTTAATACCTGGATCTAGGGGCAGCACGGTAGCATAGTGTTTTTTAAAAAAATATTTTTTATTCGCCTTTTTCACATTTTCTCCCAAATTTACACCCACCAACAGTAATCAGTAACAAATATGTCAATCCCCATATCAATAACAAAACGATCCCATCCTCCCAGCAAACCACAAACATTAGCTCGCATGTTCACACAAACAAATGACAAAAAGTAATTAGGGATCACCCATAGTTGCCATTAACATACACAGCCCCCAACCCTCCCACTCACCCGCCCCAACTAATGTTCAATGTTATCCAGTTCTTGAACGTGCATAATGAATAATGCCCATGAATTGTAGAACCCCTCCATCCTACCCCTCAGTTCAAACTTAACCTTCTCAAGAGTCAAGAATTCCAACAGGTCCCCCCGCCACGCCAGGGCACAGGGTGGAGAGGTTGCTCTCCAACCTATCAGGATCAGCCTTCGGGCGATCAACGAGCCCCCCCCCCCCCCCCCCCCCTCAAAACGTTCGCACACATCTTCTACTCAAAGAATCGGCTCATCCTTGCCCTCATGAGGTGTGCTCTGTATACCACCTTCAGCTGTATCAGCCCCAACCTCGCGCACTAGGTGGAGGCATTCACTCTCCGGAGCACCTCACACACCATAACCCCTTCTCCATACCCTCTCCCAACTCTTCCTCCTACTTTGCTTTGATCCCTTCCAGTGGTGCCTTCTCCTCTTCCAAAATAGCTCCGTAAACCGCTGACACTGTCCCCTTCTCGAGTCCCCCTGTTGTCAGCACCTCCAGCAATGTGGAGGCTGGCTCCACCAGGAAGCTCTGTATCTCCTTTCTGGCAAAATCTCGAACCTGCATGTATTGAAACATTTCCCCCTGCTCCAGCCCATACACCGCTTCCAACTCCTTCAATCCTGCAAACTGACCCCTAAGAAACAAATCTTTGTGTCTTAATCCCCTTCTCCTCCCATTTCCGAAAATTTCCATCCCACCTCCCTGGCTCAAATCTGTGGTTCCCCCGAATCGGCATTTCCCTTGACCCTGCCCCCAACCCGAAGTGTTGACGAAACTGCCTCCAGATTCTCAATGAAGCTGTTATTACCGGACTCCCTGAGTATTTCCTCGGGGCTATCGGGAGCAGTGCTGTTGCTAGTGCTTTCAGTCCCGACCCCCTGCACAAACTCTCCTCCATTCTGACCCACTGGGAATCAACCCCTCTGACCCAGCTCCGCACCGTCTCCATATTCTCCGCCCAGTAGTTATACATCAGGTTCGGAAGACCCAAACCCCCTGCCTGCCTTCCCCTCTGCAGCAGCACCTTTCTAACTCTGGCCACCTTCCCTCCCCATATGAACAAAGTAATCCTTCCCTCAATCTCTCTGAAAAAAGCCTTTGGCAGGAAAATCGGCAGGCATTGAAAACATAAACCAAAATTGTGGCAACGTTCGTTTTAACTGCCTGTACCCGACCCGCCAGTGACAGAGGGAGTCCATCCCACCGTGCCAGATCAACTTTCACACTCCCCACCAAACGAGAAATGTTGTACCTGCGGAACCCCCCACCACCACTCATAGAACATAGAACGATACGCGCAGGACAGGCCCTTCGGCCCTCGATGTTGCACCGACATGGAAAAAAAACTAAAGGCCATCTAACCTACACTATGCCCTTATCATCCATATGCTTATCCAATAAATTTTTAAATGCCCTCAATGTTGGCGAGTTCACTACTGTTGTAGGTAGGGCATTCCACGGCCTCACCACTCTTTGCGTAAAAAACCCACCTCTGACCTCTGTCCTATATCTATTACCCCTCAATTTAAGGCTATGTCCCCTCGTGCTAGCCACCTCCATCCGCGGGAGAAGGCTCTCGCTGTCCACCCTATCTCTAACCCTCTGATCATTTTGTATGCCTCTATTAAGTCACCTCTTAACCTTCTTCTCTCTAACGAAAACAACCTCAAGTCCATCAGCCTTTCCTCATAAGATTTACCCTCCTACCAGGCAACATCCTGGTAAATCTCCTCTGCACCCGTTCCAAAGCTTCCACGTCCTTCCTATAATGAGGCGACCAGAACTCCTGGGCAATCTGCACCCCCAGGTACCTAAAGTGAGTCCCTGACCTACGGAATGGCACCCCCCACCCCTGCCCCCACCGACCCCACAAAATACTCACTCTTGTCTAGATTTAGTTTGTACCCCGAGAAAGACCCAAACACTCGAAGCAGCTCCAATATTCCCCCTATCGACACACTCGGTTCCGACACGTATAACAGCAAGTCATCGGCATATAAGGACACCCTTTGCTCTATCCCTCCCCGCACTATTCCTTTCCATACCCCCGAACTTCTTAATGCGATGGCCAACGGCTCAATCGCGAGTGCAAACAGCAGGGGGGAGGCATAGGACATCCCTGTCTAGTCCCATGGTGGAGAGAAAAGTATCTCGAGCTGACGTTGTTTGTGCGGACACTCGCCCTAGGCTCCTTATATAGTAGCTTTACCCAGTTCACAAATCTTTGTCCAATCCCAAACCGCTCTAGAACTGCCATTAAGTACCCCCATTCTACCCAGTCAAACACCTCAGCGTCCAATGCCACTACCACCTCTGTTTCCTTCCCCTCTGCCGGTGCCATAATGGTGTTCAATACCCTTCTAACGTTTGAAAAGAGCTGCCTCCCTCTCACAAACCCCGCCAGTACTTTCGCCAATACTTTTGCGTCCACATTCAGAAGTGATATGGGCCTATACGACCAACACTCAGTCGGATCCTTATCTTTTTTAGCAACAGGGAAATCGATGCCTGCCCCAAAGTTTCTGGCAACACCCCCTTCCCTATTGCCTCTTCAAACATCCCCATCATCAGGGGTGCCAGCTTATCCTTGAATTTTTTATAATATTCCATTGGAAACCCATCCGGCCCTGCCACCTTCCCCGACTGCATCCTCCCAATCGCATCCTTTATCTCCTGCTCCACTATCGCTCCTTCTAATGTAGCCCTGTCCCCCTCCCCTAACCTCGGGTACTTCAACCCATCTAGAAATAATAATAATTGCTTATACAGTAGTCCCCCGTTATACCGCGGTTCGCGATATACCGCGGGGGGGCTTATGGACCCCAACTGTCAGTTGTGTCAATTTCAGCGGCCGGCTCACTTTGATCCGGAGAGGGAAGCTGCTCTCTCACTGAAGCAATCAGCCGGCCGCTGAAATTGACACTCCCCGTTGCTCTCTCCCTCCAATCAGTACCCCAGCAGCCACGGCCTGTACCTCAGCAGCCACGGCCTGTACCTCAGCAGCCACGGCCTGTACCTCAGCAGCGACGGCCTGCACCCCAGCAGCCACAGTACCCCAGCAGCCACAGCCTGAAGCCCAGCAGCCACGGCCTGTACCCCAGGAGCCACAGCCTGTACCCCAGCAGCCACAGCCTGAACCCCAGCTACAGAGGGGAGGGGCGATGTGAGACCATGCTGGTCTTGCAGAGGCCCGTATGACCTCCTCCTGTGTTCTCTGCTCTCTCCCTCCAATCAGCCGGCAGTGTCAATTTCAGCGGCCGGCTCACTTTGATCCGGAGAGGGAAGCTGCTCTCTCACTGAAACAATCAGCCGGCCGCTGAAATTGACACTGCCGGCTGCTCTCTCCCTCCAATCAGAAACATTAAAACTTAAAAGTTGGATTGGAGGGAGAGAGCAGCGGGCAGTGTCAATTTCAGCGGCCGGCTGATTGTTTCAGTGAGAGAGCAGCTTCCCTCTCCGGATCAAAGTGAGCCGGCCGCTGAAATTGACACTGTTTTAATTAGATCCACGATGGGGGTTTTAAATTTATTTAAAAATCTATGCTAGCGCTTCCCATTGTGAGTCTACGGGGGTCTGACCTCTTCCCCCGCCCCCCCGTAGACTCTCAATGGGAAGCGCTAGCATAGATTTTTAAATAAATTTAAAACCCCCATCGTGGATATCCGCGGCTCGGTTGCAACGCGGGTGGCTGTCTTGGACCCCAACACCCGCGTTATAAAGGGGGACTACTGTAGTCACGAGAAGGCTTCAATGAAGTTACTGTGAAAAGCCCCTAGTCGCCACATTCCGGCGCCTGTTCGGGGAGGCTGGTACGAGAATTGAACCCATGCTGCTGGCATGGTTCTGTATGACAAGTCAGCGATTTAGCCCACTGTGCTAAACCAGCCCCACTGTATCTCATGGTCTCCCCCAGGTGGCTATGACCTGTACAACCTCTCATAAAATTCCTCACCAACTTCCTTGCCCTATCCCTCACCTGAACAATTTCCTTTACTGCTGCCTCCCTCTGGAACTGACCTATTAACATACTTATTTCCATGTTCGTAAACTGCACCCCTTGCTTTTCTCAGTTGGTTCACCGCCTTCCTGGTAGATAGTCGGTCAAGGCTTGTCTGTAGTTCCTTTCTCTTTTCCAGCTTCGCTGGGTCCCCATCTTTTGTATAATTCTGTCTACCTCCAACATCTCATCTATTACCCTCTGCCTCTCCTCTCAGTCCACCCTGGCCTTAAACAAAATCACCTCACCCCTCACCACCACCTTTAGAGCCTCGCAGACAACTGCCTTCGACACCTCACCCATACAGTTGAACCCTATATATTCCTCAATTTCCTAGCATAATGGTTAGCACAGTTCCTTCACAGCTCCAGGGTCCCAGGTTCGATTCCCGGCTTGGGTCACTGTCTGTGCGGAGTCTGCACTTTCTCCCCATGTCTGTGTGGGTTTCCTGCAGGTGCTCCGGTTTCCTCCCACAGTCCAAAGATGTGCAGGGTTAGGTGGATTTGTCATGCTAAATTGCCCGTGGGTTTGGTGGGGTTACGGGGATAGGGTGGAGGTGTGGGTTTAAGTGGGGTGTTCTTTCCAAGAGCCGGTGCTGATTCGATGGGCCAAATAGCCGCCTCCTGCACTGTAAATTCTATGATCTAGGCTGCAGCAGTTGAAACCGTTGGCTTTACTGGAACTGGAGGACCAAGACATTTGGTCCATGCTGAAATGACTTGAATAATAATCTTTTATTGTCACAAATATGAAGTTACTATGAAAAGTCCCTAGTTGCCACATTCCGGCGTCTGTTCGGATAACCCGGTACGGGAATTGAACCTGCATTGCTGGCTTTGTTCGGCATTACAAACCAGCTGCCTAGCCCACTGAGTTAAACCGGCCCAAGAAATTGAGCATTCTTTTGTTTGGTGAAGACAGTAACAGTTTTAACATTGAATAGCCCAATAACCTGCAGTCTCCAGGCTTTTCATGTCTCTCTGACAGCGTTAAATGCCCCATTGAAACCAAAGTTCTCAGGTCTTATGTGGAGGGGTAGAAAAAGTCAATTTTTCTCAAGAATATACTTCAGCCCTCACTGGGAATAAGCATGATTCACCAACTGAAAGTAAGAATTATATTTTTGAGCTACATTTGGTTTAAAAAACAGTATTTGAGTTGTATAAGAAGGGGATATGTATAATTCTAGTATTTTTAAGTATTGGGAACTACAGATACATGGAGAAACTTATGTTATGTTTAATACTTGCTGTGGTGTCTCCAGAATAAAGTGTTGACTCAGCTTCAGTAATGCACAATCACTATCCATTTCAGGAATGGTCCTCCAGTTCGTACAGAAAACAGAGTGATTGTTGAGAACTTGTCTTCCAGAGTTAGCTGGCAGGTATGTTGCATGCAATATCTAGTCATATGTAAGAATATATTTATGTAATTCATTAAAACAAATAAAAGTGAAATGGAATAAAACTGATATGGGTTTAATTGCAAGTAGAGCTTTCAAGGTTAACTTAAGAGTCATTTTGCAGCGTAGGGCATCGGTGTAGTACTGTATCTGCATTTCTGACAAGCTTGCCACAAAAGTTAGATTCAAACAGTGAATCTGAATGGAATATAAAGTACCAGTTAAACAAATTGTATGGTCCAGTTCGACAGTAACATGATGTAGGAGAACAAAAATAAATGGTTCTCAACAAGTTGGCATTAAATGTCTCAGAACAGTTCCTTCCAAAAGGAATGTAACTGGCCTGCAGTGGAAACATGTGATGTAACTAATTGTGACTCAATAATTTGAGTTGCTGACAAACAAACCTGGGAGTTTTTATTTAATAGAATCACCAGATTTGCTCCAAATACATATGTGGAAAATTCTAAAATGTTCATTTGTTGTATATTTAATGTAATGCGTGTTTTTTTATTGTGAAAATGGCTCTTAATAAAGTGTTACCAGTTATCTATGGTTAACTGATAATAGTTGCCATTTCTCTCAAGTCTTTCTGTAAATTAAAAAAACTGCTGTCAAAGGTGCTATACTTAATGTCAATACCTGGGTCTACGGTAAAGTGGAAGCTGTAACCCTACTCAGACTTTTAGAAAGCAATGAATTTTGACTTTCGACTTGTTTATAGTCCTGACCTATTTTTAGGGATTTGTCACTCCCATGCATCAAGCTGAATTCTTTCCCCATTTAAAGAAACAACATTTACTAATGACATATGAGCGCCCTAATGGCTCATTATGGATGGCTGATGTGTGGGCTTGAGCAGTTCAGACGGCTGTACCTTGGTCTGTGTTAGACAGACAGTACATCGGGGGGGGGGGGGGGATGCTACATTATGCCTCTGCTCAGGCTGAAGAGTAAAGGATTCCTGGCCCAGTAGCCACTGTTGTAAAAGGGGTGTGTAGATGTGTGGGAATTTGATAGGGCTTGGCTGCCACTAGCCCCTCCCTCTTTCCCCCCCCCCCGCCCTCCCTAATCCTCAATTTACTCCCCATGATCGAATATGCTTGCCAGCATTTGTCCGGACTTTCACGATAGTGGGGAACTACCAGCACCTGTAGAACTGTACTCCCAATAGTGGTCAGCACCTTTGACAAGAGGGGATGAAGTTTGGCTTAGGGACTGCCTTAAGTTCACCATTATGAAGGAGGGAACACGCTGAGACTTTCAGTTATTTTCGCCCAATATAATTAGCTTAGTCTTTTTTTTTAAACTGTAGTTGATCTCAATGGGAAAAATGCAAATCGGATAATCCCCACATAAAACAGGCCCATCCTCTGAAACAATGGCTTTGTCTTGCAAAATTAAGTACTGCTCCTTTAACTTGAGTAGTTAAATGTTAAAATACAAAAAATTAACCTTGATTGCCTACTAACCTTGAAACTAAAATGTCTGTTCATTCAGTTTGTGTTTTTGAAATTTAACCAAGTGTTAAAACCTTTATTTACCAGCCTCTCGTGTCGTTGGCCTTGTGACGTGGAGTGCCGTTGGTTTTCCTATTCGCTGTGCCTTGGTCTCTTGGGCCTAGTTGAAATGCCAATCTGCTCCTACCTTTGTCAATTGATGATCTAAATCTGTGTTGTGGTGGTCTGACCAACACTGGTGGGCACTGGGTTTAGTGCCATTTACCTTGCTGCATCCCTGAAAATGATAACAAGGTGTCCTAAAGTCGAGAGTTCTGAGAGCCTGCTGTAAAATGCGAGGTCCTTGATTGGGCGAAAGTCGCTGGTAGGGTTGTTTGGAAGCTCGATTGGAGTGAGGCGAGGAGTCCTTGGTCACGGCGCAAGAGTAGCAATCCCTGTTCCTATGGCAAAGCCCGAGTCTGCCTTTAAGGGAGGGTGATGTCCGGGAAGTCTCCCATCGAATGGGTAGTGTCAGTCAAGCGGGTGGTGAAGAGAACCATCTGGTCTTCCGTCGTGGTGGTGCCTCTGCGAACACTTGTTACATTTGGCTGGTTGAATAGCCTAGGGAATTGTACAGGAAGGTAATACAAATTTTGAAATTGTATTTATGTTTTTTTTTTGCTTGCTTTTCCAGTGATGTTCATTGGAAATTGATAGAGAAAGATGTTAATATGCTTTGATTTACCTAACTGATCTGATCTTGTATAGGATCTGAAAGATTTCATGAGACAGGCTGGAGAAGTTACCTTTGCGGATGCACACAGGCACAAAATGAATGAAGGGTAAGTTAGTTGCATAAGATTTTGAGTAATTAGTGCCTGAAATCTTGCTCGCTGGGAATATAAAGAATTACAAAATCTGCTAATGGAGCTGTGCATCCATTCTAATTTATGATGAAGGTTTGGTTGTGAATGTAGATAATTACTAAGATCACATTCAACTTTGTAATGTTGGAAGAAAAAAGAGTCATGTTTCACTAAAAGTGAACGAATAACTTTACAACGGTGGGCAGCACGGTGGCGCAGTGGGTTAGCCCTGCAGTATCACAGCGCCGAGGTCCCAGCTTCGACCCCGGCTCTGGGTCACTGTCCGTGTGGAGTTTGCACGTTCTCCCCATGTTTGCGTGGGTTTTGCCCCCACAACCCAAAAAAAGATGTGCAGGCTAGGTGGATTGGTCATGCTAAATTGCTCCTTAATTGGAAAAAATTAATTGGGTACTCCCGGCTCTGGGTCACTGTCCGTGTGGAGTTTGCACATTCTCCCCATGTTTGCGTGGGTTTTGCCCCCACAACCCAAAAAAAGATGTGTAGGCTAGGTGGATTGGTCATGCTAAATTGCTCCTTAATTGGAAAAAATTAATTGGGTACTCCCGGCTCTGGGTCACTGTCTGTGTGGAGTTTGCACATTCTCCTCATGTTTGCGTGGGTTTCGCCCCCACAACCCAAAAAAACATGTGCAGGCTAGGTGAATTGGTCATGCTAAATTGCTCCTTAATTGGAAAAAATGAATTGGGTACTCCCGGCTCTGGGTCACTGTCCGTGTGGAGTTTGCACATTCTCCCCTTGTTTGCATGGGTTTTGCCCCCACAACCCAAAAAAAAATGTGCAGGCTAGGTGGATTGGTCATGCTAAATTTCTCCTTAATTGGAAAAATGAATTGGGTACTCCCGGCTCTGGGTCACTATCTGTGTGGAGTTTGCACATTCTCCCCATGTTTGCGTGGGTTTCGCCCCCACAACCCAAAAAAAGATGTGCAGTCTAGGTGGATTGGTCATGCTAAATTGCTCCTTAATTGGAAAAAATTAATTGGGTACTCCCGGCTCTGGGTCACTGTCTGTGTGGAGTTTGCACATTCTCCCCATGTTTGCGTGGGTTTCGCCCCCACAACCCAAAAAAAGATGTGCAGGTTAGGTGGATTGGTCATGCTAAATTGCTCCTTAATTGGAAAAATGAATTGGGTACTCTAAGTTTATATTTAAAAAAACAATGGTGAAAAGTTAATGTTTTTTAAATAAATGATAATTGACGAGTAAAATTTATCAATCTTTTTAACAGTTCTCTTCTGAGTGTATTCCTTCACCTGTTTGTTTTTGCTTAAGGCATTCTGAACGATTTTTCTCATGCCGGGAAAGGAAGCCCAGTCTTGGACATTACAAAGCAAATAAAATTACTCTGCTTTTCTTCCTAGAATTGTTGAATTTGCCTCCTACAGTGACGTGAAGAATGCCCTTGAGAAGCTCTCTGGCACAGAGCTGAATGGAAGAAAGATCAGGGTGGTTGAAGAACGTAAGCAGCGCAGGTAATTGCCCCAGATTGTAGTGCTGGTTTTTGGTTACGTTTGAAATTTGAAATACATTGATACCATGCATCTTGGGCTTAATTCATCATTTGACAACATTTATAAAGCAGAGCAGCTTTTAATAGTAAATATCACAGTGCAGACAAAAGCATCATTGGATGTGAATGCTTAAATATATATATATTTAGTAAATCATCTTGATTTATAGTTCACTCCCAAGCAGAATCTGAGTTCACCATTCTCTGCTGGTGGTTTGGGATTTTATTCTGCAGTGTATCTCCCTGGCTGTTCTTTTTTTTGTTAAACGTTATACTTGTATATCCTACCAATTCATGGACTTTTGACCCCGTGTAAACTGGGTGGAGTTAAACTGAAACAAAACTTGGAACAAGCTTATTTCAAGAGTTAGTGGTAATAAAAGCAATGTTTATATTGTGACTTTTTTTTCATCCCTTCAGGTCTCGTAGCAGGTCTCGTTCTCGCAGTCGAAGCTCTTCTAGATCTCGCTCCAGGGGGCGTAAGTCCTATAGTCGCTCCAGGAGTAGGAGCCGCAGCAAATCCCGATCTGAGAGTAGATCGCCTGTTCCTTCCAAGGAGCAGAGAGGCCATTCCTCAATGGCATCTGGGGATCATGTAAGATCACGCACACGTTCACCATCTGGTGAGAGTACAGACTAAGCATGTTAATGTGGACTTTTACTTGAATGAGTGAAAGTTGATGTAAAGGAATGAATTAGAAAGAAATACGAATCTTAAATTTGTTAAAACTGCAGTACTTGCATTTACTGAGCTTTGTTCATTTAACTTGTCACATGCAGAGTTGCGTTGCTTAATTATTTCTTCGATGACATTGGTTTCTTTAGCAATGAGTCCAAATTTTTTTTTACTTTTGGTATTAAATGTAATGGTGTAAATTACATTTCTCTTATGTACTCCTTTTAAATAAAGATTGTACATAGTTAGTATTTTGTGTTGCGGGTTTCATAACTTTCACATTTCTGAACTTTGACATTGGCATTTCACAATCACGGGCACTTGGGAAATGACAAGAGGATAACAAGAAAACGACAAGAGAATGTGCTGAAAAAGAAAATGCTAAATAAACCTTTTGCAGTAAAGAAAGGCTAGTAGCACAAGTGTTGCGCCTCTTCTCTGCTGTTGATTGATTTGCTGCCTCGAACTTTACAGTAAACTTTAATGCCAAAATTGCATGTGTTCAGTACAAAAATCCTTTTTTAAACTTTGCTTATGTTCCCACCCCCACACCATACAAGGATCTGTTTATTTGCAATAGCAAGCATGGGCATTTCAAAATCTAAATTCTTGATATGCAGAATCATTTTCATCAGGATGCCTTTTCCGGTCTCCGATTTTAAAAGCCTGTGCTTTGGCAGACTTCTGGTGGCGGCTATGGGTGAACAGTCGCACATGAGGTGCCCTACCTGGGGATTTGTTTTTTTTTTGTGGCCCTTTCTGCCTGATTTATTTTGTGATATTTGGGAAGAAATTGGTGAGTTCAATAGAAATAGATCCCCTCTGGTGAGTAATGTCTGGTGGTTACAACACAAGACATAGGTTGTGCAAGGGATCTTTGTCTGATTCAGAAGTCTCTAGAGAATACGTTAGCTTCGTGACCAAATTTAAGAAGCAGCGGCAACCAGTCACTGCGGATCTGGAGGGGGCATTGACCCCAATTCGGGCAGCCATGGACCGGTTAGTTCAGGGGGTAACGATCAAGAAGGTGGAGGAGGTGCTCACTGATCACCGTAACTGGGTGGTCTCTGGAAGCAGAAATGGAGTTGCGGGCAGGGAAGTTATTAAAGGCCAAGTTTGATGACCTGGAGAATTGCTTCAGGCAGCAGAATTAAAAGAACTGTTGAGCTGCTGGAGGGCCTGGAAGATACAAACGCCACTAATTAAGTTTCTAAGATGTTTGTAAACTTGGTGGAGGGTGAAGTCTTCTCATCCCTCCTGAGTTGGACCTGGCCCATCGGTCACAGACAGCCCAGAGGTGGAGCGACCATGAACAATCATAGTCCGGTTCCATAGGTACTTTGATAAGGAGCGGGTCCTGAGATGGACGAAGGGCAATTGAGAATGCAGATGGCCATCCTATCCGAATGTATCAGGATGCCGGTGCAGAGTTGGCATGAAGGTGTGTGGCGTTTATTAAGGCCAAGGTGCCGTGCTGCAAGAGCAGCGTTTGGCATGGTATATTCGGCTAGTCTCCGGGTTACTTTCAGAGACAGAGGCTACTATTTTGATGCGCCGGAGGAAGCAAATGACTTAAGAAACAACGGATGTGGGGAGGATTGAATTGTTTTGAAGACAACGGTCTTGCTTGGTCAGTTTTTTTCATAAATTTAGAGTACCCAATTCACTTTTTCCAATCAAGGGGCAATTTACCGTGGCCAATCCACCTCACCTGCACATCTTTAGGTTGTGGGGGCGAAACCCACGCAGACATGGAGAATGTGCAAACTCCACACGGGACCTCAGTGCCGTGTGGCAGCAGTGTTGCCCTGCAGTTCAACTAATTAACGGAAGTGGATTGGGAGAGAAGACTGCTGCTAGTTATCTATGGGGATGTTTTCTTTTGTTCAGCTTGGGTTTGTTCTGCTGGGAGAAATGGGGGGGGGGGTTGGTTCTTGGTGAGTTGGTTTGTCGGGGGGGGGGGGGCAGTAGTTTGCTGACGGTGCAGATTCCTTTGTTTTTGAAGTGGCTTTATGGGGGTAATGGTGGCCATCTTGGGTGGGCCTGGAGCAGGCACAAATTGGGGGCGTACTGGATTGTCTCACAGGGAGGATATGGCAGATCTTGGGGGTGGAAAGTGGCAGAGGCCCCTGTCTGGTTAGTTACATGGAATGTGAGGGGTTAAATGGACCAGTTTAAAAGGTTCTGGGCATTTGCCCACTTGAAAAGCTTGACGGCTGATGTGGTTTTTCCAATGGAGACCCATTTGAGAATTAAGTATTAAACAAGAATGCTGGGTGAGGCAAGTGTCTCACTCGAGTTCTGATGTTAGGAACGTGGTGTTGATTAGCAAGAGGGCGGCTTTTTCTACAGCTAACATGGTGGAAGCAAGAGGGAAGTATGTAGTGGCATGGTTGGTGAGCTCGTTTGTGGTTTTGGTTAATGTGTGCCGAATTGGCATGACATAGAATTCATTAAGAAGGTGCTGGCTTCTATTCCTGATCTCAACTAGCTTCAGTTAATTATGAGGGGAAACTTCAATTGTGTTCTGGATTCTAGGCTGGACATGTCGAGCCCCAAGTCCTTTGCTGCATCGGGGGTGGCAAAGCTAGTCTGAACCTCTGGAGGAGGATTTGTAAATTTTTGGATGGGTTGACCTTCCTGGATGTGGAATGGGAAAGAAAGCAGGGGTTGGAGGCACCGATTAGATAGATCACAAATTGTATTTGTTTAATGCAGACAGGTGAAGCATCAGGTCTGGGTCCGTATGGATTTGGTGTTGGAATCGTGTTTGGAGCCCTGCCTGTCGGGTGATTTTGGAGGAGCAGACAGCATTTGTTAAGGGCCAACAGCTGTCGGGCAGTATGAGGAGACCCTTGACTATGGTGTTGTCGCCCTCCTCAGTCGCCGAGCCTGGAGGTACCTTTTCAATATTATGGGGCGATTTGGTTTTGGGCCAAAATTTATATCTTGGGTTCGGCTTTTGTATAGGGTTCTGAGTGTCTGAACCAATGCTCTGAGCTTGGGGTATTTTCAACTAAACAGGCAGGGGTGTCCACTATCCCCGTTGTTTTTTGCCTTGGCAATTGAGCCACTGGTCATTGTGCTGAGATCCTCTTCTAAGTGGAGGGTGATAAAGTGGGAGGGAGTAGGAGCGTAGGGTGTTCTACATGGACAATTTGCTATTATACATTACGGACCCTCCAATGTGGGGGAGGTAATGAAATGAAAAATGAAATGAAAATCGCTTATGGTCACATGTAGGCTCCAAATGACGTTACTGTGAAAAGCCCCGAGTCGCCACATTCCAGTGCCTGTTCGGGGAGGCTGGTACGGGAATTGAACCCCCGCTGCTGGCCTTGGTCTGCTTCACAGTCAGCTATTTAGCCCACTGTGCTAAACCAACCCCATGGGACCTTCTCAAGAGGTTTTGTTCCTTTTCAGGGTCTAAGCTAAATGGGCAAGAGTGAATTTTTTATTTTAAAAAAAGATTGGGTTTTGCTACATAGACTTGTAAAAACCTTTTTTTTTCCTAATTAAGGGGCAATTTTGTGTGGGCATTCAACCTACCCTACACATTGTTGGGTTGTGGGATGAGACTCGCGCAGACATGGGGAGAATGTGGAAACTCCACATGGACAGCTGGAGCTGGGATCGAACCCGGCTCCTTTGTGCCGTGAGACAACAGTGTAACCACTGTGCCTTCCCGTCTTCATTGTTTTAACATGGTCAGTTTGGTGGATGGGGTGAAGGCTGATCTGACGAGGTGGGATGCCCGTTGACCTTTGCGGGACAAGTTCAGGTGGTGAAGATTAATATTTCCCAGTGTTTGCTTTTGTTCCAGTTTCTCCCAGTCTTTATTTCTAAGGCTTTTGTGGTAGGGTCAATGAGTTATTATCTACTTTTGTTTGGGGAGGTAAGAACCCTGGGGTTTGTGATGGGATAGGCCGGGGGGGGGGGAATATTGATAAAGTGCAAGGGTAGTTTAAGGATCCGGACACACACTGGGGGTGGATGGAGGAGGCTTTTACGGGATTGAGTCCGAAGCTCTTGTTACTGCTCCTCTCGTGTTCTCTCTGGTAAGATTTTCATCCAGCCCAGTGGTAATAGCCTCTTGAGAATTTGGAATCAATTTGGGCAGCATTTTAAATTGGGCTCTATGTCACTGTTGGCACTGATTTGCAGGAGCTATGGGTTCAATGTTTACTTACATTTTATGTTTTAAAAAAAAATATTTTGATTCAAGTTTTCAACATTTTTACAACACACAAACATACCCAACCCTAACCCCACCCCCAACTTCTGAAGTGCTCCCCTCCCTCTTGACCAGAACCAGATCCCCAAAATATAAGACAAACAAACCCCATCACTGGTGGATACCCCTCATCTTTTCACCTTGTCTAAATACAAGAACTCAATTAGATCCCCCAGCAGCCATGTCGAGGCACCGGGGGGAGAAACTGACCTCCACTGCATCAACCTGCCTGCGAGCGATCAACGAGGCGAAGGCCGAAACATCTGCCCCCGCGCCTGTCTGCTCCTCCAGCAGGTCTGACAACCTGAATATGGCCTCCAGAGGACCCGGCTCTAAATCCACATGCAGGACCTCGGACATGATGCTGAAAAACGACCCACAATATTTCTCCAACTACAGGCAGGACCAGAACATATGGACATGGTAGGCTAGGCCCCTCCCACTGCTCACTGCTATCCTCCACCTCCTCAAACAGCTGGCTCAGCCTCTCCTTCGTTAAATGTGCCCTGTGCACCACGTTTAATTGAATCAGCCCCGGCCTCTCACACAAGGTCGAGGCATTGACTCATCACAGCCCTTCGCACCATAATCCTTCCTCCAACACCATCCCCAACTCTTCCTCCAACACCATCCCCAACTCTTCCTCCCACTTGGTATTAATCATTTCCATGGACTCCTTGTCCTCCATAATCCTACCATAGATCACCGAAACGACCCCACTCCCCAACCCCTCCCAATCGACAGCACCTCCAGCAACAAGGAGGACGTGCCACCGGAAAGCTCGGGAAAACCTTTTGCGAAATTCCTCACCGACATATACCTAAACCCCACCTGATGCTGGAGCTCATACTTCACCCCCAACTCCTCCAAGCTTGTGAACCGCCCCTCCAAAAACAGATCCTTCGTCTCTTTCACCCTTTTCTCCTCCCATCCCTGGAACCTTGCATCCATCGCCCTGGCTCAAGCCCATGATTCCTTCTTGTTGGCATCACCATAGAGCCTGCCCTCACCTTGAAGGGCTGTCGGAAATGCCCCCAAATCTTTAGCGTGGCAACCACCGCATGGCCACCCAAGTGCTTCATTGGGGCGAACGGTAGTGGTGCTGTTGCCTGCGCCCGAAATCCTGATCCCTGACAAGAACCCGCCTCCATCAGGACCCACAAAGCCTCTACTCCAGTATTGCACCATCTCCACATTTGCCACCCAGTAATTGTGTAACAGATTCAGAAGGGCCAAACCCCCTGACTGCTGCCCCCTTTGGAGCACTGCCTTCCTTATCCTAGCTACCTTCCCTGTTAACGCAAACGACGAGACCAGCCTGTTCACCCCTTGAAAGAATGACTTCGGCGAAATGACCGGCAGACACTGGAACAGAAACAAGAACTTTGGCAGACTGTTGTTTTTACTGCGTGAACCCGGCCTGCCAGTGACAAGGGGAGACTATTCCATTGCAGCAAGTCCTGCTTCACCCTCCTAACCAGGCTTGTGAAATTAAGTTTGCAAAGTTGCGCCCAGTCGCATTCCACCTGCACCCCTAAATACCTAAAATGAGTTGTCGCTACCTGGAATGGCAACCACTCCCGCCCCTGCCCCTGGAGAACACAGCACAAAATATTCACTCACTCTTCCCCAAGTTTAACTTATACCCTGAAAATGCCCCAAATTTCCTTTGCAGCCCCATTATGTTCCTCACCGACGAGATTGAGTCTGAAATGTACAGTAGCAGATCGTCCGCATACAGAGACACCCTATGCACCACCCCCCCCCCCCCCCCCCCCCCCACTATCCCCATCCACAAGTCCGAGCCCCTCAACGCAATGGCCAACGGCTCGATTGCCAGTGTGAATAGAAGAGGGGACATGGGGTATCCCTGCCTCGTTCCCCGAAATAGTGGAAAGTCCCCTTAATTCATATCGTTCATCCACACACATGCTGTCAGATGCTTGTAAAACAATTTCACTCATGCCACAAACTTCGGCCCAATCCCAACCATCTTCCAGCACCGCAAACAAATTACTCCACTCTGTCAAACTCTTCCGTATCCAATGCCACCTTCAACTCCCTCCCCTCGGCCGGAGAAAGCTCCATGTTCAGCAGCTGCCGCAAGTTCGACGATAGCTGCCTGCCCTTGATGAATCCCGTCTGATCCTCACCCAGGACCTTTGCACGGCATTCCTCCAACCTCACCGCCAACATTCGCCAATATCTTAGTGTCCATGTTCAGTAGAGTAATGGGCCTGTATGACCCTTACTCCACCGGATCCTTCTCCTTTTTGAGTAATAATGGGATGATGTCTGCCTCATTGTCTCCGGCAACAATCCCCTTACCATCGCATCCTCAAACATTTCTACCACCAGTGGTGCCAACGTATCCTTGAATGATTTGTAAAATTCTACCAGGAACCCATCTGGCCCCAGTGCCTCACCCGAATGCATCTTCTCTATCGCTCCCTGCACTTCCTCCACCCCTTTTGGTTCCTCCAATCCGGCACTCTCCTCCTCTCCCAACTCCAGACATAGAATCATTTAATTTACAGTGCAGAAGGAGGCCATTCAGACCATCGAGTCTGCACCGGCCCTTAGAAACAGCACCCTACTTAGACCCATACCTCCACCCTATCCCCATAACACAACCTAACACTTTTTGGACACTAAAAGTAATTTAGCTTGGGCAATCCACCCAACAAGCACATCTTTGGACTTTGGGAGGAAACCGGAGCACCCGGAGGAAACCCACACAGACATGGGGAGAACGTGCAGACTCTGCACAGACAGTGACCCAAGCTGGGAATCGAACCTGGGACCCAGGAGCTGTGAAGCAACCATGCTAACCAATGTGCTACCATGCTGACAGTCGTTCCATAAACTCCCTCATCTCTGACTCATACTCCTGTGGCTCTGACTTATACAAGGGCCTATAAAAGTCCTCAAACACCTTATTTACCTGCTTTGACGCCACCACCAACCCACCCGTTTCATCCCTAATCCACACAATCTCCCTCTCTGCCTGCTGCCTGCCAGCGGAGCCAGTCCGCCAGCAATCGACTGACCTTCTCACCGTAGTCCTGCACAACCCCCCTCGCTCGCCTCAACTGTTGAACCGTCCTCCCCATGGACAGGTAATCAAGCTTTGCCTGCAATTCCTTCCTCCTCACCGACGGTCCTGGCTCTGAGTCCTCCGCATACCTTCCATCTACCACCAAAATCTCTATCAGCTGCTGTTGTTACTCCCCCGCCTCCCTATCCACCTTTGCCTTGACTGAAATGGCCTTACACCGCACTCCCGCCTTCAACACCTCCCAAACCACCAAAAACGAGACCTCTCCATTGCGGTTAAACTCTACATACTCCTCAATCACCCCACCTTAATGCAAAAATTCAGGCCATCCCCCAATATCAACTGGTGAGTACCCAAGTCCGGTATGGCCGCTATCATTTTCCGCATAAACGGAGCATCGTACCAGTTTGGGGCACACACACTAACCAACACCACTAGCCTCCCTTCCAGTGCCCCCGTCACTATCACATATCTGCCCCCCCGGTCCGCCACCACCTTCTCCGCTTGGAACCTCACCCGTTTACCCACCAATACTGTCACATGGGCTTTTCTGTTGAAGCTCGAATGGAACATCTGGCTCACCCAGCCCTTCCTCAGCCTCATCTGGTCCGTTACACTCAGGTGGGTTTCCTCTCACAGCATCACGTCCACTTACGAGCCGCTTAGCTGCGAGAAAACTCATGCTCTCTTCACCCGTCTTCCCAGCTCTCGCACGTTCCATGTCACCACTCTGACTGGAAGTCTCATCCCATCGCTTCTACCCGCCATGACTATCCTCCCAGGCCCCGCCTAGCAGGTGAGACCCAGCACTGGCCCTAGTCAATGTCACCCCTCCCCACCCCTCCCACCTTCCCAGAAACTCTTCCACCACTTCCTCTTGGAAACACGTCATCCAGTATCATCCACTACCCCCACCATTCACACCTCCCAGGTCCATTGAAACCTGCCCATTCAGGTTCCAATGACTGCAGCCCCACGTTGCTCACGTTCACTAGCCAACCTTACGTTAGCTAGCACTGTGGGCCATGTCAGGGCCCACTCCCCCACATCAACAAAAAAGATAATCTTTTGTTATTGTCACAAATAGGCTTACATTAACACTGCAATGGTGGGCAGTATGTGGCGCAGTTGGTTAGCACTGGGACTACGGCGCTGAGGACCCGGGTTTGAATCCTGGCCCTGGGTCACTGTCCGTGTGGAGTGTGCACTTTCTCCTGTGTCTGTGTGGATTTTACCCCCACAACCCAAAGATGTGCCGGTTAGGTGGATTGGCCCACACTAAAATTTCCTTTAATTGAAAAAATTAATTGGGTACCCCAAATAAAAAAAAAACACTGCAATGAAGTTACTGTGAAAAGCCTCTAGTGTCACATTCCGGTTCCTGTTCCGGTACACTGAGGGAGATTTCAGAATGTCCAAATTAACAGTACGTCTTTTGGAACTTGTGGGAGGAAACCGGAGCACCCGGAGGAAATCCACAGAGATACAGGGAGAACGTGCAGACACCGCGTAGACAAGTGCCCCAAGTCGGGAATTGAACCTGGGACCCTAGTGCTGTGAATCAACAGTGCTAATCACTGTGCTATCGTGCTGCCCTTAACACACCAACTCCAAAACTCCCCACACCCACCCCCTCCAAATTCCCAACATCTCACAAGCAAACAAACCCCCAAAGCAAAACAACCGGAAATCCCCACAGACCCAAACCCCTATTACACAGACCAGCCCACCATAACATCCATAACAGGAAAAGACAACGGGGAAAAAAAGGGAAAAAAGGTAAAGCTCTCAGCGACTCAGTCCTTAAGCGAGGTCATCATCTCCGTCCGATGCCTTTCAAAATATTTCCAGAACAACCGCTCAAATTCCCCGGCCATCACTTCAGACATCTTTTCCACCGTGATGGACACGGCCCCACTCGACAGCCTCTCTCCTGCCATCTTTACCCCTGCAGCACTCCTCACCAGACTTGGCATGGGGACTATCGCTCTCTCCCATTTTCCCTGGATTCTTTTTTCTGGTTTTTAAATGCCTCGGACCTTCCCACAACTTCTCACAAAATACGTTTCCCAAAACTGGGTGTAAAGGGCCTGGGAAAGACTGCTCTGGCAGGAGCCACCAAACATGCGACCTCCACCTACCTGCCGCAACCGGAAGTCGAGATTCAACGTTAGGGGCATGAGAGAGGGAGGCATTGGAGAGGTTTAGGAATATGTTTCTCGAAGAGATTTTAGAGAAGTTACAGCTCCCGAGAGGGAATGAGTTTAGATATTTGCAGGTGCAAGGTTTTGTAGGTAAGGAGCTCCCTTTGTTTCCCTTTGTGCCCGTATTTTCACTTATGGATGGGGTTCTGCCCTTGGACAAGTTAGGGAAGTGAAGGATCTCAGACATTTCTGGGCAGATCACTGTCCGTGTGGAGTTTGCACATTCTCCCCATATCTGTGTGGGACTTAGCCCCACAATCCAAAGATATGCACAGTAGGTGGATTGGTCATGCCGAATTGCCCTTTAATTGGAAAAATTAAAAAAATTAAAAACAACAAAAAAAAATCATCTCCTCATGCATAAGGTTAAGATTAATACAGTTTAAGCTGGTACACAGTGTGCACTTGACTAGGGCGTATATGAGTGGGTTCTTCTCGGAGTGAGGATATATTTGAGTGGTGTTCTGTGGGACTGGCGAACCACATGCACATGTTTTGGTCCTGTCCCAAGCTTAGAAAAGGAGACCCAAAGACTCTGTCAGGGATTCTGGGTGTTAAGGTAGTGCTGTACCCGATGGTAGCCATTTTTGGAGGTCGGACTTGCTGGTACCACAGGAGGGACACAAGGCAGATATCTTGGCCTTCGCCTCTCTAATAGCCTAGAGGTGAGCCTTGCTCGGGTGAAGGCCCCCGGTGCCACCTAAGGCTTCGCCGGTTGGGGACCTGGTGGAATTTCTGCACCTGGAGAAGATCAAATATGCCATGAGACGGTCAGTGGATGGGTTTTACTCAATGTGGCAGCTGTTCATTACCCCATAAAGGAGCTGGTTGCCGTCAGCTGTTAGGGCCATGTGAGGAGGGGTGGGGGTGGGGGGGGGGGGGGCAGGTGTTCGTCAGTCTGGTAGGGGAAGGGGGTTGGGGAGGATAGACTTGGCATGAAACTGGGTTAGGATGGATGGCGTTGCGTGGCGATATTTTTGTAATAACGAAAGGTTTGTTTGAATATTTTGCTTGTTGCGAATTTTCAAAATCCTGTACTTTTTGAAAATGCACTCATGGAATGCGGGTGTTATTGGTACTTATTGCCTTTCCCCAATTGAGAAGGTGGTGGTGAGCGCCCTTTGTGAGTTACTGCTGCCTGTGTGGTGATGTTACTCCAACAGTGCTGTCAGATCAGCAGTTCCCACACTTTGATCCAATGACAGTGAATGAATAAGGTCCTGTTGCTGTAGCAGCCATCTTTTTGTTTACGGGTCCGTGCTTCTTATGGCGTTTGCGTCCCTTCCTCCACAGCTGAGCGTGGTCCTCTTATCACCCAACCTTCTAGCTGTTTTATTTCAGATTTCCAGCATCTGCAGTATTTGCTTTTGCAAGGATTATCAGCCTCTGTAAGGTTTTGGAAACAGGAGCACTGAAGCTAATTATAGTGTCCTTGTTAAGCTCAATTAATAGTAGTGGGAATTTAACCTGCTGTTCCCTACAGCTAACTTGTAAACAGCAGCTGTGGCTCATTTCACACTCAAGCCACTGAGTCAGAAGGATGTGGATTCAAGTGCCACTGAAATACACTGGGCTGGATTCTCCGATTTTGTGTCCATGTCCGGAACAGTAAAATTGCTGTGGCGTTTTACGTGGGAAAAATCAGCGAGGCTCCAGCACCGATCCTTTGATTGGTGAGGGGCTAGCAGCCGCGCCACATAAAAAGCACAACTTTCCCGATATGAACGGTTGGAGAATTGTCGAGTCTGCTGTCGAGCATGCGCACGGCAACGACCTGCAGCGGTCGCGCCATACAGCATGCCGCCGGCCATGCGTGGATCCAACCTGCCAGATAGTGCTCCCCTGGCCACTCCCCACCAGTCCCCCCAGCCCTCGCCGAAGCCCGGCCAGCAGCACGGCTCACGCCCGACTGTTGCCGACGCTGGACATAGTCAGCAGCCTCCACGCCGGGTTCCCAACCGCTGAGACCACAGGTCAACCGCCTATTGGGGGCGGAGCATCAGGGGAGGCCTTCAGGTAACGTCCCAACGGCGTGTGGTGTGCTCCTCGATGATGTCATTTTGGAGAGGGGGAGCATCCGAAAACAGGCACTACTCCCGATTCCATCATAAAAAGGGATTCTCCTTTCGATCGACAATTACAAAATCGAAGCCTGGGAACGGAGAATCCCGCACACAGTATCAGCTATGGAGGTGCAATCATTCGGAAGTGGTATTAACCCTGTCCCGTCTCAGTGGCAGTAAAAGATCCCTTGGCAACAAGTTCACTTTCTGTTTTGGTAACATCTATCCGTCAACCAACTGCGAAAACCGATTACCTGGTCATTTATATCATTGCTGTTTGTGGAACTTTGCTGTAAGCTGGATGCGGCATTTTCCGACAATAGTGATAAAGCGTTTCTAACAGTGAAGTGTTTTGTCATCCTTTTTGAAAGTGAAAAATAATGCATTCATCCTTTATGAGCTTGTTATCCTCGCCAATTGAGTTGTCAGATTTTTAAAAATCTTTTACTAAAGCTATTATAATTCAGAGATATTGAGACATCCAGTATTGAGCTATGAGATTCAGTATGTGATACCTTAAAATAGCTTTCACTCATTACATGTTCATAAAGGCAAAATGTTACGATTTCAAAGTCAATAGGTCAAGATATAAAATCTGCAGTTCTAACAGCTGTAATCCCAAAAACTTGCATAAAGGATACAGCTGTCATTGTATATCCATAATCTATGAGGGACTGTCAGCACCTCTCCACCTTCATTACCATCCTGCATGCCTCCCTCCAGCCTGTTTTTGATGTTTATACATCAAATCCTTCTACCTGGCCTGTCCTTTCCTGATGTTTCATTTTCTTTTGTTGCCAGTCCATTGCAAACTCTCTCACTTCCTTTTTCAATGGTTGCACATTCTCAGTTTTCACTTCAGCTAAAAGCCCGTGAGATGCTGGGAATCTTGATGTTCTGACAGACAAATCCTTAGGATCTGCTGGACAGGTCGAAGAAGCAAAGGACCCTTTGCCGGGACCACATTTCAAAAGCTGTAATCCTCTTCTCGTTAGTTTATCAAAGGTCCAACTCTCGTGTGCATACTGCACAATGCTCCATACCATGGATTGTATCTGTGTGCATTAAAGTTACTTGATTTTTAGAAGTCAGAAATGGCTGTTGGAGCCAAATGCTGCAGCTAAAAGCACCTGAAGTGCAAGTTGCAGCCTGTCAATAATGGATGAGACCCAGCTTTGTGAAATCTATCATGTTAGCAAATGCCTTTCGGCACAGCACCAGGTTCAGCCTGGGCTCCCTCAGCATCTATCTCGTCTTGGTCTTTCCCTCAATAGCCTTGGCATACTATTCCATATTAATGTGTTTCACCTCTTTAGCATGTCCTCGTGGGAAATTGTAAGACATGCGCTTCATTTTTTTTAGATGCCCTTTAAGAAAGTTTTTCAGTCGGGCTGATGAGCTAAAAATAATTCATGTGATTAAATCCAAAAATGAGCAAGAAATTGGAAGGAAAGGATTTGAATCAAAAAGTGACTGGTCAGAGCTTAAGACACAACCAACAATTTGTTGCAGTTAAATTTGATTGGCTAGTTCATGATCCAGCCTCCCTGAAAAGGCACCGGAATGTGGCGACTAGGGACGTTTCACAGTAACTTCATTGAAGCCAACTTGTGACAATAAGCGATTTTTATTATTAAACAAAATCATCCTTGAAAGGAAGTGATTGAGAAAGTATGTTATAAATTATTAAAGGACATTAAACGTATAGAAAGGTGCATTTCAGACCACTACTTCAAGGTTTCAAACTAGTGGAAAGCAAATTTAGGGAGTTCTTAGTATGCAAGAGGCCAAGACTTGAATAAGTTTCTGGTCAGAACAAAGGTGAGTCAATCACCCCTTGGCACCAACTTTTCAGGGCAAGAGGGTGGTACAGTGTCATGTGGATGTCCCTTTAAGAAAAGTGTGTTTCATCAAACGGCTGCAGTGATGTCACTTTGTAGGTGGAGCTGAGCTCTGGCTCTGCTTTTACTTTCGTTTTGAGCTGGCAGCAGCAGTGCGTTTAGTTTAGTTTTCAGAGTTGGAGACCTGTATTCAAAGCAAGCAGCTGTGTAATGATCTCTCTCTACAAGCTAAAGAATGTCTTCAGCTCATTAATGATTTCAAAGTAATATCTGTTTCTGTAGCTAATTTAAACCTGCTGTCTTTGTTTAAAGGTTTTAACTTATGGATGTTGTTTGGAAAGATATTAAGGGTTACCTATAGAGTACTGTTCTTTTTGGGGGGTTGTCAGGGTTAGTAGTTGATAAACTGTTTACTGTGTGTTTATAAAATGTTAACTGGATTCATGGAATAAACATTGTTTTTGTTTAAATATGCTTTTAGTTCTTTGTTGCATCACACCTGTAAAGTGGGCCCTTGTGCTCCCCATAACCAAAATCTATTTAAAGTTGTGGGTCAGGTGAACTCCATGATATACTTTGGGGTTCTCTAAACTCTGGCCCCTAATAATCCTCAGATGCCATATTCCAAACATAGGCCTGTGACAATGGGAAGAGGACTATTTCCATAATTTCATGTTTTAAATGAGCAGATCTGCACTTATCCTCAGACTTATTATCTCATATTTTTGCTTTGTCCCATGCTAATTCTATTGTCAGTCGAGACAGTCTCTTCTTATCCCTGCTATAAAATTAAAACAAAAAACCAAGGATGCTGGAAATCTGAAATAAAAACATGAAATGCTGGAAAACACAGTAGGTCTGACAGCATCTGTAGAGCGAGGAACAAGAGGTACTGTTTTGACTCAAATATGACTTCTTCCGAACAGTTGTACCTGATGTGTGCCTGCTCGGCACAGTCATCACGTTTGTCCCAAAGTGGTATGCATGATACCATAACTAATTTTGCAGTCAAAGAAATATGTGCAGTACAACAATTACCTTCAGCAGTACCACTGCTGTCTCCTCCAGATGCCTAGAGAGATGATGTAGAAAATATATCGAGATATGGTGATTTATGCAGCATGAGGAGCAAGACTAATTGAAAAACCCTTAGCACATGGGAAAACATTACCTTGCCACTGAACCTTAACATTCTTTCACTCTGATTCCTGGATAATGGACAATAAACAGTCCTATATAGAAACAGTTTACTGTGTGTACATCATCGTCCGTAGTTAGCAGGATGTCCACTTTATGTAATAAGTGATGCAGATGTTGTTTTCTGTAATTGTAGGGCGTTTCAGATATATTGCATTATAGGTATTTGGTGCAGTAAGGGGTTAAAAGCCTGGGTTAGTGTGTGTATGACAGCTGCAGTGGTGTTTTTAAAGAATCCTAGTTTGAAAGGTTTTTGGAGCCAGAGGTGCAATTGAGGCATCATAAAAGCTTGGGCTGATGGAGTTTCGAATCAGGGGGTTCTCTGTGGAATTAATGAGATACATTGGGCTGGATTCTCCATCGGTGGGATCCTCCGTTTCACCGGAAGTGCACTTAAGCCTACTGATTTCCCGACAGCATGGGGATGCCCACAATAGGAAGCCCCATTGGCCGGCTGCTGGGTCATATAAACTCGCTGCCGGGGGGGGGGGGGGGGGGGGGGGGGAGGGGGGCGCCACACCAGAACACAAGTGCGGGGGGATGGAGGATCCTGCCCATTGTGGTTTTGCTTGGTAAGATTATGTTGTTAATGGGAAGAGCTAGCATACCAGACATTTTGCAGAGAAGCAGGTTAGTTTTCGTTCTGGAGATGGAAGTCAAACTATGAAGGAAGTTTCTGAAAACTTCAGCTGCATTGTTCTGACAGGGTCAGATCTCTTCCTTTAAAGCAGACTCAAACGATCTCTCTTTCTCAAAGTAAAGTATCCAGACAGCAGGTATTCCTGAGTGCGAACTGCATTTGAAAGTGGATTGAGTGCTGAGATGGGTTTGTTGTTTGGGAATAAAGATAGCAGTTAAGGGTTATTGTGTCACAATTGGTTAGCATTGTAAGCTATTTTCTTGTGTGATGTTAAAGATTATTTAGTACTGAATTAGTAATAAAATTTGTTTAATATACCATATCCCTATTTTACGTGTAATCACTCCTGGAGTGAGGTATCCTTTCCTCACAGTTTTACAACATGAAAATAAAATATTGGGGTTTCTGTTCAGTGTCCTAGCCACTGTTGGGGCCTGGTTCGGGATGATAATAATCCCTCTCCATCACATAAATCCTCCATTCCCTGTGTTTATTTTGTTGAAGTGCATTGTATCATCCTATTAGGTGCTCACTTTGCAGTAATAAAAACCCAGTTCTAGTTAGAATTACAGTGCTTTCAGAGGCGAGGAAATAGCGGACTCGTGAAAACTACTATCGATTGTCTAATTGTTTTAATTCATATTTTTAGGTCAGGGTCAATAATCAATTATCTCTATTTAAGAAGTGTGAAAAAGTACTTGAATGGGTGGTACCCTTAAAAGCATAATTTGCCATTCATACTGGCATTTCCTCCTTTATTTATTTATTTTTTAATATAAAGTACCCAATTCTTTTTTTTTCCAGATAGGAGTAATTTAGCCTGGCCAATCCACTGCAGCCATCTGGGATGGCCACTTCCAACTAGGTACAGAGCAACTCGCAAAGACTGATGGGTAAAATGGATAAGCCAAGACTCAGGCAGGCTCAGAGCCTGAAATGCATATTTGTCAGCAAAGTCCAGACGGCATCGAAACTCCGTCCCATTAGCATGTTAATCAGGCCGATTAGCAGGTGATGGCCCATCTCCCCCAAAACAAAGGACTGGTACTCCAGCAACCGGGACAGTCCCAGACATTTCGGTGCCACTCCCTGTCCAAGGGAAATGCAAACAACGAGGTCAATAACCGCTTGGGACACGCCCAGCCATCCAGATCCCCGCCTACTTATTGGCTAAGGAATCAAACAGAGTGATCAGGGATCACCCAATTAGTAAGGTCCAAATCGAAGGACTGCCCAAAAGAGCGCGAAACCCCCCCCCCCCCGAGTATAAAGGAAGAGTTCGCCATACGCTCGCTCTCTTTTGGCCTTGGTACCCCGGTCACGGCCATTGCCAACTGCAGCAACACCAGAAGCAAGTTCGAGTTCAACGCCCACTACCAGATGGATGAGCCCAGCTGAGCAGCAGTTACCACTTCGAACCCAAGAGATCCAGAATTGAACAGCGGCCACCGTTTCCTGACCTAAACCGGGTGCCCGAAGTTAAGTACCGGTTGTCTTAGTAGAAGGTGTAGTTGACTAGTAGTGTTTACGTTGCATGACGGATTGTATGTAAATAAAGTACCCTTGACCTTGAACTAACTAACTGGTGTTTGGCTCTTTGATCGATAGCCGGTCGAAACTTGTGATGGTATCATTCTAAACCTGGCGACTCTAAGCATTTGGACAAAGACAATATAGAAAGAAGGCAAATTCACTGATTTGACCTAATTGGAACAGAGCCACAGAAAAGACCTAGTAGTAGAGAAAACGCACACCACCACCTACCCTGCACATCTTTGGGTTGTGGGGGTGAGACCCACGCAGACATAGGGGGCAATGAGCAAACTCCACACGGAGAGTCACCCGGGGCCGGGATTGAACCTGGGACCTCAGCGTCGTGAGCTGGCATTTCCTTCTTAACACACAGTGAGTGATGAGATTATTATTTTTTTTTAATAAATGTTTTTATTGGATCTTTTTGAGCAAGGTATAATTACCGTTATGTACACAGAATAAGAAACACATATATATATATATATATATATACACATTTAGAGGAGAAGGGCAAACCCCAACATAAAAGAAAATACAATAACATATGAAATGGAATAACTGGTGGGTTATTGTGCACCAGCTCGACAGCAGCAGCTCTGTACATCTGGCAAAATTACCCACACCACATAAGTAGGCGACTGCCTGCGGGGGGGGCAGGGACGGGGGACGGGGTGGGGGGGGGGGACGGGTCTCGCTGCCGTCCCACGCTCGCCCCCGCTTCTGCCGCTCCTCCCGTCCTCCATCTCCAGTTTCCTCGTTCCCCGCTCCTGGAGATGTCATGCACGTTTTGGCATCCCGTGTCCTCCCTCCGGCTCCCGCTTCCCTGCACCCCGCCGGCCCTCCTCTCCCGCCCCCCCCCCCCCCCCCCTCCACGGTTCGCCTCCCTCTCCCCAGGTTTAGCTGTCTTCCCCCTTCCCCGCCCCATGGTTCACCCCTCCCTCCTCAGGTTTAGCCGTCCATCTCACCCCTCCATGCCCCGGCTACCTTCCCCCGATTCCCGTCCATTTTACCCTTATTCTTGGCCACCCGGCTATTCTTCCTCTTGTTCGTTGGCCACAATCAGGTCCCGGAACAGTTGCATGAATGGCTCCCACGTTCTGTGGAAGCCGTCGTCTGACCCTCGGATGGCGAATTTGATTTTCTCCATTTGGAGAGATTCCGAGAAGTCGGACAGCCAGTCTGCAGCTTTGGGTAGTGCTGCTGACCGCCAGCCAAACAGGATTCTACGGCGGGCGATCAGGGAGGCAAAGGCAAGGGCGTCCGCTCTCCTCCCCAGGAATAGATCTGGCTGATCCGAAACCCCGAAGACCGCCACTATCGGGCATGGCTCCACCCTCACCCCCACCACTTTGGACATAGCCTCGAAGAAGGCTGTCCAGTACTCCACAAGTCTGGGGCAAGACCAGAACATGTGGGCGTGGTTTGATGAGATTATTTTACAGTGTTCCTGATGGCTTGGTGAATAAATGTGAGTCATGATGTTGTCCCGAGCCACATAGGAAAGGGAAGTTTCCTTGGTTGTGCCAAGTTAGTTGATCTCAGCTGGAAGCAGAGCCCTTGATTTTCAATAAGGAAGGCAAAATCAGGCAAGATTCCCATTCTTGATCATTCTCCAGTGAGAAATGTTCAATCTGACATTGTGGTTGTTGTCACTGAGGGGCAGCATGTCAATGAAAACTAGGATGGGGTGAGTCAAGTATAGACCCTTGGACTCCAGAGATAATAGTGTGGAAGCAGGATGAAAAACCATTGCAAGAGATTCTCTGGCTATGACTGGATAGATACCAATGGGAGCAGATGAGCGCTGTTCCACCAAGAAGGTGGCAAAGCTGTGTGAGAGGAAGATGCTGGGGAGGACCATGTCAAAGGTTGATCATGGACTGAGAAAGATGAAGAGGACAGTTCACCAGGTTCACTGTCACGTAGAAATACAAGCTTTATTCTCCACCATATGCCAAACTAGCTATTCAAATTAGTTCTTCAGGCTTATCAAGCTTAGGGATGGGTCGGTGCATACTGGTTAGAACTGCTGCTTCACAGCTCTAGGAATCCGGGTTCAATTCCGCCTCGGGTGACTGTGTGGAGTCTGCACGTTCTCCCTGTGTCTGCGTGGGTTTCCTCCGGGTGCTCCGATTTCCTCCCACAGGACAAAGATATGCAGATTAGGTGGATTGACCATGCTAAATTGCCCCTTAGTGTCCGAAAGGTTAGGCTGGGTTACGGAGTTAGGGTGGGGGCATGGACTTAAGTAGATTGTGCATTCCAAGGGCCTTTGCAGACTCGATGGGCAGAATGACCTCTTTCTGGCACTGTAAATTCTATGATTCAATTACATAGAAATATACATACAAAATACATGGGTGGCACGGTGGTGCAGTGGTTAGCACTGCTGCCTCATATTGCCGAGGACCTGGGTTTGATCCCGGTCTGGGTCACTGTCCATGTGAGTTTGCACATTATCCCCATGGCTGCGTGGATCTCACCCCCACAACACAAAGATGTGCAGTGTAGGTGAATTGGCTATGCTAAATTGGCCCTTAATTGGAAAAAAAGAATTGGGTACTCGAAATTTTTTTTAAAATACATCGAATATAGAAGCAAGAGGAGGCCATCCGACCCTTCCAGCCTGTTCCACCATTCATTATGATCATGGTTGATCATCAAGTTCAATACCCTTCTATTCCTGGGGAGGAGGGCGGACGCCCTTGGCTTTGCCTCCCGGATCGCCCGCTGTAGAATCCTGTTTGGCTGGCGGTCAGCAGCTGTCCGACCTCTTGGAATCTCTCCAAATGGTGAAAATCAAATTCGCCATCTGAGGGTCAGATGACGGCTTCCACAGAACGTGGGAGCCATTCATGCAATTGTTCCGGGACCTGTTTGTGGCCAACGAACAAGAGGAAGAATAGTTGGGTGGCCAAGAATCAGGGGAAAATGGACGGGAACCGGGGAAGGTAGCCGGGGGGGGGGGGGGGGGGGGGGAGGGCTACGGGTTCGTTATGGGGGTTTGATGGCAAGCTAAGGCCCAAAACCAAATTGTAAATAAATGCTTATAAACATGTGCCTCGGCCATATTGGGGAATGTAAAATATGTATGCCGGTTAAAGGGGGCGGCCACAGTTGTTATTATGAAGATGCTTACCTGTAAATATACATGTTAATTTTTGCATTTTTTTCCTAATAATTTGTAATTTGTTGGATATAAAATATGAAAACTCAATAAAAAACATTTAAAAAAAAAAGTTCAATACCCTGATCCCGCCTCCCCAAAGGAATTAACTGTTGCAGGCCGGACAGGTGAGAATGTAATGAGTTTATCAAAGAATGATACAATGAGAAAAATGGGGTGAGGTGAGGATGCTCTGAAGTAGATGGGTTAATTTGACTTTGGCTTGTATAGCCTAACCTAATTATAAACAGGATGTCGGAGGAGATTTCCTTGCTTGCCTGGTGTCTAGAAGACTCACGTGACTAATAACATTCAAAAAATTAAAAGTTACAACTAAAAATAATGCCTGGCATAAGGTAATTGATGCAGTTGCCTCACAGCACCAGGGACCAGGGTTTGATTCAGGCCTTGGGTAACCGTGCAAGTTCTCCCAATGTCTGCATGGGTATGCTCTGGTTTCCTCCCACAGATCAATGATGTGCTGCTTAGGTGGATTGACCAATGCTAAATTGCCCCTTTGTGTCCAAAAATATGCAGGTTAGGTGGATTGACCATGATCAATGCATGGGGTTAAGGGGCTAGGGTAGGGGAGTGGGCCTAGGTAGGGTGCTCCTTTGGAGAGTCGGTGTAGATTCGATGGTCCAAATGGCCTCCTTCTTGGTAGGGTTTCTATGGTCTGTATTTATAGATGTTCCGGTAAAAAGACACGTCTTAGCATAATATGGGAATGTTAAAAAATATTGGATTGCCAACTGCAAATAAAACTGCGAACAAGGTTTATTGAGTTGGTCTTCACTGTACACGGTTTGATACTAGGCTCCTCAAAAGCTCGCAAAGTCGCTGATGATATCATGCATGTCACGTGACTCAGTTCTTTTTTTTTTCCTTTACAGTACCCAATTCATTTTTTCCAATTAAGGGGCAATTTAGCGTGGCCAATCCACCTAGCCTGCACATCTTTGGGTTGTGGAGGTGAAACACACACAAACACAGGGAGAATGTGCAAACTCCACATGGACAGTGACCCAGAACCGGGATCGAACCTGGGACCTCGGCACCGTGAGACTGCAGTGCTAACCCACTGTGCCAACGTGCTGCCTTGTGACTCCGTTCTTAAAGAGACATTGCAATAACCCAATAACATCCCTCCCCTTTTACTCAGGTCCAACACAATTAATAACTAATATTTTAACAAAGTCATTAACATATATATACAGGTGCAAGGACCATATTGTCACGGCGTAATAACACAGTATCATAGAAGCCTCAGGCGATTTCCGGTGTTGGCCATTGTGAGTGGTCACAAATCTGTTGGCTCCCACTCGTGATGGACGTTTTGGGCGTTTCCCCAGCTAATGGCGGGGTTGAAAGATTGTGAAAGGTGCAGGAGGGGTGAAAGGAGAGAGTGTCCCACCAATATATGGATTCGTGGACCAGAAGTGGTCGAAAAAGTAGGGAACAATTGTCGAAAGCTGGTGTGGTGCCTGTGACACAGGGGAAGATGATGGAGTGTCAGGGTCCGATCTTGCCCGCCCAGTGGTCGACGGATCAGCTAAGTGGGCTTCCTCCACTTGGAGGACCTGGCCAGGGTAGTGGACCTGATAAAGGCAGGGATTGACCGCATGGAGATGAGGTTAGAGGCCCAGGGCTAGGCGGTCCATAAGCTGGAGGAGGCGGTGGGGGAGCACAAGGAGCAGCTTACCTCGATGGTAGCAGAGATGCTGTTAATAAGAGATCAACAAAGGAGGCTGAAGAGGATTTGGAGAATAAATTGCGCAAGCAGAATGCGACGAACGTGGGCCAGCTGGAGGGCAGTGAGGGAGCGGTCGCATATATGGCGCGGATGTTCGAGAAGCAGCTGGTTGAAGGGGCGCTTGCTCAGCCCCTGGAGGTGGACCTGGCGCACAGGGCGTTGATGAGCAAGCCGCAAGGAAACGAGCCGCCAAGGGCAATGGTGGTGCACCTGCACTGGTTCATGGATAAGGAGCAGATTTTGAGGTGGGCCAGGCAGACGAGGCGCTGCACCTAGGAAGGTAATGAGCTGTGCGTTTATCAGGACCTGGGTGCAGAGCTGGTCAAAAGGAGAGTGAACTTCAACAAGGTGAAGATGTCCCTCTTTAAGAAGGGGGTGAAGTTCGGCATGCTAAACCCAGCTCACTTGTGGGTAACATATGAAGGCCGGGAACTCTATTTTGGGCCGCAGAGGAGGCGATGGAATTTGTTAGAGACAAAGGACTGGCAGGAGAAGGAGGACATTGAACTCTGGAGGAAGTGTTCCTGCTTTGTATTTTTGTGGTTTGTCTGAATCAGTGGGGAATCAGTCAGTGGGAGGGGGCGGGTGGGACTAGGCTAGTCACATGGAACATGAGGGAATTGAATGGGCACGTCTACAGGGCCTGTGTGTTCGCATGTTTGAAAAGCTTGAAGGTGGACGTGGCAATAATACAGGAGACTCACCTGAGGGTGGGACATCAGAATAGGCTGACGAAGGGGTGGGTAGGGTCGGCATTCCATTCGGGGCTACATTCCAAAACAAGGATGGTGGCGATTTTTTTAACAAACAATTTTATTGAGGTATTTTAGGCATATAGAAAAAGTGACATTATACAGTACAAAAAAAAAGAAGTCAAGACACAAATTACAAATTAAACATAATGCAAACCACAGCTCTGCTCACGCACGGACCTGCCTCAATATCCCCCTACTCTACTCTACTCTACCCTTGCCCCCCTCCCCCTTGCTGACGCTTACTCCTCTGTGAAGAAGTCAATAAATGGCTGCCACCTTCGGGCGAACCCTAGTAGTGAACCTCTCAAGGCGAACTTGACTTTCTCTAGGCCAAGAAAGCTCGCCATGTCCGATATCCATACCTCAACCCTCGGGGGCTTTGAGTCCCTACATGCTAACAGTATTTGTCGCCGGGCTACCAGGGAAGCAAAGGCCAGAACGTCGGTCTCTCTCTCTTTCCTGGACTCCCGAGTCCTCCGAAACTCCAAAGGTTGCCACTTCAGGGCTCATTACCACCCCAGTTTTCAATACCCAGACATGACATCTGCAAATCCCTGCCAATACCCCCTGAGTTTAGGGCACGACTAGAACATGTGTACATGGTAGCCGGCCCTCCGGCGCATCTAGCACACTTGCCCTCCAGCCCAAAGAATCTGCTCATCTGGGCCATCGTCATGTGGGTCCAGTGCACGACCTTAAACTGGATCAGGCTGAGCCTGGCGCATGTTGCGGTCGTGTTTACTCTGTTCAGGGCTTCTGCCCAAATACCGTCCTCCAGCTCCCCCACCGAGCTCCTCCTCCCACTTAAGCTTCAGGTCCTCGGTCTGCGTATCCTCAGCTCCCATTAGTTCCTTGTAGATGTCTGAAACTCTACCCTCTTCCACCTCTCCCCTAGAAACTACCTTGTCCTGCCTCCCCTTTGGTGGGAGACGTGGGAAGGACGGCCCCAGTCTGCGTACAAAATCCCGCACCTGCAAGTATCTAAATTCGTTCCCCCTCGCCAGCCCAAACTTCTCCTTCAGCGTCCTCATGCTCGGAAAGCTCCATTCCAGGAACAGATCCCCCACCCTCACAATCCCCACCCTCCTCCACAGTCGATACCCTCCGTCCATGTTCCCCGAGGCAAATCGGTGGTTGCCGCAGATTGGGATCCACACCGATGTTCTTATCTCCCCTACATGCCTCCTCCACTGACCCCAGATCTAAAGAGCCGCCACCACTATCGGGCTGGTGGAGTACCGTGCCGGCGGAAGCGGCAGAGGCGGCGTGACCTGGGCTGTTAAGCTAGTGCCCCTGCACGAAGCAGCCTCCATCCGCTCCCAAACCGACCCCGCACCCACCAACCATTTCCTTATCATCGCTTTGTTGGCCGCCCAGTAATAGTTGTTGAAGTTCAGCAACGCCAGGCCCCCCTTCTCCTCTGCTCCTTTCAAGCATCACCCTCTTCACCCGCGGGGACCTCCATGCTCATACAAATCCCAGAATAATTTTATTCAGCCTCTTAAAGAAGGACCACGGGATAAAGATGGGGAGACACTGAAAAACAAACAAGAACCGCGGGAGAATCGTCATCTTAACAGTATGCACCCTCCCCGCCAATGACAGCGGGAGCGCATCCCACCTCTGGACCTCCTCCCTCATTCGTTCCACCAGTCGGGACAGGTTGAGCTTATGCAACCTGCCCCAGTCCCGTGAATTCACAAATATCGAAAACTCTCCCCCACTAGCCTGAACAGCAACCCCTTCAACCTATTCTCCTGCCCCCTCGCCTGAATTACAAACAACTCGCTCTTAGCCATGTACAGTTTGCATCCGGAGAACCGGCCAAATTCCCTCAGGGTTGCCATAATACCTTCCATCCCCACCATTGGGTACGATACATATAACAGCAGATCATCCGCATATAACGAGACTCTATGTTCCACTCCCCCCCAGGACCAGCCCTTTCCAGCCTTGAGAAGCTCTCAGTGCAATTGCCAGCGGCTCTATGGCCAGCGCAAACAGCAGTGGGGAGAGAGGGCAGCCCTGTCTTGTCCCACGGTGCAGTCTAATGTGGTCCGATGTTGTCCTGTTCGTCCTTACACTCGCCTCCAGGGCCTGATACAATAGCCTAACCCAGTCGATGAACCCAGCCCTGAACTCGAACCGTCCTAGTACCTCCCACAGATAATCCCACTCGACCCGGTCAAAAGTCTTTTCAGCATCCATGACTACCACTATCTCTACCTCCCTACTCTCCGGGGGCATCATAATCACGTTGAGCAGCCTTCTTATGTTGGCCACCAGCTGCCTCCCCTTTACAAACCCGGTTTGGTCCTCCACAATTACATCCGGTACACAGTCCTCAATTCTGGTTGCCAAAATCTTGGCCAGTAACTTGGCATCTACATTGATCAAGGAGATCGACCTGTATGACCCACAGGCCTCCGGTCCTTATCCCGTTTCAGAATGAGCGAGATGGTGGCCTGCGATATCGTCGGGGGTAAACTCCCTCTGTCTCATGCCTCGTTAAAGACCCTGACCAGCACCGGCCCCAGTATCCCGGCAAATCTTTTGTAAAACTCCACTGGATACCCGTCCAGCCCCGTGGCTTTACCCAACTGCATGACCTTCAGGCCCCCCAATATCTCTTCGATCCTGACCAGGGCCCCAGTCCGTTCACCAACCCCCTCCCTACTCTTGGGAAGGTCAGTCCATCCAGGAATTGCCTCATCCCCCCCCCAGTCCCCTGGGTGGTTCCAAAGTGTACAGCTTCCTATAAAAGTCCCGAAAGACCTTGTTCAGCCCTGCTGGATCGCCCACTAGATTACCCTCCCCACCCACTACCCTCCCTATTTCCCTAGCTGCTTCCCTCTTCCTCAGTTGCTGCGCAAGCATTCTACTGGCCTTCTCCCCATGCTCGTAAATCGCGCCTTTTACCTTTCTAAGCTGCTCTACAGCCTTGCCTGTAGTCAGCACCCCAAATTCAGCCTGCAGCCTCTGTCGTTTCCTGAGTAACTCTGGCCTCGGGGATTCCGTCCGTAGAATTTCCTTAATCAGTCGGTTGGTCTCTGCCCTATCTGTCCTGTCCCTGTATACCCGGATTGAAATCAGCTCCCCTCTCACCACTGCCTTCAATGCCTCCCAAAGCACCGCTGCCGAGACTTCTCCAGTATCGTTCACCTGCAGGTAATTCTGCATGCATTTCCTCAGCCTCTCACACACCACCTCGTCCGTGAGTAGTCCAACTTCCAGCCTCCATGGTGGGCGCTGAAAGCTGTCCTTACAAAACTGCAGGTCTACCCAGTGCGGAGCATGGTCCGATATGGCAATTGCTGAATATTCTGCTCCCACCAGTCCGGCCAGCAGGTCCCTACTCCAAATAAAGTAGTCAGTTCGGGAATACACCTCATGGACGTGGGAGTAATACGGGAACTCCCTCGCCATCAGCCGGCTAAATCTCCACAGATCTTCTCCCCCCATTTGCTCCATGAATCCTCTCAGTTCCTTTGCCATTGCTGACAACCTGCCCGTTCTTGAGCATGACCGGTCCAGGCTCGGGTCCAGGACTGTATTAAAGTCCCCGCCCATGATCAACTTCCACGAGTCCAAGTCGGGGATCTTTCTAATAAAATCCACATCGTCCCAATTAGGGGCACACACACTGACCAGGACTTCTCTCACCCCTTCGAGCTTACCCTTCACCATAACGAACCTGCCACTCCCATCCACAACTGTGCCCTCCGCCTCAAATTTTACCCTTTTATTAATCAGGTTCGCAACCCCCCTTGTCTTAGAAACAAGCCCCGAATGAAAGACCTGACTGACCCAGCCCTTCCTTAACCTAACCTGGTCTGCCACTTTCACGTGCGTCTCCTGCAACAAGACTATGTCTGCCTTCAGAACCTGCAGATGCGCAAACGCACGCGCCCTCTTCACTGGCCCGTTTAACCCTCTAACATTCCAGGTGATCAGCCTGGTAGGGGGGCAATCCCCCCCCCCCTTGGATGGTGGCGATTTTGATTAACAAGCGGGAATGGGTTCCGCTACTTGCAGGCGAGGGACTTTGTGCGGAGGCAGGTTTCGACCTTTCCGCACCTGTCACCTCAGGGGATACAGGACAAGATAGTGTCGAAAACGGGAGTGGGAGGGGGGAAGGTATTGGAGATTTATAAGGAGCTGATGGAATGGGAGGGAGCCCCGATAGGGGAGGTGAAGCGCAAGTGGGAGGAAGAACTGGGCAGGGAATTAGAACGGGGTTTCATAGATTTCATAGAATTTACAGTGCAGAAGGAGGCCATTCAGTCCATGGAGTGCACCAGCCCTTGGAAAGAGCACCCTACTTAAGCCCCACGTCTCCACCTTTATCCATCCTTTATCCCCGTAACCTAGTAACCCCACTTAACCTTTTTGGACACTAATTGCAATTTAGAATGGCCAATCCACCTAACCTGCACATCTTTGGACTGTGGGAGGAAACTGGAACACCCGAAGGAAACCCACGCACACACTGGGGAAACGTGCAGATGTCACACAGGCAGTGACCCAAGCCGGGAATTGAACCTGGGATCCTGGAGCTATGAAGCAACCGTGTTATCCACTATGCTACCTTGGTTGTGGGAGGATGCCCTGAATAGAGTCAACCCTCCCTCGTCGCACAATTCAAGGTGGTCCACAGGATGCTCATGACTGTGGCCTGGATGAGCAGGTTCTTTGAAGCAGTGGAGGATAGGTGTGGGCGGTGTGCGGGTGGGCCCACGAATCACATCCATATGTTTTGGGCATGTCCGAGGCCTAGGGGATTTTGGCAGGGATTTGCCGATGTCATGACAAAGGTACTGAAGGTATGGGTGGCTCCGAGTCCAGAGGTGGCGATCCTTGGTGTGTGGGAAGACCCGGGAGTCCAGGGGGCGAGAGAGGCTGATGTTTTGGCCTTTGCCTCCCTGGTAGCCCGGGGACAGATCTTATTGGCTTTGAGGGACTCGGAACCCCCAAAATCGGGGTATGTGTTAGTGACATGGCCGGGTTTCTCAGGCTTGAGAAGATCAAGTTCGCCCCGAGAGGATCAATGCTAGGGTTTGCCCGGAGGTGACAGCCGTTTATCGACTTCTTTGGGGAAAATTAAGCTGTCAGCACAGAGGGGGTGGGGTGTGGGTGGGGTGGGGGGGGGGGGGGGGGGGGGGGGGGGGTGGGCAGGGAGGAATGTGGGGGTAAAAGGAAAGAGGGAGGCATGGGGGGTTGGTTGAGGTGGAAAATAGTTAGTAGGAAAATAGGACTGGGGCAATGTGTTTGTTAGCCATGTTGGCTGGGTGTGGTTGTTGGTTGGGTGGGTGTTATTTACTTTGTTGTTTTTCCTCTTGAAAATTGTTCAAATTTGTACATGCCTTAATAAAATATTTTAATAACTAAGATAGATAATCAAGTGAGTGTATATTTCTTGCTGGTTGTCTGTGCACGTCTGGGACTGTTATTTTCGACCTGAGATGTGTTTTCAGGTTCTCCAGTGTATGTCTCTCCGCTGGAAGGCATTACAGTCTCTTATCCCAAGGGAAGACTAGTAATAGCAGGCACTTCTGATGCAATCTCTGCTCCTATAGATGGACTAGAAGTCACACAATCAGTTGGAGCTGAGATCGTTACCTCTTGAGGCAGTTCTGGTACTGGCACTCAAAGGTATGTTGACAATAATTATCCCCATGGTGCCTCCATCTGTTGTTTGGACCGTGTAGGATATTGGACCACCCTGAGCCAATGCAGTGTGCGTCTGCAATAACCCTGTACATGTTCCTTGTTGAAACAAACGCTTCCTTGAGTTAATTTCTCCTCTCAAGATTTGTGACTCATAGTTTTGCTTTATTATGTCACATGTCTACTCCAGCAAGAGTAAATCAGAGGCAGTCCTCATCTTCCTTTTCATTAATAGCAAAGCTGGTGAACTTTGTGTGGTTGCATGTGTCGTATGTCGATATGTTACTAAAAACCGGTTCCCATGGCAATGAAGTGAACCTTGGTCCTCAGAAGCTTTCAGTGCCTGCTTCAAGGACTGGGCAAACCTTATAGCTAAACCATTCGTGGATGGATGGTAAGGTGCTGACTTAATATGTTGAACTCCATACATTTTTAAGCAGTCTTCGAACTCTTGGGCTGTAAGCTGTGGGCCATTGTTGCTCATGATTTGCTCTGGTTTTTCAAATCTCGCAAAGATCTTGTCGAGTTTCTCAATGGTTTGTTGTGCAGTGGTTGACTTCACTAAGACCACCTCAGGCCACTTTGAGTGTGTGTCAACAATGACTATGTACATGTGCCCCAACTGGACCAGCAAAGTCAACATGCAGACGTTGCCACGACATTTAATGCCGCTCCCATGGATGCAATGTGAACAATGGCGGTGTGATCCTTACCCGCACACGTGACTGGCACATTCTGCTTTTTCTTCTATTTGGGCATAAATTCCTGGCCACCAAAAGTAGCTTAGTGCTAATTCCTTCATCTAACTGCTCCAAAACATTTTGTCATAAATTTGGTGGAATAATAACTCTCAACTCCACAACAGGCATCCTTCCTGTGCTGTTATTTGAGTCTCCTGGAAATGTCATAGTCATAGAATTTACAGTGCAGAAGGAGGCCATTCGGCCCATCGTTTTAACTCATATTTCCCTGATATCCTTCCCTTTAATACCATTTCTTGCAACTTCCCCATCACAGGATAATTTCTGGAATGTCTTTGGAATTGAGCTGCAAACCTGGAACATTCTAAATCTGTGAACAGTAAAAAATATTATTATGATTAGGTGGTATTTGACCAGCTGGTAAAGGTAAGCATGATAATTTCATAGATCATAGATCATCATAGATCATAAATGCAGTGCAGAAGGAGGCCATTCGGCCCATCGAGTCTGCACCGGCTCTTGGAAAGACCACCCTACCCAAGGTCCACACCTCCACCCTATCCCATAACCCAGGAACCCCACCCAACACTAAGGGTAATTTTGGCCACTATGGGCAATTTATCATGGCCAATCCACCTAACCCGCACATCTTTGGACTGTGGGAGGAAACTGGAGCACCCGGAGGAAACCCACGCACACACGGGGAGAATGTGCAGACTCCGCACAGACAGTGACCCAAGCCGGGAATCGAACCTGGGACCCTGGAGCTGTGAAGCAATTGTGCTATCCACAATGCTACCGTGCTGCCACAAATTTATCCGCATTGGCATGATTTTCGGATTCACGATGTTTGATCTCGTAGGAATGTGCAGATAGTATTAACGGCCATCGCTGGAGTCTACATGCAGCCAACGAATAGATATATTTGTGTGGCCAAAAATAGTTGCAAAAGGCCTGTGGTCCATCAGCATTGGGAAAGGATGACCATAGAGGTATTGGTGAAATTTTCGTACACAAATATAATACTCCGTTGGCGCGATTCTCCCAAAAGGGAACACAGTCCCTTACCGAGAGAGTTTAGCCGTGTGTTTCCCAGGTTTGCATTGCCGAGAAATACATGGCTATTCAACGCGATTCCTGTAGAAAAGAGCCCCGAATGGGCAACGAGTGTCCGAGGCCGCACATAGCCCCGTTTTGTACAGTGGGGATCTCTGCTTGCCAGAACTTGCCATTGTAGCGAGAGATCAGGACGCCATTTCTAAATAGTGTCCCGGTCTCCGAGGCTCCCAAAACAATCCCCAACACCCCTCCCCCCACAGCCCGAAGGCACTATGGGAGGGTCCCGGGTCCCCCAACACCCACGCTCGGCAACCCTGACCCGATTGCGCGCAAAATAATGCCAGCATGGCAAGTGGGGAGTATTTCATCACACTCCTGACTTGTGCTGAGTAGATGATGGACAGGCTTAGGGAAATCAAGAGGTGAGTTACCCGCTGCAGGATTCCTAGCCCCTGACCCGCTCTGATAGCCACAGTATTTATAAGGCTAGTCCAGTTCAGTTTGTGGTCAATGGTAATCCCCAGGATGTTGATAGTTGGGGACTCAGCGATGGTAATGCCATTGAATGTCGTGGGGCGGTGCTTTGATTCTCTCTTATTGGAGCTGGTCATTGCCTGGCACTAGTGTGGCACGAATGTTACTTGTCACTTGTCAGCCCAAGCCTGGATATTGTCCAGGTCTTGCTGCATTTGCACATGGACTGCTTCAGTGTCTGAGGAGTAGCAAATCGTACTGAACATTGTGCAATCATCTCAAAACATCTCCACATCTGACCTTATGTTGGAAGGAAGGTTATTGACTTTTTAAAAATAAATTTAGAATACCCAATTCTTCTTTTCCAATGAAGGGGCAATTTAGCATGGCCAATCCATCTATTTATATATCTTTGGGTTGTGGGGGTGAGACACAAACACGGGGAGAATATGCACACTCTACATGGACAGTTACCCAGGGCCGGGATTGAATTGGGTACTCTTTAAAAAAAACATTGTTTTTCTTTTGCCAACCATCTAAAATCTACAGCTTCTGATTTTTTCCACCAATGGGAACAGATTTGTGTTTTCTAATTTATTACGATCCCTCAGGATTTTCACCACCTCTGTTAAAATTTCCTTTTAACCGTCTCTTCTCCAAGGACAACAGCCCCAGCTTCGCCAATTTATCCACACAACTGAAATTCCTCATCCTTGGAACCATTCTCGTATTTCGTTTCTGCACCCCCTCTATAGCCTTCACATCCTTCCTAAAGTTCCGTGCCCAGAATTGTATACACCACTCCAGTTGAGGATAAACCAGTGATTTATAAAGTTCACTATAACCTCCTTGTGTTTATACCACTGATGGGCATTTCTGGCCCAGGGCCACAAGCGGCTCATCTGGGTTCTGAGTGCAGCCCATCAGACATTTTATTGACCGTTGTCTTGATGCAGGGTTGTCACATTCTGCTGATTTCTATCCGTGTTGCTTTCCTACCGGCACAACTGGAGTGAAATGCATGTAAAGTAAGGACAAGTGAAGGCAAGGTACGTACTGATTGCTCACAGCATTGGCTGACAGAGCCGTGTGCTCCCTTTGCGTCCAAAGTGTAAATACATCTTTTGCATTCGCCATTTGAGTTTAATGGTAGATCTGTTAATATATATATGATTACGCATTTTCTGCAACTCGATATGAAATATTTGCCGTGTAGTAAATGTATTTAATCGGGACTTCCGGTTGCGGTGATGCGGAGCTAAGCCGCACATTCGGTAGCTCCCGCTATTTTTGGTCTTTTGGGCTCTTTTAAGGGCCCGTAGCGGCGCTGGCTGGACTTTTCCCCGTGTGGGAACATTCTCTCTACGATTCTCTGCCGGTGGATGGCCTGGACTAGGGGCGGAGCGGTCAAAAAATCGGCTTTGGAGCAGAGAAAGGTGCGAGGCAGAAGAAGCAAGATGGCGGCGGGCGGGGAAGCAGCAGTAGCGTGGCAGCAGTGGGCGCAAGAGCAGCAGGAGCTGCTTCAGCGCTCCTTTAAGGAGCTGAAGGCAGAGATTCTGGAGCCGTTTAAGGCCTCCCTGGACAAGCTTATGGCGACCCAGACGGCTCAGGGTGCGGAGATCCGAGAGCTTCGGCAAAAGGCCTCGGAGGGCGATGACGAACTCCTGGGCCTGACAGTGAAGGTGGAGTCGCACGAGGCGCTCCATAAGAAGAGGTCAGCGAGGATGGAGGAGATGGAGAACCGGGCCCATCGGAAGAACCTGCGGATCCTGGGCCTTCCAGAGGGTCTGGAAGGTTCGGATTTAGGGGCCTATGTGGCTATGATGCTGAACACGCTAATGGGTGCGAGGTCGTTCCAGGGGCCTTTGGAACTGGAGGGTGCCCATCGGGTGCTGCTGAGGAAACCCAGGCCAAACGAGCCGCCTCGGGCGGTGCTGGTCCGTTTTCACCGCTTTGTCGACCGCGAGTGTGTGCTGCATTGGGCGAAGAAGGAGAGGAGTAGCAAGTGGGAGAATGCGGAGGTTAGGATATACCAGGACTGGAGTGCGGAGGTGGCGAAGAGAAGGGCTGGCTTTAACCGGGCGAAGGCAGTGCTCCACAAGAACGGGGTCAAGTTTGGCTTGTTACAGCCGGCACGCCTGTGGGTCACGTATAAAGATCGCCAGCTATATTTTGACTCCACGGAGGAAGCCTGGATTTTTGTTCAGGCAGAGAAGCTGGACTTGAACTGAGGACTGAGGGCTGGGGAATGCTGTATACAGCCCAGAGGCTTTGCCCCCCTGGGTATCCTTTCGCTTTATCGGTTCTATTGGATGATCTGTTTTTGCTGTTCTGCTTTTTTTCCCCTGCTTGTTTGGGACTGTTATCTGTTTATTTGGGTGTTTTGTCATGTTTGGGGTCTAAATTTTGTTCACTGGTTGAGGGGTTGGGTGGGGTTCGCGGTCCTGTTGGGTCATGTGGCCGTCTTTTCCCGTGTTTTGGGTCGGGGGGCGGGGCTTGGGATGGAAGCGCGGGCTTTTCTCCCGCGCTAGAGGAGCGGTGGGCGGGGCCGGCACTGGGGAGGTGGTTGTGTTGCACTGGGGGGGGGGGGGGTCATTGGGGTGGCGGGAGCAGCCGGGGTCAGCAGGAGTCGGCTGACTTATGGAAGTACAATGGAAGGGGTTACGCAGCTAGGGGGACCCTAGCTTGGGGGGAGGGGGGGGTGGGTGGGTGGGTTTGGGTGGGGGGGGAAGAGGGGGGGTACCGGTTGCTTCTGGAATGGCCAAGGCAGAGCTGGAGCATGTAGAGGGGGTTGGGATGGGGCTCTGTCGCTGTGGGGAACGAGCTGAGCGGGGGGCGCGGGCACGTGGCGGATTGCGGAAGGGTGATGGCTAGCCGACAGGGGAGGGGGGCAGCCGGCTGATCACCTGGAATGTGAGGGGACTGAATGGGCCGGTCAAACGGGCCCGAGTGTTTGCGCACCTGAAGGGGTTGAAGGCGGATGTGGCCATGCTTCAGGAGACGCACCTGAAGGTGGCGGATCAGGTTAGATTGAGGAAGGGATGGGTAGGCCAGGTGTTTCATTCGGGGCTGGATGCAAAAAATCAGGGGGTGGCGATCCTGGTGGGGAAGAGGGTGTCGTTTGAGGCATCGAATGTGGTGGCAGACAGTGGCGGGAGGTATGTGATGGTGAGTGGCAGGCTGCAAGGGGAGCGGGTGGTACTGGTTAATGTATACGCCCCGAATTGGGATGATGCTGGTTTCATGCGGCGCATGTTGGGCCGGATTCCAGATTTGGAGGTGGGGGGTGGGGGGGGGGGGGAGGATTTCAACACGGTGCTGGATCCGGCACTGGATCGATCCAGATCCAGGATGGGCAGGAGGCCCGCGGCGGCTAAGGTGTTGAGGGGGTTTATGGACCAGATGGGAAGGGTGGATCCATGGAGGTTTGTGAGGCCGAGGGCCAGGGAACTTTCATACTTCTCCCATGTGCATTAGGCCTATTCCCGGATCGACTTCTTTGTTACGAGTAGGGCGCTGATTACGAGGGTGGAGGATGCTGAGTATTCGGCGATAGCCATTTCCGACCATGCCCCGCACTGGGTGGACCTCGAGCTGGGGGAGGAGAGAGACCAGCGTCCTCTTTGGCGCTTGGAGGTGGGGCTGCTGGCGGATGAGGAGGTGGGGGGACGGGTTCGAGGATGCATTAAGAGGTACCTGGAGGCCAATGACAATGGGGAGGTCCGAGGGGGGACGTTCTGGGAGGCGCTGAAGGCGGTGGTTAGGGGGGACATGATCTCCATTCGAGCCCACAGGGAGAGAAGGGAGCAGAGAGAGAGGGAGAGATTGGTAGGGGAGATGGTGAGGGTGGACAGGAGTATACGGGGAGGCCCCGGAGGAGGGATTGCTGAGGGAGCGGCGCAGCCTCCAGGCTGAGTTCGACTTGTTGACCACCAGAAAGGCGGAAGCTCAGTGGAGGAAGGCACAGGGAGCGGTGTATGAATATGGGGAGAAGGCGAGCAGGATGCTGGCACACCAGCTCCGTAAGTGGGATGCAGCTTGGGAGATTGGTGGAGTTAAGGATCGGGGAGGAAATGTGCGAAGGGGGGTAGACATTAATGGGGCCTTCAGGGACTTTTATGAGAAACTGTATCGGTCCGAACCCCCGGCGGAGGAGGGGGGGATGGGGCGCTTTTTGGACTGGCTGAGATTCCCGAGGGTGGAGAAGGGACAGGTGGAGGGACTGGGGGCACCGGTTGAGCTGGAGGAGCTGGTCAAAGGGATAGGCAGCATGCAGTCGGGGAAGGCGCCAGGTCCGGATGGGTTCCCGGCTGAATTTTACAAGAAGTATGCAGACCTGTTGGGTCCCCTGTTGGTTAGGACTTTTAACGAGGCAAGGGAAGGAGGGGCTTTGCCCCCGACGATGTCTCGGGCGCTGATCTCCCTGATTCTTAAGCGGGACAAGGATCCCCTGCAGTGTGGGTCATACAGGCCAATCTCACTTTTGAATGTGGACGCCAAGCTGTTGCAAAGATCTTGGCCGTGAGGATAGAAGACTGTGTACCGCAGGTTATCCATGAAGATCAAACGGGGTTTGTGAAGGGGAGGTAGCTGAACACCAACATAAGGAGGCTCTTGAACGTTATATTGATGCCGGCAGTAGAAGGGGAGGTGGAGATTGTGGTGGCGCTGGACGCGGAGAAGGCCTTTGATAGGGTCGAGTGGGGATACTTGTGAGAGGTGTTGGAAAGGTTCGGGTTTGGGGAGGGGTTTGTTAGTTGGGTGAGGCTGTTGTATGAGGCCCTGATGGCGAGCGTGGCCATGAATAGGAAGAGGTCAGAGTTTTTTCGGCTATTCTGAGGGATGAGGCAGGGGTGTCCCTTGTCCCCTCTGCTCTTTGCGCTGGCAATTGAACCCATGGCTATGGCGCTGAGGGAGTCGGGGAGTTGGTGGGGGCTGGTCCGGGGTGGGGAGGAGCACCGAGTGTCGCTCTATGCGGATGACTTATTGTTGTATGTGGCGGACCCGGTGGGGGGAATGCCGGAGGTGATGGGGATTCTCCGGGAATTTGGGGATTTCTCAGGATACAAGCTCAACTTGGGGAAGAGCGAGCTGTTTGTGGTACACCCAGGGGATCAGGAGGGGGGAATTGGCAGGCTTCCATTGAAAAGGGCGGAGAGGAGCTTCAGGTACTTGGGGGTTCAGGTGGCCAGGAGTTGGGGGGCCTTGCATAAGCTTAATCTCACGTGGTTGGTGGAGCAAATGGAGGAAGAGTTTAAGAGGTGGGACATGTTGCCGCTGTCTCTGGCGGGTAGGGTACAGTCAGTCAAAATGACGGTGCTCCCGAGGTTTCTGTTCCTGTTCCAGTGCCTCCCCATCCTTATCCCGAAGGCCTTTTTCAGGCGGGTTAACAGGAGCATTACGGGGTTTGTGTGGGCGCACAGGACCCCGAGGGTGAGAAGGGTGTTCTTGGAGCGGGGCAGGGACAGGGGGGGGGCTGGCGCTGCCCAACCTCTGTGGGTACTACTGGGCTGCCAATGCAGCGATGGTGCATAAATGGGTGATGGAGGAGGAGGGGGCAGCATGGAAGAGGATGGAGATGGAGTTCTGCGTGGACACGAGCCTGGAGGCGCTGGTGACGGCGCCGCCGCTGCTCTCTCCAATGAGGTATACCACGAGCCCGGTGGTGGTGGCTACCCTCAAAATTTGGGGCCAATGGAGCCGGCATAGCGGGGAGGTGGGGGCCTCGATGGGGACCCCGATACGGGGCAACCACCGGTTTGTCCCAGGGAGAATTGATGGCGGGTTCCTGAGTTGGCACAGGGCAGGTATCAGGAGGTTGAGGGACCTGTTTGTAGACGGGAAGTTTGCGAGCCTGGGTGCGCTGGAGGGGAATTTTGGGCTCCCCCTGGGGAGCGCCTTCAGGTACATGCAGGTAAGGGCGTTTGTCAGGCGGCAGGTGGCGGAGTTTCCTCTGCTGCCGCCGCGTGGGATCCAGGACAGGGTGCTCTCGGGAGTGTGGGTTGGTGAGGGGAGGATCTCGGCAGCGTACTAGGTGATGCAGGAGATGGATGAGGCCTCGGCCGAGGAGCTGAAGGGTAAATGGGAGGAGGAGCTGTGTGAGGAGATAGAGGAGGGGACGTGGGTGGACGCCCTGGGGATGGTGAACTCCTCCTCTTCTTGTGCGAGGCTTAGCCTCATACAGTTTAATGTGCTGCAGAGGGCTCACATGATGGGGATGAGGATGAGTCGGTTCTTCGGGAGTGAGGACGGGTGTATCAGGTGTTCAGGGAGCCCAGCAAATCATGCCCATATGTTCTGGGCATGCCCAGCGCTGGGGGAATTTTGGAAGGGCGTAGCGAGGACGGTGTCGAGGGTGGTAGGATCCAGGGTTGAGCCAGGCTGGGGGCTCGCAATTTTTGGGGTTGCAGTGGAGCCGGGAGTGCAGGAGGCGAAAGATGCCGGTGTTCTGGCCTTTGCGTCCCTAGTAGCCCGGCGGAGGATTCTTCTTCAGTGGAAGGATGCGAGACCCCCAAGCTTGGAGGCCTGGGTCAACGATATGGCAGGGTTTATTAAACTAGAGAAGGTGAAATTTGCCCTAAGGGGATCAGTGCAGGGGTTTTTCAGGAGGTGGCGGCCATTTCTGGATTTCCTGGCAGAACGGTAGAAAAAGGCCAGCAGCAGCAGCAGCCCGGGGGAGGGGGGGGGGGGGGGGGGACGTTTTTTGAACCGGAGGGACGGGCATAGTTGCTCTATGCTAATGGCGGGCGTTGATTTATTTATTTCTCTACGTATACACGGGGGGGGGGGGATTTGTCGAAGGGGCGGGCGCGTGTTTTGTGCGAATGGCGGGTGTTAATCTACCTCTTCCTTTGTGTATGCGCGGGGGGGGGGGGGGGGGGGTGGGGGGGTAGTGCTTTTTCTTTTTTCTGTTCTTTGTTAAAAAAAAAGTACTTTTTGTTGTTGATATTTTATGAAAATTTTGAATAAAAATTATTTTTAAAAAAAAATGTATTTAATCTTATTCATGGGGTCATACTTAGTGAACAAGCTGGATTTCAAACTTAAGGCTCATTGACCAGTCTAAATTGCCCATCACTTATCAGATTGAACTGATCGACTCCCGGAGTGTGATGTTGGACCACAGCGATCGAGTGGTGGCTTTGGAGACAGAGGAGGGGCTCCTGGGAGACCTATACAAGACATTAAGAGCAAAGGTGGAAGAGCAAGTGAACAGGTCCAGAAGGCAGAACCTGCACATCGTCGATCTGCCTGAAGGTGTAAAAGGCACGAGTGCCACGCGGTACGTCTCAAGGATACTGGCAGGGCTGGTGGCGGAGGGGGTGCTGGACAAGGCCCCGGAGGTGGTTAGAGCACACTGGTCTCTGAGACAGACGGCAAGAGCTGGGGAGCCACCGCGGGGGGTGATTGCAAGACTCCACAAGTTTGTGGAAAAGGAAAAGATTCTGTAGTGGGCCAGGAAGAAACGGAATTGTAAATAGGAGAACAACAAGGTTGGAATTTACCAGGACATTGGAGCTGAACTGGCAAAATGGCATGCAGGATTTAACAGGGCCAAGGCAGTGCTTCATCAACGACAGATCAGGGGCGAAATTCTCTGCAGACCGTCGTAACGCTGATTTCCGGCGAGAAAAATCGGTGTAGATGACTCCGGCGTCGGGGCCTTCTTTTAGGCGGCTATTCTCCGTTCCCGGAGGAGCCAGCAGCTGACTGACGCGATACGCGTCAGTTTCACCAGCTGCGGAAGTGGTGAGACCCGTCGTTTGGGGGGGGGGAGGAGGAGGAGAGAGACAGCCCGGCGTTTGGGGGGGGGGGGAGGAGGAGGAGGAGAGAGACAGACCGGCATTTTGGGGGGGGGGGGGGGGGAGGAGGAGGAGAGAGACAGCCCGGCGTTTGGGGGGGGGGGGGGGGGAGGGGAGGAGGAGAGAGACAGACCGGCATTTTGGGGGGGGGGGGGGGGGAGGAGAGACAGACCCGGCATTTGGGGGGGGGGGGGGAGGAGGAGAGACAGACCCGGCATTTGGGGGGGGGGAGGAGGAGGAGAGAGACAGACCGGCATTTGGGGGGGGGAGGGGAGGGAGAGGGGGGGAGGAGGGGAGGGGAGGAGGGGGAGGG